>NC_026004.2:55576169-55887869 GCF_000442705.2 Elaeis guineensis | reverse complement strand
TTGACCCAGGAATTGAAGAATGAAGAAAGAAGACTCAATTGGTCAAACCCGAGTCAAATCAGATCAAAATGATCAAAAATCAACTATTTGTATCTGGTAGCCGCCTGGTCCACAGCAACAGCGCATGGACCATGACCCATCGCGCACCATAAACTCCGCTAACAACCTCTAAAACCTCTTAGTCCCAATCTAAAGTTTTGAAAACCTTATAACCCCCAAATGCCTATAAAAAGCCCCAAAGGCCCTTGTTTATGTATTCTTCCTTCCGATCAAGCTTGTAACCCTAGATAGTGGGGTTTTAGCTCTCTTCTCAAGCCTCGAGCTTTGAGATTTTTAATAAATTTTTTTATATATATAAAATCTTATTTTATGCAATTCATCTCTTTACATATGCAATTTATTTTCTGCAATTAGGATAGTTTAATTTATGCAATTTAATTTTATGCAATTAGGATAGTTTAATTTATGAAATTAGGTAGTTATTTTCGTATTAAATTTGCAAGTAGATTAGATCATGTCTAGCTAAGCATCCCTTCTAGGGTTTGCGATGAAGCTAGATCATGAGTAGGAATTTACATAGGTTCTTCTTTTCTTAGGGTTTCTTTTTCTCCTCTTTGCCAAGAATTTTTATGAACTACAGTTGGGTCAGAGTCCCTTCATAGTTCATGCTTGATTCAGTCATAGGAGGAGAAAATCCTAAGGGATCCTAGTTACTACTCCCCTGTAAAAATCTTGATGGGTTATCGTTGGCCTTAGTCCCTTCATAATCTATGCTTGGGAAAGACAAGAGAGTAGTCGTTAGGATCAATAAGAAAAGTTCTAGGTAGAATTCCCTAATCTAGATCTAGTGGATTCAAAAACTTTAGATCCTTAGTCTTATTGTCTTTAGCAAACAACTTTCGACTTTCGATTTTTGTTAAAGCTCGCTTGAGCATAGATTTGAAAATTATTTTTAAACCAAGTCTCTATGGATCGACCCGTACTCGCTGGTCGTGCTACTCTGCACACCGTGCGCTTGCGATTTTATTTATAAATTTTAAGATTTGCACATCAAGTTTTTGGCGCCGTTGCCGGGATTTGGCATTTTAAATTGTTTTCAAATATTGTTCTTCGTGCTTATAACTCTCTTCTTTTTCCTTTAGGTTTCTATATTTAGTTGGTGATTGCTGGAAAACTCAGGTACGCTTCTAATTTCTCTTTATTATTTTAGTTAATTACTTTTGCTTTAGACCTAATCATTGAATTTACTTAATCACAAAAAAAAAATATAAAACAAAACAAAAGACATTTCATAATCGTGAAGTAAAATATCAAAATAAAAAAAAAATTCTAAATTAAAATCTTTTACATTCTTGGTCATCTTGTTTATTGCATTTGCATTTCATAATAATCTACGGGCATCAACCCATTAACAAGATAAGTGGGGATTTCATTACCCTTCCTTAGCTCAAAAACCATCTCCATCATATTGCATTACCTAGACTTTTAATCTTAAAATCAATTAGACGTCAACCTTAAGGAATTCGAGCTCAATAGGACAAGGAACCCTAAGAGTTCTACCAAGTTTGAGTTGTTTGATTAGTTGGTATCTAGGCAAGTCCCTGAGGGTGGTTTGTTAAATTGGTTCAGTTGCTGGCCTGGCCAACTCGTTTGGTGTCTAGAAAGGCAACGATGAGTGAACCTCCCACCTCTTATACTTACCTGGCTAACTAGTTGATCAATCTCCACTTGGAAGGCTTGAAGGGTCATCTTGGAACAGTTAGGAGTTGTCTAGATTTAGGTTAACCTTAGGATAGATTGAGTTTAATTTATTGATTCACTTGTTTGAAAAAAAAAAATTTAAAATTTAAATTAATTTGGTTACTTTTCTTTAGATTTAGGACTCCTTAGGATCTTCTCTTTAGAACTTTTTCTCTTTTCTTTCTTTTCCTTATACATAAAAATTTATTAAAAAAAAAAAAAATTATATAAACATCGAGAATCGTACACCTCGTGTGTGGAGAAGAGTGTCGGGTCGTCTAGTTAGAATTGAGTCAATTCCTGTTGTTCCAATGGCTGAACCAATCCAACCCATGACCCTTAAGGATTTGTGTTATCCAATTGGCTCCATCCAACCATCTTGTATCAGGTTGCCACAACCCACAGCTAACAATTTTGAAATCAAACCTCAAATCATAAATATGCTTCCAAAATTCACAGGATTAGAGGATGCTTATATATTTATTAGAGAATTTGAGGAGGTATGTGCAACCATGAAATTGCAATTAACAGAGGATGAGGTCAAACTTAGATTAATCAACTTTGCCCTTAAGGACAATGCTAAGAAGTGGCTTTATAGTCTGCCAAACTATTCTGTCACTACCTGGGAGGCTTTGTGAGAATATTTTTAAAAAAGTATTTTCTCCATCATAAAATAGCTAGGATTAGAAATGAAATAAATCAATTTTACCAACTAGCTGGTGAATCATTTTGGAAGTACTTTGATCGTTTCAAGAATCTTTTGACCCAATGCCCACACCATGGAATAGAAACTTGGAGACTATGCTAGATCATCTATGAGGGGTTAGATTCAAACTCAAGAACCATGCTAGAGTCCATGTGCCAAGGCCAATTTATGGACAAAGAAACTACTGAAGCTTGGCAATTCTTAGAAGACCTAGCCGAGAAAAATTTACAGTGGGAAACAACTAGGGAACCTGATAAAGCTACACCTTCAAGAGGAGGAATACATCAAATTCAACCAACCCTAGCATCAGAGGCCAAGATTGCAACCTTAACACGTAGATTGGAAGCCTTAGAATTACAGAGACCAGCCAATGTAAATCAAATATCTGCACCCATGTGTAAAGGGTGCAATGCACCAGACCATGTCTTAGAAGAATGTTCCTACTCGAATGAGTGTGCACAGGTGAATGCCACCTATCAAGGACCATTGAACAATCCTTATGCACCCACATATAACCCAAGTTTGAGGAATCACCCAAATTTCTCATGGTCCCAGAATCCTAATGTAGGCAATCCAAATTTCAATCAGCAAAATCTAAGGTCCAACCTAGTAATGAACAACCCGCCAGGCTTCCATGATAATGACAAGAAAATTACCTCTTTAGAGAAAAGCCTAGAAGCCATGATGAAGACACATACCAGCTTTATGCAAACCACGGGTCAACTCATAAATAATAACACCCAAGCTATAGCCCATCTGGAAATGCAAGTAAGTCAGCTGGCTTCGACCATTAGTGAACGAGAACATGGTAGGTTACCTAGCCAACCTGAGCCAAATCCTAGGAACCAAAATGGTCCACGACCCCAACAAGGAAACCAAGTTAATGGTGTAAATGCCATTCATACCTTAAGATCAGGAAAACAAATAGATAATAAGGTAGTTGCACTTGATGATATAGATGACTCATCTGCCGAGTCACCTTCTAAAACTACTACCTTTCAACCTCAAGCACCAGAAACTGAAAATTCACCTAGTCCAGTACTTAAAAGTCCTAGAGCTCCTTTTTCAAACAGACTGAAATCCAATAAATCTAAACATTTAGACAAAATTTTAGAGGTATTTAAACAAGTCCAAGTTAATATTTCTCTTTTAGATATAATCCATTAGGTTCCAACTTATGCCAAATTTTTAAAAGATCTCTGCACTAGGAAAAGGACCACTAATGTACCAAAGAAAGTATTTTTGGCTGCAAGTGTCAGTTCATACCTATCTAGCCATGTGCCAATTAAATATAAGGACCCTGGAGCTCCAACAATTTCTTGTGTTATTGGAGAAACCAATATAAAAAAGGCCTTGCTAGATCTAGGAGCTAGTGTGAATATCCTTCCATATTCGGTGTATGAACAACTAGGATTAGAAAAACTTCAACCTACTGGGATCACATTACAGTTAGCCGATAGATCTCTCAGGATCCCTAAGGGAATGGTCGAGGATGTTCTGATAAAGGTTGAAAATTTTATTTTCCCTGTAGATTTTATTGTTTTAGAGACTGAGCCAGTTGTGAATCCTAAAGGACATATACCTGTCATTTTAGGAAGACCATTCTTAGCTACGGCCAATGCTGAAATCAATTATCGAAATGGTCTAATGAAGTTATCCTTTGGGAATATGACCATTGAGCTTAATGTTTTTAACTTAGAACAGGAATCCTCTTCTCATGCTGATGTCAATGTAGTCCAAGATGGTATTTATGAATCCATTGACATTAGTGATGATGAAGTCGACCTAGAGTCTAACCCCTGGTTAATCCATGAGTCTGAGGATGTCAATGAAATACTTAAAGAAAATTAGATTAATCAGGAATCGACACTTCCTACTGAACCAATCATTGAGATGGTGAACTCATCACCTAAACCATCGATAGAGGAAGCACCCACTTTAGAACTGAAGCCCCTCCCAAAACATCTCAAGTATGCATATCTAGGACCCAAAGAAACTTTGCCTGTAATTATTGCATCAGACCTAGATCCCAAGCAAGAGGAGGAGTTATTGTCAGTTCTAAAAGCAAATCAAGAGGCAATAGGTTGGACCATAGCAGATATCAAAGGAATAAGCCCTTCTATAGTTCAACATAGAATATACTTAGAGGAAGAGGCTAAACCAACAAGAGAAGCACAAAGAAGGCTTAATCCAGTTATGAAGGATGTAGTTAAAAAGGAGATTCTGAAACTCCTAGATAGTGGAATAATTTATCCTATTTCTGATAGCTCTTGGGTAAGCCCAGTTCAAGTAGTACCCAAGAAATCTGGGGTAACAGTGGTCCAAAATGATGCAAACAAACTTATCCCAACTAGGACCCAAACGGGATGGAGGGTCTGTATAGACTATAGAAAGTTGAATGCTGCGACAAGGAAAGATCACTTTCCTTTGCCATTTATTGATCAAATGTTGGAAAGACTAGCCGGACAAGAGTTTTACTATTTTCTTGATGGATACTCCGGTTACAACCAGATCCCCATAGCCACTGAAGATCAAGAAAAGACTACATTCACCTGTCCATTTGGTACTTTTACCTATAGACGAATGCCCTTTGGACTATGTAATGCACCGGCAACCTTCCAGAAATGCATGATCAGCATGTTTTCAGATATGATAGAACGATTTCTAGAAATTTTTATGGATGACTTTTCTATTTTTGGCCTAACCTTCTCCGAGTGTCTGAATCACCTGCAATTAGTTCTAGAACGATGTAAGGAGAAGCACATAGTTCTCAACTGGGAAAAATGTCAGTTTATGGTCAAACAGGGAATAGTTCTTGGCCATGTCATTTCTAAAAAGGGGATTGAAGTGGACAAGGCCAAAATAGATCTAATTGCAAGTCTTCCACCACCTAAATCTGTGAAAGAAATACGTTCATTTTTAGGTCATGCTGGATTCTATAGAAGGTTTATTGCCAACTTTAGCAAAGTAGCACATCCATTGACTAATCTTTTGGCAAAGGATACCAAATTTGAATTTACTCATGAGTGCTTGGAATCCTTTGAATTTCTAAAAAATGCACTTGTATCAGCTCCAATCATTCATCCTCCTGTCTGGTCTGAACCATTTGAATTAATGTGTGATGCGTCCGATCATGTTGTGGGCGCAATCTTAGATCAACGGATAAATAAGCTGCCTAGAGTGATATATTATGCAAGTAAAATCTTAAATGATGCGCAGCTTAACTACACCACAACTGAGAAGGAGTTCCTTACCGTTGTCTTTGCTTTAGAGAAATTTAGATCTTATTTGGTTGGGACCCACACCATTGTTTACACCGATCACTCAGCCATTAGACATCTCCTAGCAAAGAAGGATGCCAAGGCACGCTTAATCAGATGGATTTTGCTCCTACAAGAATTTGACCTAGAAATTAGGGACAAGAAAGGCACTGAGAACGTTGTAGCAGATCATTTGTCCCGAATTTCAGTTGCACCATCTAGTGAACCACCCATCAATGAATCTTTCCCAGATGAGCAACTCATGTCTGTGTCTACTGAACCTTGGTTTGCTGATATTGTAAATTATTTAGCCATAGGCAAGATACCTTCTCATTGGACTAAGTAGGATAAATATAAATTCTTTGCCCAAGTGAAGTATTTCATTTGGGATGATCCTTATCTTTTTAAACAATGTCCTGATCAAATTATTAGAAGATGTATCCCAGATAACGAAGTCATGAATATTTTATCTTTTTGTCATGATCAAGCATGTGGGGGTCACTTCGCGTCTAAGAAAACTGCTGCTAAGGTTCTCCAATGTGGTTTTTATTGGCCCAATTTATTTAAGGATGCTCATGAATATTGTAAAAGTTGTGCTCAATGTCAGAAAATGGGCCGAATCACCAAGCGACACATGATGCCACTCAACCCAATCTTGGTAGTTGAAGTTTTTGATGTTTGGGGGATCGATTTCATGGGACCATTTCCAAATTCCTTTGGAAATGAATACATTCTAGTAGCAGTTGATTATGTTTCAAAATGGGTAGAAGCAATTGCATGTAGAACACCCGATAGCAAAATGATCATTAAGTTTCTTAAAGAAAATATTCTCTCCCGTTTCGGTATTCCCAGAGCAATCATTAGTGATCGGGGAACCCATTTTTGTAACCGACCTTTTGCAACATTGATGAAAAAGTATAATGTCACCCACAAATTAGCCACACCATATCATCCTCAAACTAGTGGGCAAGTTGAAGTGTCAAACTGACAAATCAAACAGATCCTGGAAAAAACTGTTAGTGCCAATAGAAAGGATTGGTCTTTGAAATTAATTGATGCACTTTGGGCATACCGAACCGCTTTCAAGACCAATCTAGGAATGTCTCCTTATAGGATTGTGTTTGGTAAACCATGTCACTTGCCTATTGAGATAGAACACAAAGCCATGTGGGCCATCAAATAACTAAATACAAATTTGAACGACGCTGGAAACCATAGAAAGCTTCAATTGAATGAATTAGAAGAACTTAGAAATGAAGCCTATGAAAATGCAAGGATATACAAGGAACGAACCAAAGCATTTCATGATCAATCAATTATAAGAAAAACTTTCAATATCGGACAAAAGGTGCTCTTATATAACTCTAGATTACATCTGTTTCCAGGAAAGCTTAGGTCTAGATGGACAGGACCATTTTTAGTAAAGGAAGTCTTTTCACACGGAGCTGTTGAGATTGAAAACCCAAGTAATGGTGTTATCTTTAAAGTTAATGGTCAACGATTAAAACCATTCTTAGAATTACCTGTCAAGACTGTTGAAGATGCCATGGTTCTTTATGAACCAACTTATTCTGATTAAGTTGCTTCGAGGTTTGGTCTGGCTGAAGACATAAAACTTAGCGCTTCTGGGAGGCAACCCAGCTTATTTAATTTCTAATGCTTTCTTTGTTTTCAGTTTGCTTAGGACAAATAAATTAGATAAACTCCATTGGGGACAATGTCGGTCAAGTTGAGGGGAGAGCTTGAACAAAATCAGGTGTTATCATTTCCTTTTCCTTCCACTATGAGTTATTTCTTGCATTTAATATATTATGTAAAAAAATAAAAAATAAATATATATATATATATGAAATAAATTAATCTATAAAAGAAATAAGAGTAAGTTAGAAAGTATTTGCTAATGTAGTGAGTCACGGAGAAGATTAGCTGGTTAGACTCTTGGTGGCTTAGGTCATTTAAAGACTATTAGCACTTCCAATTGCACATGCACACTAACAAGGTAAAATAGGTATTAATTGTAAGGCCAATTAAGGATCTGAGTATTATTTAAATTAGATAACTTTCTCTACACCCCAATTGAAGAAATTTGAATTTAAGGAAAGAGCTACCTGCCTGAAATAAAATGCAAAATACAGAGTAAATGTGGATTGCCCTAAGCCTAGTAACCGGGTCTCTTCACCTAAGTCAAGTATTGAGATTCGCGTCAAACGGTGGTGGGAAGGTCAGGATGCTCAGCAAAAAAAAAAAAAAAAAAAAAAAAAAAATAGTGTGAAAGCTACCTTAGTTCTTTGTTTAATCTGGGGTGTATAGAAAATTAATCGAATTAAGTTATGAAAAATGATACAATTGGCCTGTACAAGTTAATACTGAAATACTAAGTTAGTTATCACTCACACAAGTGCTATAAAACTTTAAGTGTACTCTAAGAAAGCTTCTAAGTAGACTGACTACCGATTCTAATTTGAAGCTCATTACTTAGTAATACTAGAAAACTTCTTGAATTTCGATCTTAAATTAATTTGCAAAGGAAGGATCTTTTTGGAATATGATCTTATTTTGATACATTGCTAAGGGACTAGCAATGATTAAGTTGGAGGGTGTGATTTATGTCACAAATTGACATAAAAAGTATCAATTAATATCTAAATTATCTAACTTTATTAAAAAATTGATACTTGTTATTATATTTTGTAGAAGAAGAGATCATCAATAGAAAGAACAAGGAAAGAGGATTCCAACGGTATAAATTTTATGCAAAACGGAGTTAAATTGACCCAGGAATTGAAGAATGAAGAAAGAAGACTCAATTGGGTCAAACCCGAATCAAATCAGATCAAAATTGGTCAAAAATCAACTGATTTGGTGATTTGGTTAGCCGCCTGGTCCACAGCAACAGGCGCATGGACCATGGATCCATCGGCGCACCATAAACCCCCCTAACAACCCTCTAAAACCTCTTAGTCCCACATCTAAAGTTTTGAAAACCTTATAACCCCCAAATGCCTATAAAAAGCCCCCAAAGGCCCTTGTTTTATGTATTCTTCCTTCCGATCAAGCTTGTAACCCTAGATAGTGGGGTTTTTAGCTCTCTTCTCAAGCCTCGAGCTTTGAGATTTTTGTAATAAATTTTTTTTATATATATAAAATCTTATTTTTATGCAATTTCATCTCTTTACATTATGCAATTTATTTTTCTTGCAATTAGGATAGTTTAATTTATGCAATTTAATTTTATGCAATTAGGATAGTTTAATTTATGAAATTAGGGTAGTTTATTTTTTTGTATTTAAATTTTGCAAGTAGATTTAGATCATGTCTAGCTAAGCATCCCTTCTAGGGTTTGCGATGAAGCTAGATCATGAGTAGGGATTTTACATAGGGTTCTTTCTTTTTCTTAGGATTTTTTTTTCTTCCTTTTTTGCCAAGAATTTTTGATGAACTATAGTTGGGTCAGAGTTTCTTCATAGTTCATGCTTGATTCAGTGCATAGGAGGAGAAAATCCTAAGGGATCCTAGTTACTACTCCCCTGTAAAGAATCTTGATGGGTTATCGTTGGGCCTTAGTCCCTTCATAATCTATGCTTGGGAAAGACAAGAGGAGTAGTCGTTAGGATCAATAAGAAAAATTCTAGGTAGAATTCCCTAATCTAGATCTAGTGGATTCAAAAACCCTAGATCCTTAGTCTTATTGTCTTTAGCAAACAACTTTCGACTTTCGATTTTTGTTAAAGCTCGCTTGAGCATAGATTTGAAAATCATTTTTAAACCAAGTCTCTGTGGGATTGACCCATACTCGCTGGTCGTGCTACTCTGCACACCGTGCGCTTGCGGTTTTATTTACAAATTTTAAGATTTGCACATCATTAATCTAGCATGAAAGAAGGCCCCTAGTAGTATTTTCAACATTAGAGTTTTTCAATATCAAGATCACTTAATCAAATTGGTCAGAAAAGTAGGTGGGGGTCTCTCCATTGCTTTTCTTAGACATCAATAAATTGATCAGGTCAGACAACGGAACCAATTAGAGAACCACCTTTAGTACTTTTCTAGACACCAATTGATCAATTGATCAAGTATCGGTTAACCCATTATTGCATATCACTACCACTTAATATAATTTTTTAATGAAGGTTTTTTTGGTTTGATATATATTCTAACTATATAATACTAATTTATACTAATATATATTAGTATTAAAATATTTTATATGTGTCAGTGTAACATATAGACATTCATCATCCTAGGACAATCTTACAGCTTAACTCCATTTTGCTAGAACAACCTTATGTCAGGATGATGAAGTGGTGGATTATATATGCATCAATTCACATCATCATATAAAAGCATAATTCATGGCATAATTAATTTTATAGCATGAATCATGACATACATCACATAAATATTCTGTATATATGATTGAACCAAACAAGACTGGCTCCGATACCACTAAAGGGTTTCAGGGTGGACATGCTGTTGGAAATTGTATTCTAAAGCCAATCATTTAACGATTGTGCTAATTATAAATGTATATAAATTGATAAATAATAAAAGTTATTTGATATTTTTTATCACAAGGATACATCTTCTAACGAATTTCTATGTTGTGATGAAGTCCTTAGGACTACTTTGATCGATAAAAGAGGATTTATCGCGTAGCCCTTAAATTGGTTCGCGACCAAATGATACGCTATTACTAGGATGATAGTGATATCAAGTGTAGGTTGTTGTGTGCCATATGCGTTGGTTGTCCTCGTAACCAAATGGTATAGAGATATTGGTATGGTATGCAGGTGAGATGTAGGAGTACATCGTCACTGAACGTGACCAATTGCGAAGCACTCTGCTATGAAGGGTAGCTCACGAAGGGTATGGATATAAGTGTCTCTCCGACTTGAGATCACCACGGTGACTTGCAAGTAACTCACTGTACTTTGGTGCTATACTAACTAAGTTTTTAATTCAGTGATGGAAGGTTTCTAGGTATAGTCAAGTACTTGTCAAGTCGGTGCGTGAGTCAAGATGGGATTGACCCCTCCGAATTAATAGGAGATATGCATCAGTGTATTTCAATTTAGCAAATCCTGAACTCGAGTAATCCATGTGATAGATTTAAAAAAGATTGAAATACAATGTGGATGACCTATCTAAGATTGACAGTTAAATTTTAGGTCATTTTCGAGCATTAGGATCAAAGGGATAAATTATACGGTAACCATACGCCAATAATTTCTTGAATATTGCTTCACCATCATTCGATCTATCCGGATGTCGGGTCATCATTGCTAGATCGGTATATCAATTGGTTCAGAAAGTTATTTCTATGCTATCAATTTTGGTTTGAACCTATGGGGTCACACTCAAAAGAAATTTTTGACTGATCATATGGCTAATCAACGATTGAGAATCATTTAAGGGCTTAATCATCAATTTGAATGATGGTTAACCTTGTACAAAAAATGTAATAAATTAATTTATCAAGTATTAATAAATTAATAAAGAATTAATTAGTAATTAGATTATTGATTAGCTCAATTTGATTGAGCAAAGAGAATTAAATAAAATCTAATTGAATTTGATTTAATTAGGTTTGATCCGATTAGGTTATGAGATGATCTAATCGCTAAAAGAGAATTATCCCTGATTTAATCAAGATTTTGATTCAATCAATTCTTAATTTGATTATAATTTGATTAAAAATTTATGAATCTAATTAGATTAAATTTTATATATTTTATTTGGACTAAACCAGATGTGATTTGATTTGGATTCAAATAAGAAAAGTTAGAGTCCTTATTGGAATAGGACTCTTCTCCCTACGCCAACTTAAATTGCATGCCATATATCTCCACACACAAAATCTTTTTGTGTGAGATTTTTTCACACCAAAGATTTCTTTCCCTTATCTATCTCACATCCAAATCTAATTTAGTTTTGATAATTTTTTTTAAATTAGATTTTAAAATATTTTTTATCAAAAGAATCTGTTCTCATTCAAATCAACCTCTCCACACTAATAAATTTCTTTCTCCTTATATGTATGACATTTTGAGGAGATTTTTTGTGAGAGATCAGTTATCATGAAAAAATATGAAAAGAGGCATCTCATATTTTTTTGATATATTTTAGGATGTAGAATTATGAAGGGAGGCAGAATCCTGTAAGAGTCCAAGATCATTAGGACTCTTCACCCCACCTTCTTACATGCCTATAAAAGGGGCTTTTGTGATTTTTTTTTATGTGTAAGATAACAGAAGAGAGCACTTCATATGGTAGAAGTTTGGGCATAGTTCATTTTGTGAAAAATAGAGAGGAAGATCCTCTCTTTTGGGGTGTGCGTAAAAATCTAAATTTTAGATTTTTGGTTCTAAGGGTTTGGGAGGAGGAAATAAATTAGAAATAAATTATTTTCTTCTCTATCTTTCTTTCACCTCTTCATCTCCTCTAGAAGTCTATCTTCAACCTTTAAAAAAATTTTAAAAATTTAAAAAAAGGATCCAGATCAATCAAGAAAAAGATCTTTGCACGAGCTAGCACTTCCGAGAAGACCGATCAGATCGGGGTTTCGAGTGAATTTTTTGTTGAAACCAAATGCATGTGTGGCTGTGAGAAACCAGTAAAGATCCTCTTCACCATGTCTCTCAGTAGTGAAGATCATCAACCCATGATCAGGTATGGAGTTCTGAACTCAGATTAAAAGTAGATGTGATCTACTGCTCATATGCATGCATGCTGATTTTATCTTTAGATTATTTCAGATTTTATATGCAACAGAATATGTCATAGATGCTAGAGTAGATTGATTTGATGATTAGATCATAAATATATTAGATTAATTTGATTAATCTAATTATCTTCTGCTGTAAGTTTTTTAAAAAAATTTCGAAATACATGCATGAAATCACCTATGCATCCCAACATATGCACAACAGAAGCATAATGGATTTCAAAAATTTAAACTATAAATTTTAAATATTAAATCTTTAAACCAGTACCTCATATATAGCATATATTCATAATAAAATTTAGGCTATAGAAGAATACCTACAATGCTTATTCTAAAATCTGGTAGAATCTCTATCAGGCGCCCAAGTGTACGCCCTCCAATGATGATCCACACAGGGCTATGATCAGGACACCAACTCCTTAAGATGATTCCTCCATAAAAATTCTCACTCTGAGAATTTTTTTGGATAGCAAGACTTTAAGATCTTCTTTCTCTCCTCCTAGCCTTCCTATCCCTACCTTTCTTCTCTCCTTGTCTTCCTTATATCTCTTCCTAGACTCTTGTCCTAAAATCAAACTTGTTCTTATTATTTTTAGATTTATCCTAACAAGAGAAGGAAGAGATTAATTGGACAATAGAGAGAGGGTGTAAGAAAGAAGAGATAGGAAAGAATTTCTGAATGAAACAAATCCTCCGGTGCACCCCCTTTAAATAGTTAGCAATAGGTTGCCTTCGGATTTGTCTTGCACCCTCTCCATGTGCCATCTCACATCCATCAAAATTTCTCACACCCCTAGATGAAATCCCATACCTATCTAGAACCTTTTGACATATGGCAATTATCAAAAAAAATCTAAGAGATGCTTCATGTAGGAAGACTCTTCGAAATATTTTTCTTGATGATTCTCCAATGCATCATGAGGCTTTCTTAGGCACATTTTTTCTCTACCACTCATCAGTGTATTTTTATCCATCCAATGGCCCAAAATTGAGGTGCTAACCTGGTGTTGGCATGAAAAAAAATTGAGATTATGATGACGCATGACAATTAGCTAAGAGTCCTTCACAACATGGACTCTGGGTTAGGCGCATGGATTAACTTGGCTAGTTTTCAAACTTCAACCAATTTCGATGATTAAATCAGAAGGTGATTAGCCACAGAAGGACTCCTCTACACTGAAAAAGAAATCATGATTCTTCAAAAAGTAATTTTACCATGGAAACAATGGATAATATTGAGGAAGGGGCATCCCATCTCACGGGATGCCATTTGATCTTTTGCGCATAAAAAATGCATCCCACATGCAAGAAAAATTCTTGATGCATGGGGACCTGGTTACATGATGCCAAATCTCTGGTACATGTAGCTAAGAACTGATGCAACTCAAATCCAAAATTGGTTTAAATTAATTTAGATTTAATTAGCCCAAGCTGAAATCAATTTTGAACCCGACTTGAAACAAGGAGCTAGGATTTACAACATGTGTTAGCATGTCTATTTTGCAAACATGATCTAATCCAATTAGACCCCTGATCAATTTTCTTTCTATGTGACCCATTGAATTCCACATCTAGCTAATAGTAGATCTAAGTATAAGTCAATCTGATTTGATTAAAATTTAATCTAACTAATCTAAATCCAATCGAGCTAACCCGATTTCAGCAATTAGAACTCTTTCTAATTGACGATCGAATTAAACTCTTTAATTCGATCAAACCCACAAGATATGATTGACGTCTAGCAATGTATCTTGTCTACCTGAAAGATATAAAATTTTGATAGAAATATCAAAAATATCCTTCAGTGAAAAGTTACTGTGCAATTCGATCCTGCAATCTCCCTGCATCCCGAATATGACTTTGGATATGAAATGATGTCAAATCTAATATCATATTTATATTTTTATTAATCTTTAATGATAATTTGATTAATAAAATATTAAAATTTTTTTCTAATGTTCATTCTATTTTGATCAAAAGCTTTCTGAATCATCAATCGATCAGAGCAAGTAGGATGCGATCTCTTCTTACTAGGAGTGATTGATTTTATGTTGACCTACTCACAACCTCCATACACATTCAACCATATCCAGATCACCCCATACATGTTCAACCATATCCAGATCACCCCATACATAACTAAGTCATGAATGAGTATGGACCAAAATATGGATTCATATATACAAGATTCTATAGTAGTCTCAGGTCAAAAGATTACATGCACAACTCCCACTATAAGAAAATATCTTTTGATGGGTAAGTAGATTCTATAAGATGCTTCTTAAGTCAAATCAATTTAGTGAACTCATTCTCTAGTGAGCATCCATATTCTTGTATTAATGTCTCATACAAGTGGCTTACAAGATCAACCGTCCTCTCCATCAAGCATACATAGGAAGTGTCAGTCTATTCGGAATATTGATCCCCTACTCAATGCTCCTATGATTAGAAATATTTTAAATCAAAATTTTTAGAATTTTAGATCTCATAGGTATGATCTCATCATAATTCTAAAATTATTATCCTGATTTATGGAGTTCATCATAATCATTACAAAAGTAAGATGCAGCATATGATGAAAAATATTTTTTATTTATAAAATATCAATTTCATGAGCTTGAAAGATTACAAGAAAAACCCATCAAAATATAAATTTCGATTGGCTTGTAGAGTATATTCCTTTTACAAGATTTATTATAGAAATTGATATGATGTTGACTAAGTACATACTGATGCTTATGGCATATTTGAATAGTATTATCTTATTGTGCTATCTATAAGGGCAGCATTGTTGTAAGTATGATCATATGGGAATGAAGGGTTAACTTAACTAGAATATTATAGATTGTTGTGCTATCCACAAGATTATAAGTAATCTAAAGGCAAGAAAAAAATATTGAGAATTGTATGATGTATAATTGATAAAGAGTTACCTACTCTTGAACTCATGAATGCTTGTTGTGCTATCCATAAGGTATTTATGAGGAATAGAGATCTCAATCCCACTTAAAAATATGATGATATTTCATATTTTTTATATTTTAGGACTATAAAATTCGTTAAAATAGTAGAAGATACAATTAGATAGAAATCTTAATCTAGTTGTGCATGTCATCATGAGTTGTCTACTTATATTGTATTCTTGTTGTTGTAGATTAACTGCATAAATGGCATCCTCACTATCACTTCGAAGCATACTAGATGCAAATAAATTAATTAGATCATATTATATGGATTAGTTGAGAAATTTGAGAAGTTCTCACATAGGAGAAAGTCTCCTATATACTAGATTCACCTACACCCGATATGATCGGAGAAGATGCATTTAAGGAGGAAAGAACCACATATAAGATGTGGAAGGATGACAGTGTGACTGTCAAGTATATCATGCTTGCCTTGATGAACAATAAGCTTCAAAGACAGTATGAGGATATGGATGTTCCTTTTATACTCCTTAATCTAAAGGATTTATGCAGAGAGCAAAACTAAACTGCTAAATATGAGATATATAAGTAGTTGTTCTGTGCTCGGATGATTGAAGACATGTCTGTACAAACTTATGTCCTTAAGATGATTGATTTGATCACTCATTTGGGATAACTAGATTTCACTATGGATGGTGAGCTTAGTCAGAATTTGATCCTATAGTTACTCCCCAATTTCTTCTCTCAGCTTATTATTAATTACTACATGAACAAACTCAATATTAGCCTACCTGAACTACTGAATATGCTCAAAATAGCAGAGAGCCATTTCAAAGGTGAAAAGGCTCAAGTTCTTCTTGTAGATAAGATTAACAAGAAGAAAGGCAAGAAGGATTCCTAGAAAAAGTTAAACCCTAAGACTAGCATATTAAAGAAGGTGAAAAAGGTCTCCACCAAAGGTACTTGCTATCATTATAGTAAAGATGGGTACTAAAAGAGAAATTGCAAGGAATACCTTGCAACTGTGAAATATAAGGAAGCAAATGTTGCTAAAAGTTTGTATATGATACAAACAAACTTATCATTAAGTATTTCAATTTCAGATTCTTGAGTATTGGATACTGCCTGTGGCTCACTCTTTTGCAAATCATTACAGGGTCTGCAGAAAATAAGGAGTCTGAAAAAGGTGATCTTGTACTGTTTGACGCTAGTAGAGAGTCCATCCAGGCTGAAGCCGTGGGAATCAAGATTTTGAAGTTACCTTAGGGCAAAATTTTAGAACTGAAAATCTATTATTATATTTCAAAAATTATCAAAAATATTATTTTTGTACCTTTATTATTAGAACAAGATTTTGAAATAAAAGTTAAGAACAATGATTATTCTATTTATTTTTTTAATGAATTTTATGAAAATACTTTTATTGATAATGATCTTCTATTCCTATCACTTAGTGATAATATACTTCATATTGATAATATGAAGAAAAAAAAGAAAGAGGATGTGAATGTCACATACCTCTGTCACTGTCGACTTGATCATATAAATGAGTCAAGAATTAACAAGTTGTATAAAGATAAATTCTTTGATCTTAATGATTTTGAATCATATAGAACTTGTGAATCTTGTCTTATGGGTAAAATGACCAAGACTCCATTTACTGGGCATGGAGAAAGAGCGAGTGATATTTTGGACCTTGTACATACTGATGTTTGTGGTCCAATATCGACTCAAGCCAGAGATGGATACTCCTACTTCATCATATTTACTGATGATAAGTCTAGATTTGGATATGTATATTTAATAAAATATAAATCTGAAGCCTTTGACAAGTTTAAAGAGTATCAAAGAATAGTTGAGAAACAAACTGATAAAAGTATTAATGCTCTTCGATCTGATTGAGGAGGAGAATACTTATATAGTAAGTTTCTCGATCATTTAAAATAAAATGATATTCTCTCTCAATGGACACCTTCTTACACTCCACAATTAAATGATATTACGAAAAGAAAGAATCATACCTTATTAGATATAGTGTGGTCCATGATGTGTTTCACAGATCTTTTGATTTCCTTTTGAAGATTTGCTCTCGAGGTCGTGGCATATGTTTTGAGCAAAGTACCATCAAAATCTGTATTTAGTACTCCATATGAGATATGACAAAGAAAGAGACCCAATCTTAAACATCTTAAGATTTGGGGTTGCCATGCTTATATAAAAAATATTGATGGACATAAGCTTAGTACTAGATTAGAAAAATATAGATTTGTGGGTTATACCAAGGAGGGTATAGGATACTACTTCTACCACCCTACTCAACAAAAAGTGTTTGTTGGTAGGAATGCTATTTTCTTGGAGAAAGAATTCATTCAAGAAGAGGGTAGTGGGAGGTCAGTTGAACTTAAGAAAGTTTAAGACCTACAATCTATCTAGAATTCATAAGCTGACTCTCAACTGGATGTGCCCATTGTTGAGGCACAGCCACTACACACACCTCCTCTCTGAAGGTCAAGTAGAGTATGTAATATACTACTCAGGTATAAGTTTGTCATTAAGAATGACAATACATCTCACATCATTAAGAATGATGATCCTACGACATATTTGGAAGCTGTCATGAGTGGTGACTTTAACAAATGACTTAATGCCATGAAATTTAAAATGGACTCCATATGTACTAACCAAGTTTGGACTTTGGTTGATGCGCCTGAGGGTGTGACCCCAATAAGTTGCAAATGGGTCTTCAAGAAGAAGATTGGAGCAGATGGCCAGGTAGAGACCTATAAGATCAAGTTGGTGGCAAAAGATTTCTGACAAAATCAAGGTATTGATTATGAAGAAATCTTTTTATCCGTGGTCATGCTCAAGACTATTTGGATTATGCTTGCTATTACTGCATACCATAACTATGAGATCTGACAGATGGATGTCAAGATTTTTTTTCTCAATGAAAATCTTGAGAAGAAAGTCTATATGACTCAGTCAGAGAGATTTATCTCTAGTGGGAGAGCAAATCAAGTATACAAACTAAATAAATTTATTTATGGATTAAAGCAAGCATCGAGGAGCTGGAACATCCATTTTGATGAGATAGTTAAATCGTTTGGCTTTATCAAAAATATGAATGAACCTTGTATGTACAAGAAGACTAGTGGGAGTGCTGTTATTTTCTTGATCTTGTATTGGATGACATACTGCTTATTGAGAATGACATTCCTATGTTGCAATCGATCAAAACATAGCTATCACAAAAGTTTTCTATGAAATACTTGGGTGAAGCATCTTATATACTTGATATAAAGATCTATAGGGATAGATCGAAGAGGATGCTTGGCTTATCCTAGTTTAGGTATATAGATCTTGTGTTGAAGAGATTCAATATAGAGGAAAGTAAAAGAGATTATTTGCCCATGGGTCATGGCATACATCTCTCTAAGAAGATGTCTCCTAAGACACCTGAAGAGAGAAATAGAATGAGTTCTATTCCTTATGCTTCGATTGTAGGATCAATAATGTATGCTATATTGTATACTAGGCCTGATGTGGCTTATGCCTTGGACGTTGTTGGCACATTTTAGGTAGATCCTAGGAGGATCATTAGAAAGCCATGAAAAATATACTCAAGTATTTGAGAAGGACTAGAGATATTTTTCACATATATGGAGGATCTGATTTAAAATTGGAAGGTTATACTGACTCTAATTTTCAATCTAATCTGGATGTAGCAAATTCATATCTGGATATGTGTTCACCCTGTATGATGGAGCAGTAAGTTGGAAGAGTTTCAAATAGCAAACTATTGTTGACTCAGTCACTAAGGTTGAGTATATTACTGCTAGTGAGGCTGCTCAGGAGGTCGTCTGGATGAAGAAGTTCATCTCAAAATTGGATGTGGTTCTAAAAATTGAACAATTAGTGCCCTTTTATTGTGACAATATTAGGGCAGTTACTCAAATCAAGGAATCGAGATCTTATTATAAATCCAAGTACATCCTAAGATGGTTCCATCTTGTTTGAGAGATAGTCGAAAGATACGATGTGATCGTAGAGAAAGTTGACACTAAGGATAATATAGCAGACCTGTTCACTAAGGCCTTATTATTGCAATAGCTTGATCACCACCTAAATTGCGTGGGCATCAAGTATAGGGGCGATTGGTTATAGTGCAAGTGGGAGATTGAAAGAATAATGCCTTGCAAGCCAATCACATATGAGATGCGATGGGATATTTTTTTATTTTTTATCTTTCAAACTCATATAATTGATATTGTTATTTAATAAAATAAACTTTTTGATTCATTATATGCTGCATCTTATTATTATTTTTAAGATTATAGTGAACCCCATAGGTCTGGACAATAATTTTAGGACCATGATGAGATCATGCTAGTGAGATCTAAATTTTTGATAGCCCTAACCTAAAATATTTTCAGTCATTGATTTATTGAATCAGAGATCGATGATATCGGTAAGACTGATACATCCTATGTATGCTCAGTGATAAGGATGGTTGATCTCATAACCACTAATGTGGAGGCACTAATACAAGGATGTGGGTGCTCATTAGAGAATGAGTTCACTGAGTAGACCTTTGAGAGAACATCTGATGGAGTTTTATTTATATGTCAGTTGATTATTCTCTAGTGAAAGTTATGCAAGTGATCCTTTGACCTAAGATCATCATGGTACTTTATGTATGTGAATCCATATTTTGGTTCACTTCCTAACTTGATTCTTTGATCTTTATGTGGGGTGTTCTAGATGTAGTGAAGTGTGCATGGAGATTGTGAGTGATCAATAAGGAATCAGTCACTCCTAATAAGGAGAGTGAATATCTTATGTGATCTCATAGGTTGATGATTTTGGAAGTCCTTAGCCAAAGCAGAATGATAATTAGAAAGGATTTCTAATATATCATCAACTAAATCATTACCTTCTGATCGAGATATATTTAGATAAGTAATTGAGTTTGATAACTTGCCACTAAAGGATATTTTGATAATTTTTACTAAATTTTATCTCTTCTGGGTGGTCATGATATATTGCTAGATGTCAATCTTGACTTGTGGACTCGTTAGAATTAAAAGAGTTTAATTCAAAAATTAATTAGGAAGAGTTCTAGTTAATTGAGACTCTTGAGCTGACCTAATATGATCGGGTTAGGGTTAGGTCAAGAGTTTGTGTTCGTTGCTGGCTAGATTTGGAGTCCAATGGGTAACATACTTTAAAATTTAATCTTGATTTAATTTAATTAGGATTTAATATAAATTTTAGAGATTAATTTATTTTTCTAGCACATTGTGTTAACCCAAGTTTCTAGTTAGGTTAAGTTCAAAGTGTTTGAGCGAAACTGAACCTGTTACCTTTGACCTGATTAGGTCTATTTTAATTGGACTCCTATCCAACTTGGATTAGTTTTAAGTGTAGAAGGATACCTCCACACCACTCTAGTTTCACACCAAAAATTTAATGCCGCCACCTTTTTTTTTGCATTAAGAGAAGGAAGAGTCTTTCTTCTTTAAGACTCTTAACCACCTCTTAGTTTTCCACCGATTCCTTTAATGTCCCATGCTAGAAATAAATATGAGAATTATAGGGCATAGAAGAGGAAGAGTCTTTCTATGTGAAGCCTTTTTTGCACCACTTAATTTATCAGAGAAATTAATTCTCCGCATGAGAGAAGTAGAGTGCCAAGAGTTGGTGCCCCTTGGGTCTCCTTGACATCTCTTCATCACCTATTTAAATGGGGTGCCTCTTATGAGATAGGGGTTAGATTTTGATGAGAAATTAGAGACCTTGGTATGTGATAAGTGGGAAAAAAATATAAAAAATATCTAAAAAAAATTTGAAGAAAAGATAAGAAAAAATAGAGTAGAAAAAATCGAAAAAAGGGAGGTGAGAAAAATAGCAAGTAAGGTGTGCTTGTCCTAGGGTTTGATTTTTTCATATGTTGGAGTACAAAATCAAATTTTAGATTATAAGACTTCTAGAGAGAATTCTCTTGGCATGATCCTAGTGGAAAAATTGAAGGCAATAGTACATTGGTGTGATCGTTCTTCGGGTACGAAGTCGGTAGTGTTCTTGTGAAGAAAAAGCTGCTGTGGTGCATCGATTGGGAAGGATCTTAACTATCTTTCATATGGATCACTATTGGAGGACTTCTACTTTAGAGTCTTATAGAGATCACCTTCTTATCCTATTGCTCATTTGAGAAAATATAAATTTCTAACTCTTTGCATGCTTTGATTCTATTTTGTTCGACATCTACAAGGTAATTCTAAGGTTTGAGTTCCAATTCGACAGTTTCAATTGTTAAAGCTTTCGATTTGTATATCCAAAAAATATTAAAATTTATATTCCACTAGATAATTAGAATCCAACATGAATCTCGTATCTAGTGCTAGCTAGACATAGTCAACTATTTAATTTTGTATGACCCATAACTTAATTCTCAATCAAGTTAATCTATTTGTTCAATCAAGTCATGTTCTTCCAAATTGAATATATAGACTTAGGTAAATCTTTTCTTATATTGCTTGATTTTGTATGTGATTCTACAGGTTCGAACATTAAGTTGGTAGCACAAAAATTATTTTTCTATACTAATCGAAGTTACCATCTAGCAATAATTTTCGACATCCAGATAGGTTGAATATTTGTAAGGCAATATTTAAGAATCTATACATATGGTTACCACATAATTCATCCTTTTAACCCTAAATGCTTTAGAATAAACTAGGATTAAACTGTCAACCTTGAAAGTATCATCTACATCATATTTCAACTTTTTAAATCCATCACATAGATTACTTTGGTCAAGATTTTACTAAATTGAATTACAGTGATAAATTAGCTCCTATAATCTGGAGGATATATAGACTTCACAAGTACTTGATTGTGCCCAGTAGTTTTCCATCACTGCAGTAGAAATATAGATAGTATGATACCAAAGCACAGTCAGTTACTTGTAAGTCACTATAATAATCTCAAGTCTGAGAGACACTTATGCCCATACGCTTTGTGAGCTGCTCTCGGTAGCAGAGCATTTTGTAGATGAGTCACTTATTCTATGATGATGTACTCCTACATCTTATTTGTATGCCATATCAGTATCTCTACACTCCTTGATTAAAAGGGCAACCAACCTATATGGCACACAATGACCTTTACTTGATAAATATCATTGTCCTTTAATGACGTATCATTTGATCGCGAACATATTTAAGAACTATTCGATAAATTTTTTTTATCAATTTCATTATAGTTCTAAAGACTTCATCACAATACAAGAGTTCTGACAAGAAAGATGTAATTTTATGATAAAAAATATCAAACTAACTTTTATTTATTTATAAATTAATTTATATACATATTATAAAAGGAGCACAATCATCCAAATGATTGGTTTTTCTAACAGGAAGAAGGAGAGAAGAACTCTTTCTCTTTTAGATATTCTATTTTTCAAAATTCTAGAACAATTTTCTAGGATGCTCACCTAAGAGAAAAAAGTTCTCCTGTATGCTCACATGCCAATGATGGCTGCCCAACCCAAGAACTCATGCCCCAAAACCTTAGCCTTAATGATCTCTCAATGATCTTTATATTTTTATTGTTGTCCCACAGAAATTAGGGGTTTATATAGATGAGGCGTGGAGATGTTTGGATGGGAACAGATTTCTTATCTTCACTTGAATTCAAATTAGATTTGAATTTGATTGGATCAATCAATTGACCCAAACTCTTGATCCCCATCAAGAGTGGACGATAAGGCTTCTTAGGGTGGAAATCCATCATGCCAATCTGAAATTGGCATTGGAAATGGTGGGCGGCATTTAATGGGTGGTCGGCTAGGGTGAGGAAGAGTCCAAGTTGATTTGGGCTCTTTAAAGATTATCCAATTAAGTCTCTAACCTAACCAAATTAGGTTAAACCAATTAGATCAATCTGAACCCAATCCAATTAGATCCCAAATATGATCAAATTCTAATCAAATCAGAATTTAATTAAGTCCAATTTCTGATCAAATCAGGAATCATTCATCCTAAACAATTAGGTTATCTTGTAACCTAATCGGATCAAATCAAATTGAATCCAATTCAATTAGTTCTGAATCAATTTATATTGCTCAATCAAATTGAGTTTAACAGCAATCTAATTGCTAATTAATCCTCCTATAATAGATTACAACTTTTGCATAAGGCCAACCATCAATAGATTTAATGATTAAACCTTAGAACGATTCTCAATCACTGATCAGCTATGTGATCAGTCAGTAACTTCTTTTGAGTGCGACCTCATAGGTTTGTATCTAAGCCAGTAGCACAGGAATAACTTTTTGAACTAATCGATGTAACTATCTAACAATGGGATCTGATGTTCGGATAGACCGAATGATTGCAAAACAATATTCAAAAATCTACTGGTATATGGTTACTATATAATTCATCCCTTTGACCCTAATACTCAAAGTGATCTAGGGTTTAATTGTCAATCTTGGAATAGTCAACCACATTATATTTCAATCTTTCAAATCTAAAATATGGATTATCCTGGCTAAGATTTTATTAAATTGAAATACACTGATGCATTAACTTTTACTTATTCGGTGAAAGAATAATGCCCTACAAGCCAATCACATACAGGATGCAATTGGATATTTTTTGTAATTTATCTTTCAGACTCATATAATTGATATTAATATTATTAACAAAATAGATATTTTTGATTCATTATATGCTGCATCTTTTTGTTCTTAAGATTATAATGAACCCCATAGGTTCAAACAATGGTTTTAGGGCCGTGATGAGATCACGTCAGTGAGACCTAAATCCTTGATAGCCATGATCTAAAATATTTTCAGTCCTTGGTTTATTGAGTTGGAGATCAATGATACCGGTAAGACTGGTATGACTTATGTATGCTTAGAAATGAGGATGGTTGATCTTACAACCACTTATGTGGTGACACTAATACAAGGATATGGATGCTCATTAGAGAATGAGTTCACTGAATAGACCTATGAGAGAATATCAGATGGAGTCTTATTTACATGTCAACTGATGATTCTCTTGTGGGAGTTATGTAAGTGATCCTTTGACCTGAGATCATCATGGTACCTTATGTACATAAATTTATATTTTGGTTTACTTTCTAACTTGGTTCTTTGATCCTTGTATAGGGTGTTCTGGATATGGTGAAGTGTGCATGGAGGTTGTGAGTGATCAATAAGGGATCAGTCACTCCTAATAACGGGAGCGAACATCCTATGTGATTTCATAGGTTGGTGATTCTGGAAGTCTTTGGCCAAAGCAGGATATGATAATTAGAAAAGAGTTTCTAATGTATCATCAATTGAATCATCACCTTCTGATCGAGATACATATAGATAAGTAATTGTGTTTGACATGTTTTCATATCCACAGCTCATTTTGGATGCTGTTTGATTGAAAGATTGAATTACATGGTAACTTGCCATTGAAAGATATTTTGATAATTTTTTATTAAAATTTTAAATCTTTTGGATAGTCATGATACATTGTAGATGTCAATCGTGACTTGTAAACTTATCATAATTAAAAGAGTTTAATTCAAGAATCAATTAGGAAGAGTCCTAGTTAATTGAGACTCTTCGGATGGCCTAATCTGATCAGATTAGGATTACGTCAAAAATCTGAGTCACTGCTGGCTAGATTTGAAACCCAATAGATCACACACTTTGAGATTTTTTTTAAATCTAATTTAATTAAGATTTAATATAAATTCTAAGGGTTAATTTGATACGCTAGCACATTGTATTAACCCAAGTTCTTAAATTGGTTTAGATCAAAGTGTTTGAGTTAACCTAGACCAGTTGTCTTTGACTTCATAGGATTGGATCAATTTTGATCGGATTCTTATCTAACTTGAAACAATTTTAAGTGGAAAAGGACTCCTCTATGCCCACCAGATGCCATGCCAAAAAATTAATGCCACCCACCTCATTTTAGCATGTAAAGATGAAGAGTCCTTCTTCATGAAGGATCTTATCTTAACGTGTTGCCTTAAATCTCAACCAGATCTCTTATGATTTAATACCAAATTAATATAAAATTTTTATGAGGCATTGAAGAGGAGGATTCTTTCTATGTGAAGGCTTCGTACACTAAAAATCATGCATGATAAATTTATTCACCATGTGAGAAAGTGGAGCGCCAAAGGTTGGCACCCCTTGGTCCTTCTCATATCCCTTGGTCCCTTATTTAAATGGGATGTCCCATATGGCCCAGGTGCTGGGTTTTTGGGTGAAAACTAGTGATAAATGGTGTGCAAATAAGAAAAAAAAATCTAAAAAAAATCTGAGAAAAAGGCAAGAAAAAATTGAGTGGCAAAAGTTGTAAGAAGGGTGGTGAGAAAATTAGCAAGTGTTGCTAGTGTGCCCTAGGGTTTGGTTTTTCTATGTGTTGGAGCTCAAAATAAAATCCTAGATTATGAGATATCTAAAGAGTTCATCTTGGCATAATTTTGATGGTAAGATCAAAAACAATTGGGCTTTGGAGTGATCGTTCTTTGAGTTCGAAGCCGACAGTATTCTTAAGAAGACAAGGTTGCGACGGTGCACCAGTTAGGAAGGACCTTGGCCAACTTTTATGTGGATCACTATTGGAGGGCTTCTATTTTGGAGTCTCATGAATATCACCAATGTGCCACCTTATCTTTTTGATAAAAGTAAAAAATTTTGTCCCTTTGAATGCTTGTTTTGTTTTGATCGACATCGGTAAGGTGATTCTAGGGTTTGAATTTCGGCTTGATAGTTTTAACTACTAAAGCTATTGACTTGTTTGATTTTAAAAATTTTAAAAATTACTTTTCACTATGTGGCCAAAATCCAACAGTGGTATCAGAGCCATCCTTATTATATTCGATCAAACAAGTACAAAGTAGTAGTATAGAATTGTTCTTGTTCATATATTGCCCAGAATATTGTTTCAATTTTTAACATTGGTCTTTAAAATCAAAAATTATTTTTGACTTTATGAAAACTATAGATTTAAATTTTTATTATTAAATTATAAATTTATGATAATTTAAAATTTATATTATCATGGTAGCTTGATGCTTAAATTGATTTTTAGTTAAGGGTGTTATGCATGCCTAATATGATTAGGATTTGCTTTATCACTTGATTAGGGTCTTCTATTACACCTTTATATGATTTTTGGCATGATTATATGATTCTTATTATGACTTGTAGATGCATGTCGAATTACATAACATGTTTAGCACATTTTATGTAGTTGTAGTTAGGATGTGCCGAGACCAGTTCAAAGACCCTCTTAAAAATTATATTAAGTTGTAATATTGGGATTCACTTTCAATTCAAATATCAAATTTATTAGATCAATTGGTGTCGAGAAAAATATGAAAGGTGATTTTCTAATTAGATCTGTATGCTGGCTTAGCCAACTTTATTGGTGTCTAAGAAAAACTACGAGGAGCCTCCCACCTACTGACTTGACCAATTTGGTCTTATTAAAATTTGATCTTAGATTGATTAGTGATGTAGACATTATATGGGCCTTCCTTCAAACTTGATCAATGGAGTATGTCAAGGTCTTAGTGAGGTTGTTGTGCTATCCACAAGGTTTACTATAGAAATTGATATGATGTTGACCAAGTGCATATTAATGCTTATGGCATATTTGAATAGTATTGCTTTGTTGTATTATCCACAAAGGCAGCATTGTTTTAAGTATGACCATATAGGATTGAAGGGTTAACTTAACTAGAACACTATAGTTTGTTATGCTATCCACAAGACTATATATGATCTAGAGGCAAGAGAGAAAAATATTAAGAATTGTATAAGTATAATCGGTAAAGAGTTACCTACTCTTGAACTCATGAATGCTTGTTGTACTATCCATAAGGTGTTTGTGAGGAATAGGGATCTCAACCCCACTAAGAAATATTAGTATGTTTCTCGATTTTCATACTTGAGGGCCATGAAGTTCGATAAAATAGTGAGAGACACAATTAGACAAAAATCTTAATTTAGTTGTGCATGTCATTATGAGTTGTCCGTTTATATTGTGTTCTTGTTATTGTAGATTAACTATACATATGGCATCCTCACTATCACTTAGAGGCATATTAGATACAAATAAATTGATCGGACCTAACTATGTCGATTGGTTAAAAAACTTGAGAATAGTTCTCACTCAGGAGAAAATCTTCTACATTCTGGATACACCTGCACCCAATACAATTGGAGAAGATACTTCTGAGGAGGAAAGAGTCACATACAAGATGTGGAAAGAGGACAGTATGGTTGTCAAATACATCATGCTTGCCTCGATGAGCAACGAGCTTCAAAGGCAGCATGGGGACATGGATGTTTCCTCTATACTCCTTAATCTTAAGAAATTATATGGAGAATAAAGTAGAACTGCTAGATATGAGATATCTAAGCAGTTGTTCCATGCCCATATGACTGAAGGCACCTCTGTGCAAATGCATGTCCTTAAGATGATTGATTTGATCACTCATGTGGGACAACTAGATTTTGCTATGGATGGTGAATTGAGCCAGGATTTGATCCTGCAATCTCTCTCTTGTTGGAAAATTTATCCCAAAGTCAATCGTCAGCTTGTTGACGGTTATGCTATTTGATGTAATTATATATGAATTAATTAATAAAATATTTATTTGATAGTTTTCATCATAAGTTTGTACATCTTCTACATCAAGCTTCTGTGTTATGATGAAAGTCCTCAAGACTATTTTAAATCGATAAAGAAGGATTTATCGTTTAGTCCTTAAATGAGTTTGCGACCAAATAATATGCTATTACTAGGATGATAGGCATATCAAGTATAGGTTATTATGTACTAATAGGTTGGTTGGCCTCTTAACCAAGGAGCATAGAGATGTTGGTATGACATGCAGGTGAAATATAGGAGTATATTTCACTGAAAGTGACCAACTCCAAAGCACTCTGCTGTCAAAAGTCACTCCGAAAGGATATGGGTATAAGTGTTCCTCTAACTTAAGATCACCACGGTGACTTGCAAGCAACTCACTGTGCTTTGGTGCTAGACTATCTGAATTTTTAATTTAAGATCGAAAGGTTTCTAGGCACAGTCAAGTACTTGTGAAGTCAGTGCATGAGTCAAGATGGAATTGACCACTCCAAGAGATTGGAGAGAATTCTTTATGTTTCAATTTAGTAAGACCTTGACTAGAATAATCTTTATAAGGAGTCACCGAATTTATCAGGTTGAGACACATAGTGGATGTATTGTTAAGAGTTGACAGTTTAAACTCTAAGTCATCCTAGCATTAAGAGTCAAAGGGATGAATTATACGGTAACTATATCCAAATAGGTTTTTGAGTATTGCTTTGCATACATTCGACCTATCTGAATGTCGGATACTATTACTAGATGTTATTCTGATTAGTACAAAAATCAATTTCTGTGCTACTGGCTTAGGTTCGAACCTATGGGGTCACATACATTAGAAGTTTCTCTCTAATCACATGGCTAATCTGAAGAGTCCTAGTGGACGGAGACTCTGGTGAAGAGTCCCACTAGACGTGGATTCTATTATTAATAAAAGATTAATTAATAATTAGATCACTAATTAGCTTAATTTGATTGAGCATTAAAATCTGAATCAAGTTTGGTTGAATTGAATTTAATCAGGTCAAGTCTGATTAGGTTATGAGATGACCTAATCGATAAGGGAGAAATGATCTTGATTTGATCGGATCTATGACTCAATTAATTTATTGATTTGATTAAATTTAATTAAAATTTTAAGAGCCTAATTAGATTAGGTTCATCATATTTTATTTATATTTAATTGAATTGGATTTGAAAGAAATCCAATTGGTTAAATCCTAGAGTCCCAAATGAATAGGACTCTATCCCTTGCGCCACCTAAATTGTCTCATGCTTTTTCTCTCCACACAAAATTAGTTTGTATGTGAAAAAATTAGAAAATAATCCTTCTTTTGTCACTTATTAAAGATAAGAATTGGTTGGTTTTGATTTGAATTCAAATTGATTTGAATTTCAACTTAAAACTTTATTCATATCCTTTCACACGTCGGCAGTTTCTGAAGGTGCCCATTGAGTATGAGGAAAAGAAGTCTTTTCAATTGATTTTTATATCTAATTTTCTTTAATAAGTCCCTCTTTAAGTTAGATAAGGGTAAGAAAAAATTGAATTTAAATTAAAATTTAAAATGTTTGAATTTTAATAAACTCCAGCACTTATCCTTTCTTATCTGGTTTGTGCGACAATCATAAAAAGGCCACATTTTTGTGCACCAAAAGAAGAGAGATTTTTATTTTGAGATTGTAGAGAGAAAGTGGGTTGAAAATTCTTCTTTGGGATGTGAGCTTTTGGTAGGTTTCTATCTTCCTTGGCGTGAACAAAAGAGGAGACCATTCTCCTCTCGGGTGAGAGACCTAGAACTGTTCTAGATTTTTAGGTGAGAAAAAAATCAAAGAGAAGAGAGTCTTCATCTAATTTTTCTTCACCATCTAGCAACCTCCTCTGATCCATCTTTGACATTGAAAAGGTCTGAGGTAATCAAAAAAGAAGATTAAGTCAGATCTGCCATCAGAAGCCGACTGCACGAGCTAGCACTCCCGTGGAGGGCTGATCAGTTCGAAGGGCTTCGTGTGGACCATCTGTAGAGGTCGGATGCTTGTGCAGCTGTGAGTGATTAGAAAAAACTTTTAGATCTATATTCTTGATTGAGGAGTTCGACTACCCATGCTCAAGTATTGAGTTCGATATTCTAGAAGTGGTAGATTAGATCTATTACTAAATACTATTTTTGATTCACATGCTTCTCATTTTAGATTCAGATTTTTATGCATATAAATTTATATCATCGATCTATTTGTTAAAATTTTAAGATTAAATTTTATACATATATTTATATATTAAATAGTTTAATCTAATATTCTTTCACTAAATTTTTTTTTGAAATGCATGCATGAAACCCCTGCGCATCCCAATAGTGGTATCAGAGCCACGGTTCGATATGACATGATATTATATGTATTTAGATCTATAATTTAATTTAGAGTAGATCTGATATATGATATTTAAATTTTAAATTAGTTATAGATCTGATCACATAAACTGATATAAGGTTATCCTGCTGTAAGGTTTACCTCTTATAGTGCAAAGGTTATCCTAGTTTGTGCTGATTTTTATAAAATTTGATTTTAATTTAAAGTATATAAAATTTATTTATGATGATTATTATCTAATTTTGGTTTGATCAAAATATAATAATCATATATGAAATAATTTAGATTAGGTCTAAATTATTGAGATTAGATGATCTGAGTAGCGAAGTAATCAGATCAAATTTGTTACCAGGCCGTCTGGTCATAGGAGATAATAGAGATTAGATCTCTCTTTTTTTCATTCAATTGGGTCCTCTTATGATGTGTAGGGATGCCATTGTGACTATATCTAATAAAGATGAATACGAAAAGAAAATTTTACTTTTCTCAAAATCTTAAGATTGTGTATATAATACATTGTATGAAAAGTAGCTGCATCTAATCTTTATAAATAAAATCTAGAATCATGAACATGTTTATAATAGTTTTAAAATAATTTATAATTAATTTTATTACTATATATGTAAAATTATTTTGATCTAAAATTAATATAATTATTGTAGTTTGCCCGTTGAGTTGACTCAGTATTATTTGGGTCGACTCAGGACCCTGATTTCTTAGCTCAATTTTTATTCAGCTGACTCATTGTTACAGACTAAAAATTATATTTAATAATTCATTATCAATAAGTCAACTAAGTTTTAAAACTTAGTCGACCTATTGTGATGAGTAGGTTCAATCCAAAGGTGAGCCGATTCAAATTTCAGATCTAAATGATTGTGCATAAAATTAATTATAAAAATATTTTATAAAATTTAAAACTATTTTCAAATATTGAACCCCTATCTATAGTCTCAAACTTAATTAAGAATTAGGTTGAACCTATTAGATCTAGAATTATGAATTAAAGATCTAATGTCATTCGCATAAAACATAGGTGATGGGTTTATGGGTTAGCTTGATCAGGTCCTCCTAATGGGTTAGACCTAGGGTTAGAATCAAAGATCAAATAGACTAAGAAGAAAAATTAGATTAAATCAAAATTTTTCTAGAGCCAATATAATAGTTGTAGTTGGTTGAGTCCATGTCTTTGATTAGACCCAAATGGACTTCGATCTTGAGCTCAGTGGTCGAACCCAAATCCATAAGTAGATCCAATTGAAACCGATTAACTAGTTGGTGTCTAAGGTAAGTTTGATATTTTTGATCGATGATCATTAATTGGGAGCTACTCGCATAGATTGAGTCTATGACGAGTTAATGGCATATCCTTTCCACCGATCTCACTTACCTGGCCAATATGGTGAATCAAGTTTTGATCAAATCACTTAATGCTTAGGGTTGACCCATGCTTACTAGAGTTCGACTGATTTAGATGCCCCTAGTTTGACTTGTCTTTATCCTCGACATGACTTGATGAAGTCAGTGGGAGGATTGATGACTTATCAGTTAGACCGACTTGTTTCTAGTCCACCCTGATTTGACTTAGTGAAGTCAGTGGGAGGATTGAGATTAATTGATCTATATATTTAATTTTGATAAATTATGTTAATCAAATCTTCTAAATTATTAGATCCATAAAATGAGCTAGTTATGGTGATAACTAGACATAGCCTCCCATTAAGGTGAATGATAATGGATCCATTATTTCTAATTGATACTTCAGGCGCCATCCATCTGGTGTTTCTCTGAATGATGAAATTATTATTCATCATATGATGACTCTATTGTACTATCTAATGAATTGTTGGATTGGCCGAGCCATAACCTGATTATTCATTAGTTAGAATCATTGAGTAGATTCATGTTAATAGTTAGGCTTAACTAGGACTTTCAATGGAGGCCCATCACCTACTGAAACAAAACCTGACATAAAACTAATTACTAAAAATTATTTGGAAAAATAATTGGTTGAGAACCTACCCATAGATGCATATGGGTTAGCTGAGCCATACTTAGACCTATATGCAGTCTGTATGGATTCTAGTACCCACTAAGAAATTAAGATAATTCTTCGAATTGGATGTAGAGGCTATCAATTTATATAAAATAGTGGGAGAACCTTTAGACTAAAGTCTATATCTTTAGACTTGATTAATTCATATACTAATTAGGTATGTATTTTTTTTTCTTTTTAGAAATGGCTAGTAATTTATCACTCCACTCACTGTTTGACAGTGATGAGCTTATTGGATCCAACTTCGATAACCAGTATCGAAAGTTGAATATTGATCTTGAGTCCAATCTAATTAAAAAGTTTAGGGCTGAATTGAGTCAAGTAAAATATGACCCAAATAAGCTAAAGAGAAATGAACAATTAGTTACTGATCAAGGTGCTTATATGATAATACTTTATAATTTCTCTAAATGTGACACTACTACCTGGGTATTGGATATCAGAAGTCTAGTTCACATATGCAATTTGTTGCAAAGACTTCAAGTTAGTAGAAAATTTAAGAACGATGAGATATTCCTAAATGTGAGAGATGGAAGTCAAGTTCCAATCCGGGCTTTAGGAGTTGTCGAGCTTGTTTTCAAGTCTAATAGTGTCATTTTAAGTGATTGTTACTATTGTCCATCTTTTTTGATGAATATAATCTCTATTGATCTTTTGACCAAAGATGGTTGTAGTTTATTAATAAAAAATGATTATTGTGATATCATTATGAATGATGTTACAATAATACAAGGATAATTAAGAAATGGCATCTATATATTGTCACAGCCTATGAGTATAATGTACACTTCAAATAAATATCCAAAGTTAGACAATATCACAGATGCCTACCTTTGGTATTGTAGGCTCGGTCATATTAACAAAAGTAGAATAAATAGGTTAGCACAAGAGGGTATCTTCAATATAAATGATTGTGAATCATTGCCGACCTATCAGTCTTATCTTTTTGGAAAGATGATTAAGTCATCTTTTACTAGAAAAGGTGAATGAGCTAGTGAAGTTCTAGGTCTAATACATAGTGATGTTTGTGGACCTATGAACATTAGTGCCAGAGGAGGGTATAGCTATTTCATTACATTCACAGATGACCTATCTGGGTATGGGTATGTCTACTAGATGAAACACAAATCTGAATCATTTGAAATGTTCAAATGATTTTGTAATGAAGTAAAAAAATAAATTAAAAAATATATTAAGACCCTTCGATCTGATCGAAGGGGTGAATATCTTTTCAGTGAATTTTTGACATATCTTGGAGAGAATGGGATTCTCTTACAATGGACTCTTTCAGGGACACCACAGCATAATGGTGTCTCAGAAAGAAGGAATCGAACCTTGTGGGATATGGTTCAGTCCATGATGGGGTTTGCAAGTCTGTCAATCTTCTTTTGGGGATATGCACTTGAGACAGTCTGTTTTATGCTCAATAATATTTCGAGCAAGTTAGTTAGTAAAACACCATATGAGACATGGTCAGGGCGTAGGCTGAACCTCGCTTACCTTAAGTCTGGGGTTGTCCGGCTTATGTCAAATGATTGCAAACTGACAAGCTCGGATCTAGGTCTGATAAATATAATTTTGTATGATACTCTAAGAAAATGAGGGGATATTACTTTTACCTTCCTGCTGAACAAAAGATATTTGTCAGTAGTAAGGAACACTTTTTGGAGAAGAAGTTTCTTAGTGAAGGAATAAGTGCCTCTAAAGTCGAGCTTGATGAAGTTTGACAGGTAGAAGAACCGATACCAGTGACTGAATCTGAATCGAATTTGATAAGATCAAACTCGGAGTCCAATATACAAACATCCTTAAGGCGATCTGGTAGAGTACCGCATCAGCCAGACAGATACTTAAGTTTCTTAGTCCAGGATGGGGATCTTATTGAGCCTGATGAGAACAACGAGGATCCAGTCACCTATATAGATACAATGCAGAGGTTCGACTCTAAGAAATGGCTTGAAGTCATGAAATCTAAAATAGAGTCCATGAAGATCAGCAATGTGTGGACATTGGTTGATCCACTTAAAGGGATAAAACCCATAGGGTGTAAGTGGATCTTCAAAAGAAAAAGGGGTGCAGATGGAAAGGTTGAGAACTATAAAGTCCATCTAGTTGCCAAGGAGTATCGTCAATGTTATGGTGTTGACTATGACGAGACATTCTTTCCTATGGCAATGCTCAAATCCATTTGGATAATGCTTGCGATGGTGGCATATCTGGATTATAAAATTTGGCAAATGGATGTGAAGATAGCTTTTCTAAATGGAGAGCTGAGTGAAGAGGTGTATATGATGCAACCTGAATGATTCACATCCACAGACAAGTCCAAGTGTGCAAGCTTCAAAGATCCATTTATCGATTAAAGCAAGCATCTCGAAGTTGGAACATACATTTTAATAAAGTGATCAAAATGTATGGCTTCATTAAGAACGGAGAGGAACCCTGTATATATAAGTGGGCTAATAGTTCAGTAATTGTATTTCTTATTTTGTATGTGGACGATATTCTCTTAATCGAAAATGATGTCCATGCATTATAAAAAATAAAAGTGTGGTTGTTGTCACAATTCTTAATGAAGGATCTGAGAGACGCAATCTACATTATAGAGATGAAGATCTATAGGGATATATCTAAGAGGCTGCTTAGACTCTTTCAATCAACATACATAGATACCATGCTGAAATGATTCAGCATGGAGAATTCCAAAAAAAACTATCTTCTGATAGGCCATGGAATTTCTCTCTCGAAGAAGGATTGTCTGACAACTCCTCAAGAAAAAGAGTGTATGAGTAGAATTTCATATGCCTCAGTAGTGGATTTTATAATATACACCATGATATGTACAAGATCGGATGTGACATACTTACTAGGAGTAGTGAGCAGATACTAATCAGATCTGGGTGAGAACCATTGAAAGGTTGCAAAAATTATCCTTAAGTATTTGAGAAATACTAAAAATCAGTGGCTCGTTTATAAAGAATCTGACTTGAAACTCGTGGGATATACTAATTCTAATTTTCAGTCAAATCATGACGATAGCAAAAGCATATCGGGATACATCTTTACCTTAAATGGTAGAGCCGTCTGCTGAAAAAGTTTCAAGCAGTACATCGTAGCCGATTCAATATGTGAGATGGAGTACATCGTGGCATCTGATGCTACAAAGGAAGCTGTGTGTCTAATGAAGTTTATCATCGAGCTTGGAGTGGCACTCTCCATTGATGGTCCAGTTCTACTTTATTTTGATAGTATTGGAGCCATAGCTCAGACAAAAGAGCCAAAGGCATATCAACGGACAAAGCATATTCTTCATCGCTACCACCTTGTCCGAAAGATCAGGGATCGAGATGACATCGATCTTCAGAAGGTTGACAGAAAGGATAACCTGACCGACCCATTAACTAAAGCCCTTACGGTAAAGGAGTTCAAAGATCACAAAATGAAGATGGGTATACGATACTGTATCGATTGGCTTAGTATAAGTGAGAGTTGTTGGAAAATATATCCCAAAGCCAATCATCAGCTTGTTGACAGTTGTGCTATTTGATGTAATTATATATGAATTAATTAATAAAATATTTATTTGATAATTTTTATTATAAGCTTGTATATCTTCTACATCGAACTTTTATGTTATGATGAAAGTTCTTAGAACTATTTTAAATCGATAAAAAAAGATTTATCGTTTAGTCCTTAAATGAGTTCATGACCAAATGATATACTATTACTAGGATGATAGACATATCAAGTGTAGGTCATTGTGTGCCATATAGGTTGGTTGGCCTCTTAACCAAGGAGCATGGAGATGTTGGTATGGCATGCAGATAAAATATAGGAGTATATTTTACTAAATGTGACCAACTTCGGAGCACTATGCTATTAAGAGTCACTCTAAAAAGATATGGGTATAAGTATCCCTCTGATCTGAGATCACCATGATGATTTGCAAGCAACTCACTTCGCTTTGGTGATGGACTCCCTAAATTTCTAATTCAAAATCAGAAGGTTTTTGGGCATAGTCAAGTACTTGTGAAGTCGGTGCGTGAGTCAAGATGGAATTGACCACTCCAAGAGATTGGAGAGAATGCTTTGTGTTTCAATTTAGTAAGACCTTGGTCAGGATAATCTTTGTGAGAAGTCATAGAATTTATCAGGTTGAGATGCATAATGGATGTACTGTTAAGAGTTGTCAGATTAAACTCTAAGTCATCCTAGCATCAAGAGTCAAAGGGTGAATTATATGGTAACTTTATCCAAATAGGTTCTTGAGTATTTCTTTGCATACATTCGACCTATCCAGATATCAGATACTATTGCTAGATGGTTACTTCGATTGGTATAGAAATTAATTTCTGTGTTATCGGCTTAGGTTCGAACCTATGGGGTCACACACATTAGAAGTTACTCTCCGATCACATGGCTAATCTGAAGAGTCCCACTGGACGGAGACTCTGCTGAAGAGTCTCACTAGACTTAGACTCTATCATTAATGAAAGATTAATTAGTAATTAGATCACTAATTAGCTCAGTTTGATTGAGCATTAAAGTCTAGATCAAGTTTGATTGAATTGGATTCAATCGATCAAGTCTGATTAGGTTATGAGAAGACCTAATCGGTAAGGAAGAAATGATCCTGATTTCATCAGATCTATGGCTCAATTAATTTATTAATTTAATCAAATTTAATTGAAGTTATAGAAGCCTAATTAGATTAGATTCATCATATTTTATTTAGATTTAATTGGATTGGGTTTGAAAGAAATCTAATTGGTTAAACCCTAGAGTCCCAAATGAATAGGACTCTATCCCTTGCGCCACCTAAATTATCTCACATCTTTTCTCACCACACAAAATTAGTTTGTACATGAGAAAATTAGAAAATAATCTTTCTTTTATCACTCATTAAGGATAGAAATTGGTTAGTTTTGATTTGAATTCAAATTGATTTGAATTTCAACTTAAAACCTTATCCATATCCTTCCACACGTCGGCAGTTTCTGAAGGTGCCCATTGAGTATGAGAAAAAGAAGTCTTTCTAATTGATTTTTATGCCTAATTTTCTCTGGTATGTCCCGCTTTAAGCTAGAAAAAGGTGAGAAAAAGTTGGAGTTAAATTAAAATTTAAAATAATTTAAATTATAATAAACTTCAGCCCTTATCCTATCTTATCTGGTTTGTGCGACAATCATAAAAAGACCATATTTTTGTGCATCAAAAGAAAAGAGCTTTTCACTGTGAGATACCAGAGAGAAAGTGGAGCAAAAATCTTTCTTTAGGATGTGAGCTTTGGGTGGGTTTCCTATTGGGTTCCGACCACACAGTGGAAAGTGATTTTTAAAATTTTTAAAATACTCAAATTAATAGCTTTATCAAATAAAACTATTGAGCCAAACCCAAAACCCTAGAATCACCTTGCTAAACACGATCAAAGTAAATTCAAGCATACAAAGAGATAGAATATTATACTTTAATCAAAATAAAAAAATGGCACATTGGTGTTCTCCACAAAAACCCAAGGTAGAAGTCCTCCAACGGTGATCCACATGAAAGTTGACCAAGGTCCAGTGCACAGCCACAACCTTGTCTTCTCAAGAACACTACCGTCTTCAAACTTACATCACAATCTTACCAAAATTCAGTTATTTTTGATCATGCCACCAAAATAATATCAAGAAGATACTCTTCAGATGTCACACAATCTAGAATTTAATTTTTGGCTCCAACACATAGAAAAACTAAATCTTAGGGCACTCCAGCAACACTTGCTGAAAATCTCACCACCCTTATAGCAATTTTTGCCACTCAAATTTCCTTTTTTTTTTTCTCATAATTTTTTATGATTTTTTTTTTATTATTTCAATGTCTCTTCTCTCTAGCTCATCCAAAAATCTCAACCAGAAGCCATCTGGGGCATCCCCTATAAATAGGGGACCAGGGGACATTACATGGGATGAAGGGGCGTCAACTTTTGGTGCTCCAACTTCCCATGCACCAAATAAATTTGATGAGTAAATATTTGATAATTTAGATACTTGAAGTAGAAGAACTCTTCCTTCTCTACATGTCATAAAAATTTCATTAATTTTTGACATTAAAACATAGAATTTCTGATTTATCTTCTAAGGCAACGCGTTTAATAAAGAGCCTTCTTTAAGAAGGACTCTTTATTTCTCATACTGATTTGAGTGGGCGGCAATTATATTTTTGTGTAGCTTTTGGTGAAAGTGGAGAAGTCCTTCTCTACTTAAAATTGGTCCATGTTGGATAAGGATCTAATCCAAATTGACCCAATCCCATTAGGTCAAAGCCAATTGGTCTAGGTTAGATCAAATACTTTGAACCAAACCAATTTGGGAACTTGGGTTAATACAATATGCTAGCATATCAAATTAACCCATAAAATTTATATTAAACTCTAATTAAATTAGATTAAGATCAAGTCTCAAAGTGTATGACCCATTGGGTTCCAAATCTAGCCAGCAGTGGATCCAAACTTTCGATGTAATCCTAATTCGATGAGATTAGGTCACCTGAAGAGTCTCAATCAACTTGGACTCTTTCAAATTAATTTTAGAATCAAATTTTTTTAATTTTTATCAAACTCATAAGTTCAGATTGATGTCTAGCAACATGTCATGACTCTTCAAAAGATTTGAAATTTTGATGAAAAATTATCAAAATATCCTTCAGTAGTAAGTTTCTGTGTAATTCAATCTTTTAGTCAAACAACATCTCAGATGAGCTGTGGGTATGGAAATATATCAAACCCAATCACTTATCTTTGTGTATCTCGATCTGAAGGTGATGATTCAATTGATGATATATTAAAAATTTTTTTCTAATTATCACCCTGCTTTGGTCAAAGATTTCCAGAATCATCATCCTATGAGATAACATAGGATGTTCGCTCCCCTTATTAGAAGTGATTGATCTCTTATTGATCACTCACAATCTTCATGCACACTTCATCATATCTAGAACACCCCACATAAGGATCAGAGAACCAAGTTAGGTGGTAAATCAAAATATGGATCCATGTACATAAGGTACCATGGTGACCTCAGGTCAAAAGATCACTTACACAACTCCCACTAGAGAATTATCAATTGACATGTAAATAAAACTCCATTTAATTATTCTCTCATAGGTTAATTCAGTGAACTCATTCTCTAATAAGCACTCATATCCTTGTATTAGTATCACCACACAAGTGGTTGTGAAATCAACTATCCTTATTTCTGAGCATACATAGGACATGCCAGTCTTACCAGTATCATTGATCTCCGACTCAATGTATCAATGACTAAGAATATTTTAGATCAAAGATATCAAGGATTTAGATCTCACTGACGTGATCTCATCACGGTTCTAAAACCATTGTCCAGACCTATGGGATTCATTATAATCTTAAAATTAATAAGATAAAGTATATAATGAATCAAAAATATCAATTTTATTAATAATATTAATATCAATTATATGAGTTTGGAAGATAAATAATAATAAATATCTAATTGCATCCCATATGTGATTGGTTTGTAGGGCATAATTCTTTCAATCTCTCACTTGCACTAAAGCCAATCACCCTTATACTTGACACCCATGCTATCAAAGTGGCGGTCAAACTGCAGCATTGACAAGATCTTAGTGAACAAATCTACTATATTGTTCTTGTTCTCAACTCACTCTACGATCACATTACATCTTTCGACTATCTCCCGAATGAGGTAGAACCGTCTTAGGATGTGCTTAGATTTATGATGAGATCTTGGTTCTTTGGCTTGAGCAACTATTCCAGTATTATCACAATAAAGAGGTACTGATTATTCCATCCCTGAAACCACACCCAACTCTTGTTGGGTTCTGATGGCACACCGGAAGGGTTAGGTGTTTAAAATTTTCATTCAAAACACCCGATGCACCAGAAACCCCAATACCCAAAAATTCTTGACTATAATAATCAAAGTACAATAAATATAAATTAGGATAAGAAAAATACTAGTAGTGCTAATCTCAATTTTCACAAGATATCTAAGTGTCCGTCCTTCAATGGTGATCCATACAGAAATTGAATCAAAGACAGTACTCCTTCACCTTACTCCAAGAGTTCTAGCCACTAGAACTTGACTAGCCTCATACTAATCAGGTTTCTCCAAGAAACTAACTCCACCCTCTCAGAACTTTCTTTGAACTTCTGATCCTTCTTCTTTAGAACCCTCACAACCCTTGTTAGGACTAGATAAGGCTTTGTTTTAAATCCCAAAGCCTTGTCCTAAAACTAAGATAGGTTGTAAGAAAAAAAATAGAGAGCAATGGAGATAAAATTGGAAACTCTTTCTGAATGCCTCGGATACCCAATACCTTGGCCAATTTATAGCCATTAGAGGGATGTCAAAAGAGAGGGATGCACCTTATCCAAGAGGCTTATATGATCTGATTATCAGAGATAAGAGTTTCTTCAAACAGAAGGACTCTTATCAATGATACGTCGATTAGCACCTTGCTCTGCGCGTGCGACCAGAGAAGGGATATTTTTTACATCCCTTCTCAAATTAGAAAAATCATCAAAAATCCATGTAGATAGAGAATTTAATCTTCATTCTAGAACATATAATGAGAAGATAAAAATTCCCACAAATGGATATATTTTTCATGTCCTTTCATGTGAAGTCTAATCACCATGCGTGCAAGCGTGAGGAGGAACTTATGGTGTCCGTTTGGCATCCAGATAAGACTGGAGAAATTTTAAAAAAAATATCAAAAATATTTTGTCAAATATGGAATGTTATCACTAAAAATAATTCTATTTTTAAAGTATTTGATGAGGAGGACTCTTCAAATCTCAGAGAGACGCAATGCTTCTACGTGCGTGCGAGACTTCCTTTTTCTAATTTTTCTCCACCCCAAAAATTCTAAAAAGAATACATCTCATACTTTGAGATGTGCACCAGAAGATAGAGGGTGATATGATCTACCACATACATCTTAATCCCATGCCAGAAGGATTCTTTTCTTCTGCCCACGCCAACACTTGTACGCAGAACTTATTTTGCGCCAAGAGTCCTTCACAACTTGGACTCTTCATGATTGGTGTTAAAATGGGATGTGGCACTCCAATTTGGGCTGCTTCCAGGTGGCATGTACTGATCCAAATTTTCACTAAATTGGGCTAGCTAATTAGTAAGGGATGAGACCAAATTGATCTCCAAAGAGCAAGGATTCCACTCGTGCTAGCATGCTTACCAGAGCCTTGATTGAATCCAAAATTCCAATCAACCTTTTTCAAAAGGATCCTTGGCCAATTTTTATATGTGTGTGATCTATTGAATTCCATATCTAGTTAGCAGTAGGTCTGAGTATAAGTAGACCAAATTTGATTAGATTTCAATCTAATCGATTTAGGTCCAATCGAGTTAACCCGAGTTAAACAATTATAATCATTTCTAATTGATAATTGAATTAAACTCTTTAATTTGATAAAAAATCTACAAGTTAAAATTAACATCTAGCAATATATCATGATTACCCAAAAAATATAAAATTTTGATGAACATACCAAATATACCCTTCAGTGGTAAGTTACCATACAATTTAATCTTTTGATCATCCCTGCACCCTGAATATGTTCTTAAGTATGGAATCATATCAAACTCAAACATATATTCATATCGATTCTCAATTAATCAATGATGACTCCAATGAAGAAGTATTAGAAACTCTTTCTAATCTCCTTTCTAGTTTTGACCAAAAAACTTTTTCCAAGTCATCTAGGATTGAGAATACACAAGATGCGATCTCCTCTTACTAGGAGTGATCAATTTCATGTTGACCTACTTACAACCTCCATATATACTCTACCATATCCAGAACACCCCATACATGTCTTAATGCCATGCCTGGGTACGAACCAAAATATGGGTTCATGTGCATAAGATTCTATAATGGTCTCAGATTTAAGGATCACTTGCACAACTTTCACTTAGAGAACCATCTTTGACATGCAAGTAAGACTTCCATAAGATATTTTTTTTCATCAAGTCAATTCAGTGGACTCATGTGCCAAATGAGCACTCACATCCTTGTATTAGTGTCCCACACAAGTGGCTAGTGAGATTTGCCACCCTCTCCATCGAGCATACATAGGATGTGCCAGTCTATTCAGAACATTGATCTCCAGCTCAATGCTTCTATGATCAGGAATATTTAAGATTAGAATTTTAGGATTTTATATCTCACTAGTATGACCCATTCATATTTTCTAAAATTATTACCCTAATCTTTGGGGTTCATCATAATCTTAGACATAATAAGATGCAGCTAATATGATGAATCAATACCTCAAATAATAAATATCATTTCATGAGTTGGAAAATTATAAAAAAAAATTTCATCACAACACACTTACGATTGGCTTATAGGGCACTCTTCTTTCAATCTCACACTGACACTAAAGCCAATCACCTTTATATCTCATACAATCAAGATGGCGATTATGTAGCTGCTTTGGTATGGCCTTAGTGAATGGGTCTTTTATATTGTTCTTTCTATCTACTCATTCAAGAACAACATTTTGTCTCTAATGAGATGGAAGCATCTGAGGATATGCTTGGATCTATAATGAGACCTAAGTTTCTTTGCTTGAATAATGACTCCAGTGTTATCACGATAGAGTGACACTGGTCCTTCATTCTTAGGAATGACTCCTAAATCCATAATGAATTTTTTCATCCAGACAGCTTCCTTAATGGCTTCACTAGCAGCGATGTACTCTGTCTCAGTAATTGAGCCAGATATTGTCTGCTGTTTGGAGCTCTTCCAACTCACTGTCCCATCATTTAGGATAAACACATATCCTGATGTCGACTTTGTATCATCCGCTTTCTAATGATCCTCCCTTGGATCAGCTTGAAATCTGATAGCTATGCCTAAAGCATAAGCTACATCAGGCCTGGTACATAGCATGGCATACATAATTGATCCCATAGCCAAAGCATAAGAGATTTCATTCATCCTCTTTCTCTCCTCTAATGTCTTGGGACATATTTTTTTGGAGAGATGTATACCATGACTTGCAGACAAGTAACCTCTCTTAGTTACCTCCATATTAAATCTCTTTAATATGAGATCTATGTACCGTGACTAGGATAAGCTTAACATCCTTTTAGATCTATCTCTATAGATCTTTATACCTAGTATATAGGATGCTTCATCCAAATTTTTTATGAAAAACTTATTCGATATCCAAGTCTTGACCGATTGCATCATTGGGATATCATTCTCAATAAGCAGTATATGTTATTGACATACAGAACCAAGAAGATAATAGCACTTCCACTTGTCTTCTTATACACATATGGTTCATCTTTATTTTTAATAAAGTCAAACTCTTTGACTGTCGTATCAAATTGGATGTTCCAACTCCTCAAAGCCTGCTTCAATCCATAGATGGATCTCATTAGCTTGCATACTTGATTTGTCCTCCCACTTGAGATAAATCTCTCTGACTAAGTCACATAGATCTCTTCCTCTAGATTACCATTGAGAAAAATGGTCTTAACATCCATCTGTCAGATCTCATAGTCATAGTATACCGCTATAGCAAGCAAAATCTGGATGGACTTGAGCATAGCCACTGGTGAGAAGTTTTCATCATAGTTAATTCTTTAGCTTTGGTTGAAATCCTTCACCACCAACCTAGCTTTGTAGGTTTTTACTTGGCCATTTGCTTCGATCTTCTTCTTGAAGATCCATTTGCATCCTATTGGGATCACACCCTTAGGTGCATTAACTAAGGTCCACACTTGGTTGATATACATCGAATCCATCTCAGATTTTATGACTTTCAGCTATCTATTTGAGTCTTTACTCATGACAGCTTTCGAATAGGTCAGTGGATCATCATCCTGAATGATGTTGATCATATTGTCATCAAATCTCAGAGGTGCATGATGCACTCTATCTGACTTTCGAAGAGGAGGTGTGTATTATGAATGTACCTCATCTTTAGGTACTTCTGATTGAGGATCTTCTTGTGGTCCAACCATGATATTTTTGGATCAATTTGTAGATTATGAACTTCAGTAAGTTCAATATTCCTCCCATTGCCTTTTTCTTGGATGAGTTTATTTTTCAAAAAAAATAGTGTGCCTACTAACAAACACCTTTTGTTTAGTAGGTGGTAGAAGTAGTATTCATTAGTTTTCTTAGGATACCCTACAAACCTACACTTATCTGATCTAGCACTAAGCTTATGTTCAAAAAAAATTTTGATATAAGCAGGACAGTCCCAAGTCTTAAGATGTTTAAGATTAGGCTTCCTTCTCTTCCATATCTCATATGGTGTGCTTGCAACAGACTTTGAAGGCACCCTGTTTAATATGTATGTGGCAGTCTCTAGTGCATTATCTCTAGAAAGATATTGAAAGATCAGTGAAGCACATTATGGACTGCACCATATCCATCAAAGTGCGATCCTCCTTTCTACTACACCATTTAATTGGGGTGTATAAGGAGGGATCCATTCAGAGAGAATACCTTTACTTTTAAGATGATTAAAAAATTTACTGGATAAGTATTCTCCTCTTTGATCAGATCGAAGAACCTCGATACCTTTTTCAGTTTATTTCTTGATCATACATTGATACTCTTTGAACTTATCAAAGGTTTTGAATTTATATTTCATAAGATACACATATCCAAACCTTGATAAATCTTTCATCAAGGTGATAAAATAGGAGTATCTTCCTCTGACCTGAGTTGTCATTGGTTTACATATATCTGTATGTACTAGGGCTAACAACTCATTCACCCTCTCTTCATATCCAGAAAATAGAGTCTTGGTTATCTTACCCATGAGACAAGATTTATAGGTTCCCAATGATTTATAATCATATGAGTCAAAGAATTCTTCTTTGTATAACTTGTTAATCCTTGACTCACTAATATGACTGTTGGTGCAAAAATCTACTTGCGCCGGAGAACCTGGAGTCGGGGAAGTCGCGGTCACCGCCGGGACCTGCAAAGGAAGTCTAAACCGGAGGTGGGGTTGCTCCGGCAAGACCCTCCGACGCTCAAGTCAGTTCTCTGCCTCAACAAGAATGGAGTGCTCGAACGAAGAATTTAGCAGAGTTTTGAGATAAGAAATGAGCTTATAGAATAACGTATCTGGGTCCCCCTTTTTATAGGTGGAGGAGGTAACGGATTGATGGCGACGTTTGTAACCATCTGGTAGTGGGCCGCTCATAGTCAGGAGGAATCTACTGCGAAGAGTAGTGGAGTAGACTCGTGGCCATCACCGGGGCGTGCCACGTGGAATCTGCCGTGGGAAGTGGGGCGCGGATGCTGTCGCATCTTGCCAGCGGATGAGAGAATCGTGCGATATCCGTTGCAGGAGGTGGAGCAGGATCGCGGCTGTTTATCGTGGCCTGTCAGGTAGTAATGGAGCCGCGTGGGCGTGGGATCCGTCATAGGGAGTGGAGCAGTGTTGCGACCGTTACTGCGGCTTGTCAGGGAGTGATGGAGCTGTAGGGAGTCCACCGTAGGAAGTGGAGCAGGATCGTGGCCGTGATTGTGGCCCGAGAGTGCAGATCTGCTGGCTGAAGCTCGGCAGCGGTTGGAGTCTGGCTCCCGTAGGAGTCCAGACGGAGTCTGCTTGCGGTTGACATTGTCGGCGGAGTCCGGCTCCCGTAGGAGTCCGGCTCCCGTAGGAGTCCGGACAAAGGCTGCTTGCAGCTGTTGGAATTGAGGATGAAGTCCGGCTCCCATAGGAGTCCGGGCGGAATTTCCCTGCAATTAAAGTCAAAGGAGAGGTCCGGCTCCCGTAGGAGTCCGGACGGGGGCTTACCAGCGATCGGAGTTGAGGATGGAGCCCGGCTCCCGTAGGAGTCCGGGCGGAGTCCGCTTGCGGTTGACGTTGTCGGCAAAGTCCGACTCCCGTAGGAGTCCGAACGAAGGCTGCTTGCAGCTATTGGAATTGAGGACGAAGCCCGGCTCCCGTAGGAGTCCGGGCGGAATTTCCCTACAATTAAAGTCAAAGGAGAGGTCCGACTCCCATAGGAGTCCGGACGGGGGCTTACCAGCGATCGGAGTTGAGGATGGAGCCCGGCTCCCATAGGAGTCCGAGTGGAGTCCGCTTGCGGTTGACGTTGTCGGTGGAGTCCAGCTCCCGTAGGAGTCTGGATGAAGGCTGCTTGCAGCTGTTGGAATTGAGGACGAAGTCCGGCTCCCGTAGGAGTCCGGGCGGAATTTCCCTGCAATTAAAGTCAAAAGAGAGGTCCGGCTCCCGTAGGAGTCCGGACGGGGGCTTACCAGCGATCGGAGTTGAGGATGGAGCCCGGCTCCCGTAGGAGTCCGGGCGGAGTCCGCTTGCGGTTGACGTTGTCGGCGGAGTCCGGCTCCCGTAGGAGTCCGGACGAAGGCTTACCAGCGATCGGAGTTGAGGATGGAGCCCGGCTCCCGTAGGAGTCCGGGCGGAGTCCGCTTGCGGTTGACGTTGTCGGTGGAGTCCGGCTCCCATATGAGTCCGGACAGGGGCTTACCAGCGATCGGAGTTGAGGATGGAGCCCGACTCCCGTAGGAGTCCGGGCGGAGACTTCTTTTGAGGTTGAGACTTCTTTTGAGGTCGGCCTTGTTGGCGGAGCCGTTGATTCTGTGGAGGACTTCGGCTGGGGGGATTTTATACCCAACAATGACCAAGGTGACAATGCCAGAGATATGTGACATTCACATCTTCTCTCTTTTTTTTCATATTTCTTTCAATATAAAAAATATTTTTATTGAGTGCATGAATTAAAAGATTGTTATCAATATAACTACTGTCATAATATTCATTAGAAAAGAAAATGGAGCATCTATTTTCCATTAGCCTTATTTCATAACCTTATTTTTACAACAAAGATGTAGAAATAATATTTCTAATGACCTTTGGCATGTAATAACAGTCTTTTAATTCTAAAGTTTTGTCCAAAGATAAATCAAGTATACAGGTTTCCACAGTCTCTGCACTAATAGACTCTCCACTTGCGCCATAAAGCTCGAGGTCACCTCTTTTCAGACCTTTGATATTCTGTAGTCACTGTAATAAATTATAAATATATGATCTACAGGTGGTATCTATATCTAGATATCAGAGTCTGAACCACTCAATAAAAAATAGATTTATATCATATACATACCTTTTGGTGCTACACATGCACCCTGCTTCAATCTTGCAAAGATTATTCTTGCAATTATACTCCCAATGATCAAATTTGCTATAAAATGAATAGATGATATCCTTAGAGATATCTTTTGCCTTCTCATTATTACTGGCTATCCCAAGATCAGAAATATCTAGAATATCGAAGTTCTTCTCCGATACGAATCTTATTTGCAAGTTTCTCAACTAATCCACAGAGTTGGATCAATCAACATATTTTTATTTATGATATCAAGCAATGAAAATAAAGAAGCTACAATGTAGACTTAAATCTACATAAATAAAAAATAATAGTATAAGCAGACCACTCATGTTTGACATGCATAACTAGATGAGAATTTTTAAATTAGTTATGTCTCCTACTATTTTATTGGATACCATAGCTCTCTCCTATAGTAAATGACAAATTCTAATCTGATTTCTTAATGGGGTTGAGACCTTAATCTCTCAATGAAGCCTTGTGGATATCACAACAAACCTCAATGAGTTCAAAGGTAGGAAAACCTATCCAATTGCTTCTTATGTAACTTTCAACATAATTTGTCTCTAAAAATACTCATAGCCTTATGGATATCACAACAAACTATAGTATTTTTTAGTTAAGTCAAATCCTTTATTTTTGTATAGCCATATCTGAAAAATGATGCCCTTGTAGATAGCACAACAAAGCAACATATCCAAATATGCCATAAAGCATATAATATGCACCAAGATAAATCCACATCAATCCTCATAGCAAGCCTTATGGATATCACAACAAACTTACTATAGTTTTTGATAAGATATTGACTAGGTATGAAGGAAGGCATATATAGTATTCAAAATACTGAGCTACCTTCATTCAAGATTCAAACTAATTCAATTGATCAGAAAAATATTAAGATTGGTAGGGGTCCCCCCGTTGCTTTTCTTAGACACCAATAAAATTGGTCAGGCCAGCAATGAAACTAATTAAATAATCACTGTACTTGAAATGCTCTTTAGACATCAATTGATTAATTGATTCAAGAAAGAGGTCAGCTACTAATTCATAACACTATGACTTAGTATAATTTTTATGAGGGATTTAATGGTCTCAAGCACATCCTAATTCAATCACAATGATGCACTATTATAGTTATATCTTAATAATCATAACAACTAATCATGGAATCTATTCATATCTCTAAGATATGAAATCATAATCATTCAATATGATTATAACTAAGCATCTCAAGCATATCACATATGCATGAAGTTCTAATAATATACCTGAATACAAAATATTCTTTTTATGGTTCTTCTTCTTAGGACATCACAATGGCACCCCTACGCACCATAAGAGTACCCTATTGAATAGGAAGAGAGGGTCTCTAAATCTTACTTACACTTATGATCAGATGGCTTGGTGATGAACTTATTTAGAGTACTAAGCTACTGAAAAAGATTTATACATGCATCATGCATTTTATATTTAAAAACATATCTCTAAGATATGCGAGAGTTTGGATGTTCAATCAGGTTTCACCTTTGACCCAACTTGAACCAAATCAAAAATTCATATTTGATCACAATCAAGATAACATTCTAATCTTTGATTATATAGATCAAGGTAGGCTCTGATACCACTATTAGGTTTCGATGGCACAGCGGAAGGGTTAGGTGTTTAAAATTTTTATTCAAAACACCCGATGCACCAGAAATCCCAATGCCCAGAAACCCTTGACTATAATAATCAAAGTACAATAAATATAAATTAGGATAAGAAGAATACCTATAGAGCTAATCTTAATTTTTATAAGGCATCCAAGTATCTACCCTCCAATGGTGATCCACACAGAAATTGAACCAAAGATAGTGCTCCTTCTTCACCTTGCTTCAAGAGTTCTAGCCACTAGAACTCGACTAGCCTCATACCGATCAGGTTTCTCTAAGAAATTGACTCCATCCTCTCAAAATCTTTTCTAAACTTTTAATCCTTCTTTTTTAGGACCCTCATAACCCTTGTTAGGATTAGATAAGGCTTTGTCTTAAATCCCAAAGTCTTGTCCTAAAACTAAGATAAGTTGTAAAAAAGAAAAGAGAGCAACGGAGACAAAATTGAAAACTCTTTCTGAATGCCTCGGACATCAGTGCCCTGGCCAATTTATAGCCACTAGAGGGATGCCAAAAGAGAGGGATGTGCCTCATCCAAGAAGCCTATCTGATCTGATTATCAGAGATAAGAGTTCCTTCAAATAGAAGGACTCTTATCAATGATACGTCGATCAGCACCCTGCTCTGCATGCGTGACCAGAGAAGGGATATTTTTCACATCCCTTCTCAAATCAAAAAAATCTTTAAAAATCTATGTGGATAGAGGATTCAATTTTAATTCCAAAAAATATAATGAGTAGATAAAAATTCCCACAAATAGATATGTTATTCACATCCTTTCATGTGAAGTCTGATCACCACCCGTGCAAGCTTGAGGAGGAAATTATGGCAACTGTTTGGTATCTAGATAAGTCTGAAAAAATTTCAAAAAAATTATCAAAAATATTTTGTAAAATTTAAAATATTATCATTAAAAATTATTTCATTTTGAAAGTATTTGATAAGGATAAGGACTCTCCAAATCTCAGAGAGATGCGACGCTTCTGCGCACACACGTGAGACTTCCTTCATTTTTATAATTTTTATTTACCCTAAAAATTTTAGAAAAAATATATCTCATGCTTTGAGATATGCATCAGAGGATGGAGAGTGATATGGGCTACCACATGCATCTTAATCCTATGCCAAAAGGACTCTTTTCTTCTACCCACGCCAACACTTGTACGCAGAACCTATTTTGCACCAAGAGTCCTTCACAACTTTGACTCTTCATAATTGGTGTTAAAATGGGATGTGGTACCCTAATTTGAGCTACTTCTAGGTGGCACGACCTAACCCAAATACCCACTAAATTGGGCTAGCTACTTAGTAAGGGATGAGACCAAATTGACCTCCAAAAAAGCAAGGGTTCCACACGTGCTAGCATGCTTACCGGAGCCCTGATTGAATCCAAAATTCCAATCCATCTTTTTCAAAAGGATCCTTGGCTAATTTTTATATGTGTGTAACCCATTGGATTCTACATCTAGCTAGCAGTAGGTTTGGGTACAAATTGATCAAATTTGATTAGATTTCGATCTAATCGATTTAGGTCCAATCGAGCTAACCCGAGTTCAACAATTATAATCCTTTCTAACTGGCGATCGAATTAAACTCTTTAATTCGATCAAAAATTTATAAGTCAAGATTGACATCTAGTAATATATCATGACTACCTAAAAAATAAAGAATTTTAGTAGAAATATCAAATATATCCTTCAGTGGCAAGTTACCATATGATTCAATCCTTTGATCATCCCTGCATCCTGAATATGTTCAAGAGTATGGAATTATATCAAACTCAAATATATATTCATATTGATTCTCAATTAAATAATGATGACTCTAATAAAGAAGTATTAGAAACTTTTTCTAATCTTCTTTCTACTTTTGGCCAAAAGACTTTTCCTAAGTCATCTATGATTGAGAATATACAGGATGGGATCTCCTCTTACTAGGAGTGATCGATTTCATGTTGACCTACTCACAACCTCCATATACACTCCACCATATCCAGAACACTCCGTACATGTCTTAATGCCATGCCTGGGTATGAATCAAAATATGAGTTCATGTGCATAAGATTCTATGGTGGTCTTAGGTCTAAGGATCACTTGTACAACTTTCACTTAGAGAACCATCTTTGATATGCAAGTAAGGCTTCCATAAGATGTTCTCTTTCATCGAGTCAATTCAGTGGATTCATTTTCCAAATGAGCACACACATCCTTGTATTAGTATCCCACACAAGTGGCTAGTGAGATCTGCCACCCTCTCCATCGAGCATACATAGGATGTGTCAGTCTATTCGGAACATTGATCTCCGACTCAATGCTCCTACGATTAGAAATATTTAAGATTAGAGTTTTAGGATTTTAGGTCTCATTAACATGACCCGTTCATATCTCTTAAAATTATTTCCTTGATCTTTAGGGTTTATCATAATCTTAGACATAATAAGATGCAGCTAATATGATGAATCAATACCTCAAATAATAAATATCATTTCATGAGTTAGAAAATTATAAAGAAAAGTTCTATTGCAACACACTTATGATTGGCTTATAGGGCACTCTTCTTTCAACTCTGTGATAAATTTTTTCATCCAAATGGCCTCCTTAGTAGCCTCACTTGCAACAATATATTCAGCCTCGATGATCGAGTCAGCAACAGTTTACTGTTTGGAACTTTTTCAATTTATTGCATCACGATCCAAGGTGAACACATATCTAGATATCGATTTGCTATCATTCGGATTAGATTAGAAACTAGAATCGATATAATCTTTCAGTTTTAAATCAAATCTACTATATATTAGAAAAATATCTCTAGTTCTTCTCAAGTACTTGAGTATGGTTTTCATAGCTTTCCAATGATCCTCTATGGGATCAGCCTGAAATCTGCCTACAATGCCCAAGGCATAAGCCACATCAGGCCTGGTACATAATATAGCATACATTATTGATCTTACTATCGAAGCATAAAGAATAGAACTCATTCTATTTCTCTCTTCAGGTGTCTTAGGAGACATCTTCTTAGAGAGTTGTATGCCATGACCTATGGGCAAGTTACCTCTTTTACTTCCCTCCATTTGAACCTCTTCAACACAAGGTCAGTGTATCTAGACTGGGATAAGCTTAGCATCCTTTTTGATCTATTCCTATAGATCTTTATATCAAGTATATAGGATGCTTCACCTAAATTTTTCATGAAAAATTTTTGTGATAGCCAAGTCTTGACCGATTACAATATCGGGATATCATTCTCAATGAGCAGTATGTCATCCATATACAAGACCAAGAAGACAATAGCACTCCCACTGCTCTTCTTGTACACACAAGGTTTGTCTATATTTTTGATGAAGCTAAACGATTTGACTATCTCATTAAAATGGATGTTCCAGCTCCTCGATGTTTGCTTTAATCTATATATGTATCTATCCAGCTTGCATACTTGATTTGCTCTCCCATTTAAGATAAATCCCTCTAGCTGTGTCGTATAGACTTCTTCCTCAAGATTTTTATTGAGGAAGGCAGTCTTGACATCTATCTGCCAAATCTCATAGTCATGGTATATTGCAATAGCTAGCATTATCTGAATAGACTTGGCATGGCTATCGGCGAAAAGGTTTCTTTATAACCAACACCTTGTTTTTGTCTGAAACCTTTTACCACAAGCCTGGCCTTATAGATCTCTACCTGGTCATCTGCTCCAATCTTCTTTTTGAAGATCCATTTGCAGCCTATTGGGGTTACACCCTCAGATGCATCAACCAATGTCCAAACTTGATTGGCATACATGGAGTCTATTTCAGATTTTATGGTATTGAGCCACTTGTCAGAGTCACTACTCATGACAGCTTCTGAATTGGTTGTAGGCTCATCATTCTCAATGATGTGGGTTGTGTTGTCATTCTCAATGATAAATTCATATCTGAGTGGTACACTACGCACTCTACTACCTTCAGAGAAGAGGTGTGTATAGTGGTTGTGCCTCAATAATGGGCACATTTGGTTAAGAACCATCTGGTGAATCTTGGATTGATTGTAGGTTTTGAACTTTCTCAAGTTCAACAGACCTCCCACTACCTCCTTCTTGGATAAATTCTTTCTTCAAGAAAATGACATGCCTACCAACAAACATCATTTGTTGAGTAGGATTATAGAATTAGTATCTTATACTCTCCTTGAGATAACCTACAAATCTGTATTTTTCTGATCTAGCATCCAGCTTATATCCATCAATATTTTCACATAAGCTGGGCAGCCTCAAATCTTAAAATGCTTAAGATTGGATCTTTTTTCTTTTTATATTTCATATGGAGTGTTAGAAATAGATTTCGAAGGTACTTTATTTAAAATATACCCTGCACCTCCAAGGCATATCTCTAAAAGGATAATAGAAGATCTGTGAAACACATCATGGACCGCACCATATCTGATAAGGAGCGATTCCTCCTTTCTGCAATTTCATTTAATTGTGGAGTATAAGGAGGTGTCCATTGAGAGAGTATTTCATTTTATTTCAAATAATCAAGAAACTCACTAGACAAGTATTCTCCTCCTCGATCTGATCGAAGAACTTTAGTAATTTTATCAGTTTGTTTCTCGACCATTCTTTGATACTCTTTAAATTTGTCAAAGACTTCAGATTTGTATTTCATTAAATACACATATCCAAACCTAGACATATCATCAGTAAATATGATGACGTAAGAGTATCCACCTCTAGCTTGCATCGACATTGGACCACACACATCAGTATGTACAAGGTCCAAAATATCACTCGTTTGATCTTCATGTCCAGTAAATGGAGTCTTGGTCATTTTTCTCATGAGACAAGATTCATAAGTTTTATATAATTTATAATCATAAGGATCAAAAAAATTATCTTGATATAACTTGTTAATCCTTGACTCATTTATATGGCCAAGTCGGCAGTGCCAGAGGTATGTGACATTCACATCCTCTCTCTTTCTTTTCTTCATACTATCAACATGAAGCACATTATCTTTAAGTGAAAGAAATATAAGACTATTATCAATAAAAGCACTTTCATAAAATTCATTAGAAAAATATATAGAACAACCATTGTTCTTTGCAATTATTTCAAAATCTTGTTCCAATAATAATAGTACAAAAATAATATTTCTAACAATATTTGAAATGTAATAATAGGTCTTTAGTCCCAAAATATTTTTTGAAGGCAACTTCAAAACCTTGGTTCCTATGACTTCGGCTTGAATGGACTCTCCACTTGTGCTGAATAGCTCGAAGTCATCTTTATTCAGATTTTTTATTTCCTGTAGACTCTGCAATGATTTGCAAAGGTGTAAACCACAAGCAGTATCCAATACCCAAGAATCTGATATTGAAGTACTTAATGATAAATTAGTTTGTATCATATACAAATCTTTAGCAGTATTTGCTGATTTCATGATTGCAAGGTACTCCTTGCAATTTCTCTTCTAGTGGCCCTCCTTGCCACAGTGATAACAAGTACCTTTGGTGGAGACCTTCTTCACATTTTTCTTGGAGATGCCTGCCTTAGGATTTTGCTTTTTCTTAGAACCCTTCTTTGCCTTCTTCTTACTGATCTTATCAACATAAAGAACCTGAGTCTTTTTACCTTTGAAATGGCTCTCTACTATTTTTAACATATTCAACAGCTCAAGCAAGCTGATGTTCAGTTTGTTTACATGATAATTAATGACAAATTGAGAAAAAAAAATTAGGAAGAGACTGCAGGATCAAATCCTGGCTCAGTTCACCATCCATGATAAAATCCAGCTGTCCTAGATGAGTGATCAAATCAATCATCTTTAGGACATGCATTTGCACAGAACAACCTTCAGTCATACTGGTATGGAACAACTACTTCGGTATCTCATATCGAGCAGTTCGACTTTGCTCTCCATATAACTCCTTAAGATTAAGAAGAATAGAGAGAATGTCCACGTCCTCATGCTGCCTCAGGAACTCATTGCTCATGAAGGCAAGCATGATACATTTGACAGTCACACTGTCATCTTTTCATATCTTGTATGTGGTCCTTTCCTTCTCGGAAGTATCTTGTCCAAGAGAATCTGGTGCAGGTGTATCTAGAATGTAAGAGACTTTCTCTTGAGTAAGAACAATTCTCAAGTTTCTTAATCAGTCGACATAGTTGGGTCTAAACAACTTGTTGGTATCTGAGATACCTCTAAGAGACAGTGAGGATGTCATAAGTGTAGTTAATCTATAATGACAAGAACATAATATAAGCGGACAACTCATGAAGACATTCACAACTAGACTAGAACTTTTATCTAATTGTGTCTCTCACTATTTTATCAAACTTCATAGTCATCAAATATGAAAATCAAGAAACATACTAATATTTTTTAGTGGGGTTGAGATCCCTATTCCTCACAAACACTTTGTGGATAGCACAACAAGTATTCATAAGTTCAAGAGTAGGTAACTCTTTACCAATTGTACCTTTACAATTCTCTATATCTTTCATTCTGGCCTCTAGATCACATATAGTTTTGTGGATAGCATAACAAACTATAGTGTTATAATTAAGTTGACCCTTCAATCCCATATAGTCATACTTAAATAATGCTGCCCTGGTGGATAGCACAACAAAGCAACACTATTCAAATATGTCATAAGCATCAATATGCACTTGATCAACATCATGTTAATTTCTATAGTAAGCTTTGTGGATAGCACAACAAGCTCATTAAGATCTTGACATACTCTATCAACCAAGTTTGAAGGAAGGCCCTTGTAGTATCTACATCACTAATCAATCTAAGTCCAAAATTCAAGAAGATCAAATTGATCATGTAAGTAGGTGGGAGGCTCTCCATAGCTTTCTTAGACACCAACAGAGTTGGCCAAGCCAGCATACGGACCTAATTAGAAAATTACCTTTCACACTTTTTTTTGACACCAATTGATCTTAAGAATTTGACTTTTAATTTAAAAGTGAATCCCGACATTACAACTTAATATAATTTTACGAGAGACTTTCAACTGGTCTCGACACATCCTAACTATATAAGTGCACAAAATGTACACTATAAATTATGCAAATTTGCATGCTTCTACTATTCAAAATAGCAATCACATTATCATGCCAAAAAATATATTAGGGTGCAATCAAAATCATAACATATGACTAATAAATTCATATAATATAACATACTCTAATCTAATTAGGCATGCATAACACCCTTATTAGCTATACATGCAATCATAATAATAAAATTTTAAATTATCATAAATTCATAATTTAATAATTAAAATTTAGAATCATGGTTCATAAAAAGTCAAAAATATTTTTTTTAAGTTTGAAGAATCGATGCAATAACAATGCTACATTTTTGACAGGATGTAAACAAGAACAATTCTAAGCTACTATATTGCATTTGTTTGATTGAATCAGACAAGGATGGCTCTGATACCACTATTAGATTCTGGTCATACAATGTAAAGTAATTTTTAATTTTTTTTAAATACTCAAATTAATAGCTTTATCAAATAAAACTATCGAGTCGAACCCAAAATCCTAGAATCACCTTGTCGAACACGATCAAAGCAAATTCAAGCATGCAAAGAGATAGAATATTATACTTTAACTAAAATAAAAAGTGGTATATTGGTGTTCTCTACAAGACCCCAAGGCAAAAGTTTTCTAACAGTGATCCACATGAAAGTTGGCCAAGATCCTTCCCAATCGGTGCGCAGCTGCAGCTTTGTCTTCTCAAGAATACTGTTGGTTTCAAACTTACATCACGATCGCACCAAAGTTCAGTTACTTTTGATCTTACCACCAAAATAACACAAAGAAAACACTCTTCAGATTTTATACAATCTAGAATTTAATTTTTGACTTCAACACATGAAAAAAATCAAATCCTAGGGCACTCCAGCAACACTTGCTGAAAATCTCACCACCCTTGTAGTAACTTTTGTCACTCAAATTCTCCTTTTTTTTTCTCAATTTTTTTTTTAAATTTTTTTTCTAATTTTCTTGGTCCTTATCTATATCTCACCCAAAAATATCAGCTAGAAGCTATCTGTGGCATCCCCTATAAATAAGGGACCAGGGGCTGTTACATGGGATGAAGGGGTGCCAACTTTTGATGCTCCAACTTCCCACATGCCTAATAAATTTACTGAGTGAATTTTTTGTGATTTAGTTACTTGGAGTAGAAGGATTCTTCCTTTTGTACATGCTATAAAAATTCTATTAATTTTTGGCATTAAAACATAGGATTTCTGATTTATCTTCTAAGGCAACGCATTTAATAAAGAACGTTCTTTTAGAAGGACTCTTTAGTTCTCATGCTAATTTGAGGTGGGCAGCAATTTTATTTTTGCATGACTTTTGGTGAATGTGGAGGAGTCCTTCTCCACTTAAAATTGGTCTAAGTTGGATAAGGATCTAATCTAAATTGACCTAATCCCATTCGGTCAAAGCCAACTAGTCTAGGTTAGCTCAAATACTTTGAACCAAATCAATTTGGAAACTTGGGTTTATACAATATGCTAGCATATCAAATTAACCCCTAAAATTTATATTAAACTTTAATTAAATTAGATCAAAGCTAAATATCAAAGTGTGTGACCCATTGGGTTTCAAATCTAGCCAGCAGTGGATCCGAACTTTCGAGTAATCCTAATCTGATGAGATTAGGTCACCCGAAAAGTCCCAATTAACTTGGACTCTTTTAAATTGATTTCAGAATCAAATTTTTTTAATTTTTATCAAATTCATAAGTCAAAATTAACATCTAGCAATATATCATGACTTTTCAAAAGATTTAAAATTTTGATGAAAAATTATCAAAATACCCTTCAGTGGTAAGTTCCCATGTAATTCAATCCTTCCATCAAACAACATCTCAGATGAGTTGTGGGTATGAAAATATGTGAAACCTAATTATTTGTCTTTATATATCTTGATCTGAAGGTGATGATTCAGTTGATGATACATTAGAAACTCTTTTCTAATTATCATCCTGCTTTGACCAAAGACTTTCAGAATTACCATCCTATGAGATCACATAGGACGTTCACTTCCTTTATTAGGAGTGACTGATCCCTTATTGATCACTCACAATCTTCATGCATACTTCACCATATCTAGAACACCCCACACAAGGATCAGAGGATCAAGTTAGGTAGTGAATGAAAATATGGATCCTTGTACACAAGGTACCATGATGACCTCAGGTCAAAAGATCACTTACACAACTTTTACTAGAGAATTATCAGTTGACATATCAATAAGACTCTATCTGATTATTCTCTTATAGGTCAATTCAGTAAACTTATTCTCTAATAAACATCCATATCCTTGTATTAGTGTCACCACACAAGTGATTGTGAGATCAACCATCCTCATTTTTGAGCATACATAGGACATGCCAGTCTTACCAGTATCATTGATCTCCGACTCAATATACCAATGACTAGGAATATTTTAGATTAGGACTATCAAAGATTTAGGTCTCACTGACGTCATCTCATCATGGTCCTAAAACCATTATCCAGACCTATGGGGTTCATTATAATCTTAAAATTAATAAGATGCAGCATATAATAAATCAAAAATATCAATTTTATTAATAATATTAATGTCAATTACATGAGTTTGAAAGATAAATTATAATAAACATCCTATTGTATCCGATATGCGATTGACTTGTAGGGTATAATTCTTTCATTTCCATCTTCTTTGGCATGAACAAAAGAGAAGACCGTTCTCCTCTTGGGTGAGAGACCTAGAACTGTTCTAGATTTTTGGATGAAGAAAAAATCAAAGAGAAGAGAGTCTTCATCTAATTTTTCTCCACCATCCAACATCCTTCTCTGATCTATCTTCGACATTGAAAAGATTCAAGGTGATCAAAAAAGGAGATCAAGTCAGTTCTACCATCAGAAGCTGATTACGCGAGCTAGCACTCCCGTAGAGGGTTGATCGATTCGAGGAGCTTCGTATGGACCATCCGTAGAGGTCGGACGCTTGTGTGGCTATGAATGACCAGAGAGGACTTTCAGATCTATGTTCTTAATCATGGAGTTTGACTCCCCATGCTCAGGTTTTGGATTCGGAATCCTAGAAGTGGTAGCTTAGATCTATTACTTAATGCTATTTTTAGTTCACATGCTTGTCATTTTAGATTTAGATTTTTATGCATATAAATTCATATCATCGATCCATTTGTAGGAGTTTTAAGATTAGATCTTATGCATGTATTTATAGATTAAATAGTTTAATCTAATATTCTTTTACTAAAATTTTTTTTGAAATGCATGTATGAAACTCCTGCGCATCCCAACATCCCTGACTCCTCTCAGTTTATCATAAATTACTATATGAACAAACTGAATACTAGCTTGCCTGAGCTCCTGAATATGTTGAAACAACAGAGAGCCATTTCAAGGATGAAAAGGCTCTGGTACTTTTTGTCGACAAGATCAACAAGAAGAAAGACAAAAAGGGTTCCAAAAAAAAAATAAACCCTAAGGTTGGCATCTCCAAAAAGAAGGTGAAGAAGATCTCCACCAAAGGTACTTGCTATCACTATGACGAGAAGGGCCACTGGAAGAGGAATTATAAGGAATATCTTACAATCATGAAACTGGCAAATGTTGCTAAAGGTTTGTATATGATACAAACTAACTTATCATTAAGTACTTCATTTTCAGATTCTTGGATATTAGATATTGCCTATGGTTCACACCTTTGCAAATCATTGCAGGATCTGCAGGAAATAAAGAGTCTGAATAAGGATGACTTTGAGCTATTCGATGCTAGTGGAGAGTCCATTTAGGCCAAAACCGTAGGAATCAGGGTTTTGAAGTTGCCTTCGGGCAAAATTTTAAAACTAAAGACCTATTATTATATTTTTAATATTGTTAGAAATATTATTTCTGTACCATTATTATTGGAATAAAATTTTAAAATAAAAGCAAAGAATAATGAATTTTTTATAAATTTTTCTAATAAATATTATGGAAGTGCTTATATTGATAATGGTCTTTTGTTTCTTTTACTTAATGATAATGTACTTCATATTGATAATATGAAGAAAAGAAAGAGAGAGGATGTAAATGTCACATATCTCTGGTACTATCGACTTGGTCATATAAATGAGTCGAGTATTAACAAGTTATAGAAAGATAAATTTTTTGATCCTTATGATTATGAATTATATGAAACTTGTGAATCTTGTCTCATGAAAAAAATGATCAAGACTCTATTTATCGGACATGGAGAAAAGGCAAGTGACATATTGGATCTTATACATACTGATGTATGTAGTCCCATGTCAACTCAAGCCAAAGGTAGATACTCTTACTTCATCACGTTTACTGATGATAGGATAAGGTTTGGATATGTGTATTTAATGAAATACAAATTCGAAGTTTTTGACAAATTTAAAGAGTATCAAAGAATGGTTGAGAAACAAGCTGGTAAAAGTATTAAAACTCTTTCATCTGATCGAGGAGGAGAATAGTTGTCTAGTGAGTTCCTCGATTATTTAAAACAAAATAGAATACTCTCTCAATGGACACCTCCTTATACTCCATAACTAAATAAAATTTGAAAAGGAGAAATCGCACCTTATTAGATATGGTGCGGTCCATGATGTGTTTCACGGATCTTTCGATATCCTTCTGGGGATGTGCTCTCGAGGCTACAGCGTATGTCTTAAATTAAGTGCCTTCTAAATCTGTTTTTTGTACTCCATATGAGATACAAAAAGAAAAAAGATCCAGTCTTAAGCATCTTAAGATTTGAGGATGTCCAGCTTATGTGAAAAATATTGATGGATATAAGTTGGATGCTAGATCAGAAAAATATAGATTTGTGGGTTATCTCAAAGAAAGTATAGGATACTACTTTTACCATCCTACTCAATAAAAGGTGTTTGTTGGTAGGCATGCTATTTTCTTGGAGAAAGAGTTTATCCAAAAAAGAAATAGTGGAAGGTTTGTTGAACTTATGAAAGTTCAAAACCTACAATCCATCCAGGATTCACAAATTGATTCTCAACCAGATGTGCCCATTATTGAGGCACAGTCACTACACACATCTCCTCTTTGAAGGTTAAATAGAGTACATAATGTACCACTCAGATATGGGTTTGTCATTGAGAATGACAACACATCCCACATCATTGAAAATAATGATCTCACGACCTATTTGGAAGCTGTCATGAGTATTGACTCTGACAAATGGCTCAATGCTATAAAATTTAAAATAGACTCCATGTATACCAACCAAGTTTGGACTTTGATTGATGCACCTGAAGGTGTGACCCCAATAGGCTATAAATGGGTCTTCAAAAAGAAGATTGGAGCAGATGGCTAGATGAAGACCTATAAGGCTAGGCTGGTGGCAAAAGATTTCAGATAAAAATAAGGTGTTGATTATGAAGAAATCTTCTCATCGGTAGCTATGCTCAAGTCTATTCGGATAATGGTTGCTATTACAACATACCATAACTATGAGATCTGACAGATGGATGTCAAGATTATCTTTCTCAATAAAAATCTTGAGAAAGAAGTCTGTATGACTTAGTCAGAGGGATTTGTCTCTAGTGGGAGAGTAAATCAAGTATGAAAGCTAAATAGGTCTATTTATGAATTAAAACAAGCATTGAGGAACTGAAACATCCATTTTGATGAGACAGTCAAATCGTTTGGCTTTATCAAAAATATGGATAAATCTTGTATGTACAAAAGATAAGTGGAAGAGCTATTCTCTTCTTGATCTTGTATGTGAACGATATACTGCTCATTGAGAATGATATCCCGATGTTACAATCGGTCAAGACATGGCTATCACAAAAATTTTTCATGAAAGACTTGGATGAAGCATTCTATATACTTGATATAAAGATCTATGGGATAGATCAAAAAAGATGCTAGGCTTGTCTCAGTCTAGATACATTGACCTTATGTTGAAGAGGTTCAACATGGAGGGAAGTAAAAGAGGTTACTTGCCCATAGGTCATGGCATACAACTCTCTAAGAAGATGTCTCCTAAGACACCTGAAGAGAGAAATAAAATAAGTTTTATTCCTTATGCTTCGGCTGTAGGATCAATTATGTATGCTATGTTGTGTACTAGGCTTGATGTAGTTTATGCCTTAGGCATTGTAAGTAGATTTCAGGCTGATCTCGGGGAGGATCATTGAAAAGCTGTGAAAAATATACTCAAGTACTTAAGAAGGACTAGAGATATTTTTCTAATATATGGAGGATTTGATTTAAAACTGGAAGGTTATACTGATTTTAGTTTTCAATCTGATTCGGATGATAGCAAATCTATATCTGGGTATGTATTCACTTTGTATGGTGGTGCAGTATGTTCGAAAAATTCCAAACAACAAACTATTGCTGACTTGATCATTGAGGCTGAGTATATTACTGCTAGTGAGGCTGCTAAGGAGATCATCTGGATAAAAAAATTCATCTCAGAATTGGGTGTGGTTCCATGGATTGAACAACCAGTGTTCTTTTATTGTGATAATACTAGGATAGTTGCTCAAGCCAAAGAACCAAGATCTCATCATAAATCCAAGCACATCTTAAGATGGTTCCACCTCATTTAGGAGATAGTCGAAAGATGTGATGTGATTATAGAGCAAGTTGACACCAAAAATAATATAGTGGACCCATTTACTAAGGCCTTATCAATGTAGCAGTTTGATCGCCACCTTGATAGCATGGGCATCAAGTATGGGGCGATTGGCTTTAATGCAAGTGGGAGATTGAAAGTATAATGCCTTACAAGCCAATCGCATATGGCATGTGACAGGATATTTTCTATAATTTATCTTCTAAACTTGTATAATTGATATTAATATTATTAATAAAATAGATATTTCTTATTTATTATATGCTACGTACTTTTGTTCTTAATATTATAATAAATCCTATAGGTCCGGATAATGGTTTTAGGATTGTGATGAGATCATGTCAGTGAGACCTAAATTCTTGATAGCCATGATCTAGAATATTCTTAGTCGTTGGTTTATTTAGTCAAGGATCAATGATACTGATAAGACTGGCACGTCCTACGTATGCTCAGAAATGAGGATGGTTGATCTCACAACTACTTGTATGGTGACACTAATACAAGGATATGGATACTCATTAGAGAATGAGTTCACTGAATAGACCTATGAGAGAATATCAGATGGAGTCTTATTTATATGTCAACTGATGATTCTCTAGTGGGAGTTGTGTTAGTGATCTTTTGACTTGAGATCGCCATGGTACTTTGTGTATATGAATCCATATTTCAATTTACTTCCTAACTTGATTCTTTGATCCTTGTATGGGATATTCTGGATATAAAAAAGTGTGCACGAAGGTTGTGAGTGATCAATAAGGGATCAGTCACTCCTAATAAGAGGAGCGAACATCCTATGTGATCTCATAGGCCGGTGATTCTAAAAGTCTTTGACCAAAGCAGTATGATAATTAGAAAATAGTTCTAATATATCATCAACTAAATCATCATCTTCTGATCGAGATACATATAGATAAGTGATTAGGTTTGACATATTTTCATACCCACAGCTCATTTGGTATGTTGTTTGACTGAAGGATTGAATTATATGGTAACTTACCATCGAAGGATATTTTGATAATTTTTTATTAAAATTTTAAATCTTTTGGATAGTCATGATATGTTGCTAGATGTTAATCTTAACTTGTGAACTCATTAGAATTAAAAAAGTTTAATTCAAGAATCAATTAGGAAAAATCCTAGTTGATTGGGACTCTTTGGGTGATCTATCTAATCAGATTAGGGTTACGTCGAAAGTTTGGATCCATTGCTGACTAGATTTGAAATCCAATGAATTACATACTTTGAGATTTGATTTTGGTCTAATTTAATTAATATTTAATATAAATTTTAAGGATTAATTTGATATACTAGCATGTTGTATTAATCCAAGTTTCTAAAATAGTTTAGATCAAAGTGTTTGAGCTAACTTAGACCAGTTGTCTTTGACTAAATGGGATTGGGTCAATTTTGATGGGATTCTTATCCAACTTGAAATAGTTTCAAGTAGAGAAAGACTCCTCTACACCCACCAGATGCCACACCAAAATATTAATGCTGCCTACCTCATTTTAGTGTGTAAAAATGAAGAGTCCTTCTTCATGAAGGATCTTATCTTAATGCATTGCCTTAGATACTCAACCAGATCTCTTAAGATTTAATACCAAATTAATATGATATTTTTATGAGGCATAGAAGAGGAGGAGTCCTTCTGTGTGAAGGCTCTCCTATGCCAAAAATCATACACGGTGAATTTATTCACTGTGTGAGAAAGTGGAGCACCAAAGGTTGGCGCCCCTTGGTCCTTCTCACGTCCCTTGGTCCCTTATTTAAATGGGATGTCCCATATGGCTTAGGTGCTGGGTTTTTGGGTGGAAACCAAAGATAAGTGGTGTGCAAATTAGAAGAAAAAATTTGAAAAAAATTTGAAAAAAAGGCAAGAAAAAATTGAGTGGCAAAAGTTGTAAGAAGAGTGGTGAGAGAATTAGCAAGTGTTGCTAGTGTGCCCTAGGGTTTGGTTTTTCCATATCTTGAAGCTCAAAATCAAATCCTAGGTTGTGAGGCATCTAAAGAGTACTTTCTTAACATAATTTTGGTGGCAAGATCGAAAGTAACTGGACTTTGGTGTGATCGTTCCTCGAGTTTGAAGCCGGTAGTGTTCTTAAAAAGATAAGGCTGCAGCAGCGCATCGGTTAAGAAGGATCTTGGCCAACTTTTGTATGGATCACTATTAGAGGGCTTCTGGTTTGGAGTCTCATGGAGATCACCAATGTGCCACATTAATTTTTTGGTGAAAGTAAAAAATTCTATCCCTTTGCATGCTTATTTTATTTTGATTGACATCGGTAAGGTGATTCTAGAGTTTGGATTTCAGCTCGATAGTTTTAACTGTTAAAGCTATTGACTTGTTTGATTTTTAAAATTTTAAAAATCACTTTCTGTCGTGTGGTCGGAACCCAACATTCAGAGAGGTCAATCCCTTATTGACTCACGCATCGACTTGACAAGTACTTGATGGCTCTCAAAAATCTTCCATCATTGAATTAGAAATTTAGATAGTCCAACACTAAAGTACAGTGAGTTGCTTGTAAGTCACCTTGGTGATCTCAGGTTGAAGAAATACTTATACCCATATCCTTCATGAGCTACTCTTGACAGCAGAATACTCCATGGTTGGTCATGTTCGACGTGAATGTACACTTACACTCCATTGCATGCCATATCAGTGTCTTTACACTCTTTGGTTGAGATGATAATCAATTCATATAGCACACAACAACCTACACTTGATATCGTTATCATCCTAATAATTGTTGAATGTATCCCCTAGAAGTCATCTTGACTGATGCATATCATATTACTAGGACATATTTTTATACTTATTGGGCATTTATATTGCCATTCATGTTTTATATATTCATGAATCATCCAAGGGATTAACAAGATGATGACACATATTCTTAAAGAGTTAAAATTTTGAGACATGTGTCATTGATGGTTAATTTCTAAATTACTCCTAATTATAGGATCATTATGAAGATGGTGATTGATCTAGATAGACCAGTGCATGGATTGCTTCCTTTGGGCTGATGAGTTTTGAGTCTATGGTGTAGTGACACAGAAGCAAGAGTGCAGGTGGTTGTTAGAGAATAACTAGCACTGAGCATTACCAACATGATAAGTCACATGGATGTCTACTCACTCGTTAGTGACCTTCTCGATACTATAGTTGTGTGACTGATCCTTTGACCTACGGTGCTACAACTGCTCACAGTGAGACTGCTGGAGTTTGAATACACATAAACATTAACTCAATGAGTCTTTGTAGTAGATGTTGGTGACAGTTGATCCACTGTAGGAGTAGGGTGTGCGCCTAGATGGAATCTATCGACTCTAGCAAAAGGGAGTAGTTCTATGGATCAGGTTTTGATGCCAAAATTAAGAGAAGACGTGCATGAAAATTCAAGGGAGAGAGAGGGATGGTGTGATGCTTTTTGGCATGAGGTAAGTTGGTGTATATCCCTTCTTTCTTACCAACAACCAAAGGTTGGTTGTTAGGACCATCTCTTTCTCTCTTTTGTCCATATTTGGATACGAGTTTTTCTCTCTTTTTTGTTTAAGAGTTAGATAAAAATTTTTACATCTCTAGCATAGAGATTTGGTGTACGAATTTTAGGAAGAAAAGAGAAGAAAAGATTTTTCTCATGATCTCTAGCATAGAGATCAACATCCTTCTATCTTTTTCTTCTTCTCTAAGAGTATCTTGAGAGAAAAAAAGATTTTTCAACTATCAAAATATGATCTCTGCAAAGAAGCTAGCATTCCAATGAGATCAAGAAGCTTCTGATCTGATCGAAGCCTCGTGTGGACACCCATAGAGGTCGGATGCTTGTGCGCCTTCAAGGAACCTTCGAAAGACATCCACGATCATCAGTTCATGATGAAGATCGACTCGTGTCAAGGTATGAAGTTTATTTATTTATTTTTATTTAATTTCTATATCTGAATCCTATCTCACATATATCGATCTTATTTATAATTTTAGGATTTGATCTTATGCATGCTTAGATTAAATTAGATTTAATTTGAATTTTTTAAAATTTTTACTGTGTACTTTTTTAATATTTTTACATACATAAAATCATGAAAATCTAACAGTGGTATCAGAGCCATGTCATATGCATAAGATTAGGATTTAGATCTAAAATTTATAGAGAAAAATTTTAGATCTAAAAGTTTTTGATATCATTTTGATATAAGGTTATCTTGGCATAACTTGTTATGCTGAATGGTTGTCTTAGAATGATGTTAAAATTTTTAATAAAATAAAATTTTAGATCTAATTTTTTAGTATATGTGTGATATATGTTTTATTGTTTAGATCGAAAAAGAGTTTTGAGATCTATTTTAATTCGTATATATGATATATGAAAGCATATTTTGGGCTGAAATTTATTTCTATGACCTGAACTTATTCATGTATATGATATATATTTGTATATATAATCTAAAAATTATTTCAAGATCAACCTTACTTTTCATGCAAAAAGTTTAGATATGAAAATTTTGATTTAAGATCTGAAACTAGTGTTTGTGCATGAGGGATTGGTCATGGGTAGATCAAATTAGGCCATGTAATTGGATTCGATTTAAAATTTTTGATTTGATTATAATGGATCAAAATTAATTTAGCAGTTGATCAAATCGAGTCAAGTATCGATTAGGATGAGGTCAATAGAGCTTAAGATCATATAATTGTTGTTGATCGACTCGATTGACAGCCATATGCAGAATCGATTAACTTAAGGACCTAATTCGACTCTATGGCTCGAATCTAATTCACTTAAGCTAACCTATTTGGATCAATTAATCAATTGGTGTCTAAGGCAAGTAATTGAAAGATGATTATTTAATTAGTTTCATTCACGGACCTAGCCAATTTGTTGGTGACTAAGGAAAGCAACGGGGGGGCCCCACCAATCTTCACTTACCTGGTCAATTTGGAAGATTGAGTCTCAAATATGGTTGCTTAGCGGTTTGATTTAGCCCATGCCAATTAGATCAGCTATGTGATGACTAAGTAGATGAGACCTAAACCTAAACCTCTCCATAAATATTAAGTCCAATGGTCTTCCATCATTGTAGATGTGTGGGCATGCTACTGGTGTTGATTGTTCTCGGCTGGTCACAGTAGTTCAGTTGCATCGGGAACACGCAACCACTCTATTAGCAAAAAATTATTCTAGGATAAAGATGAGGGTGGGCCCAATAACTGTTAGGTAAGGGATCTAATGACGGCTTTGCACCTACTTGTAAATGATGGGTCTGACTTAACTAAGGAGTGTGGGCAATAACTGTTAGGTGAGCCCACATGACTTAAGAGACCAAGTCGCAGCAATATGCTTAGAGAAGCATCTGGATCAGGAGTTATCCATGCATCGATGTGTGTATTACCAATAACTGTTAGGTTAGGTGTACGCATCGGTGGGACCGCAGCACCCACTAAAAATTCAGTTGTCGCGTTAGGATTTTCATTTCTCCACCAGGAGAGTGTAAGAGATTTGATAAAATAGTGAAAGTTTTTTTGCATCTAAAAATCTTTAGAGTAAATTATAAAATAAGTATAAATATTCAATTAGAATCTTTGCTCTCTGATGTTTATTGTGTCAGCTTCTAATCCTCTAGCTCAAATCCTAGATATCAACCATTTAATCGAAACCAATTACTTAGACTAGCTCACAAACCTAAGAATCATTTTTAATTTTAAAAATTAAGCAATATTCTCTACTAGGTTATTTTGATGTTAACAATATATCCAACCCAAAGTTAATGAGTTATACTTGATGAGTGGATGGGCAATGACAATAAAAATAGGTGCTATATGTTAAAGTCCATGCTAGATGAACTCCAACATATGCATGAGCACATGTTCACTGTCAATCACACATTGATTCATCTACAAGTATTGTGAGGTGATCAGAGTTGCATAGAGTATGAGATGTGCAATGGCCAGTCTATTTATGATCATTATTTGATAATGATCAAGAACATTAAGGAGCTTAAAAGGATCGACATGACCATGCATAAGAAATTGCTTGCGAATTTGATCCTGTGATCCCTATTTAGTTTATATGAATAGTTTATAGTAAACTACCATATGAATGACCATCTTGGCATCTTATCTAAATTGATCAAATTATTGCTAACAAAAGAATCTTGAAAGAGTTCAAAGGTAAATACCTGGAGAGCTTAAAGAAACAAAGACATGCCTTGAGTAGGCATGTCGAAATTGCTCAATACTATCTTTATGATTTTCTCTTCTCTTAGTTGAGTTTTAGACTCTAGTGCTTCGTATGCACTTTAATATGGAGTCTATGGGAAGGTAGAGGGTTGAGAAAGTAATCCTTGAAATTGATAAAAGGGCAAGAGTTGTTGCTATGGCCATGGATATCTGTCCTTTGTGATTATCATTTGGATTTAGTTCTTAGAGACAGTCTCTATCATTTGCATGGTGATGTATCTGTGAATTTAATTGAGCAAGCAGAGAATGCCATTGGATCTGAGAGATCCAAAGTTGAGATAAATCTTAAGCATATGTGGAATCTTAGGCTAAGTCATATAGGAGAAGAAATGATTAACAAACTGGAGAAATATGGGCTTTTGGGCTCATTGATTGTTGAGTCATATCTAGTTTGTACATCATCTCTTTGAGAAAAAATGACCAAGCTACTCTTGTAGAATAAGAGGAAAAGAACCACTAAGATACTTATCCTAATACATATTTGATGTGTGTAGCCCATATGATGTGTTAACAAAGGGAGTATCTCTACTTCGTTATCTTTACCAATGACCAGTCATAGTATGGGTAAGTATATAAGATACAAATCTAAAATTTTTGAAAGGTTCAAAGAATTCAGATATAAAGTAGTGAAATAAATCAAAAATTTTTAAAGGTACTTCGATCGGATCGAGGATGCAACACCAAAGAAAGAAATTTTTTGATCATCTCATAAAATGACATAGTTTCATATTGGACCCCTCTTAGTACATCTCAACTCAATGAGATAATTAAAAAGAGTCATGGGACTGTATGAGATATGGTCCGATCCATGATGAAATTCACTGATTTATTTTTATTTCTTTAAGGGACATGCTTTATTTCTATTGAATTTGATTTTTTCTAAATCAGTTCCTACCACACCGTATGAGATACAGCATGGTGAGAACTGAATCTTGGTTATTTTAAGATTCAAGAATGTCTAGTATGTGTCGAGGACAGTAGGTGGATATGTTAGAGGATAGGTCTATAAAGCTCATCCTAAAAGAATTTGGGATATTACTTTTCTTCTGAAAGGATTACAATATGATTATGATCCAACATACTATCTTTTGAGAAAATAATTTAACCAAGATGAAGTAGTGGGAGGAAAGTTAAGCTTAAAGAGAGTCTTTAAAGAGCGACAAACTTTAGGACCTAAAAAACCTATTCATTATGAGCCAGTATGAGTATATTTCTTTTCCACCTCATACATACAGTAGGATCTTCCATCTTCTCGAAAGGTACTTGGATATGCTTAATAGAGGACGTAGAGAAAAATCATTTCTCATGGAAGATAGAAAACATAGAGATGATCCGAAAAACCTACAATGAGATGATGTTAGACATCGACTCCAAGAAAAGATGTGAATTAGCTTTCCTGAATGGATATCTTTTGAAGATTTTTATATGGAGTAGCTTATGAATTTTACTTCTCATGATAGGAGATCACAAAGTCTGCAATAATCTTGAAGTTGGAACATTCATTTTGATGATATGATTAAATTGTTTGATCAGAAATGAGGAATTATATATTTCAACAGGATTAGTGAGAGTGTCCAATACTAATATCGGTTAAAATATGGTTGTATATAAAATTTTTCATGAAAGATATAAAGCAAGCATCCTATATTCTGTAGATCTATAGAGATAAATGCAATTGGATGCTTGTATTTTCACAGATAAAGTACAGAGAGTAGATACTGAAGGAGTTCAGCATAGAAATCTTGAAGAGGGGTTTGCTACCCTCTTCGGTATAGATGTATATAATGTAATATACTTGAACTGATATAATCAATACTATGAATGTCATGAGTAGATATCAGTTGTATCCAGGCTAAGAGCGTTGGATTGCTATAAAAATATCCTTAAGTACTTAAGAAGAACTAAGAATTTATTCTTAATTTGGAGAAGGATCAAAGCTAGGAGTAAGAGGATACACCAATTCAGATTTTATGTCTGATATTGATGATAGAATATCCACATCATAAGTATAATCATACCAATATCTTGGAAGAATTCCAAGCAATCGATCGATGGAAGCTGAGTACACTATAAATATGTAAGATGCATTCTGGTTCTAATGTTAGTTGCAGAACTAGATGTCATGCCATCAGATGCCATGACACTATACTGCAAAGACAATTGCACCATAACCCTTGCTAAGGAGCCTAGGTCTCACCAGATATCCAAGCACATAGAGCAACAGAATATGCGACTACCTCAAGTAGAAATATAGAGAGGTGCAGAGAGCAAACTCTACATGAGATATGGATAACCGACTGGTAAGTCACTTAGTTAGCTAACGACTAAAGCATGTCTTATGAATATGGGGCTTAGTATATGGCACATTGGCTTTAGTGCAAGTAAGAGATTGTTGGATGTATGTCCTAGAAGTCAATCTTGACTAACGCATATCATATTACTAAAATATATTTTTATACTTATCGGGTATTTATATTACCATTCATATTTTATGTGTCCATGAATCATCCATGGGATTAACAAGATGATGACACATATTCTCAAAGAGTTAAAAATTTGAGACATATGTCATTGATGGTTAATTCCTAAATTGCTCCTGGTCGTAGAATCATCATGGGGATAGTGATTGATCCGGATAGATTAGTGTATGGATTGCTTTTTTCAGACAGATGAATCTCGAGTCTGCGATGTAGTGACACTGAAATGAGAGTGCATATAATTGTTAGAGAATAACTAGCACTGAGTGTGACCAACATGAGAATCATATGGATGTCTGCTCACTAGTTAGTGATTTTCTTGATGCTGCAGTTATGTGACTGGTTCTTTGATCTGCGGTGCTATAGCTGCTCGCAGTGAGGCTGCTGGAGTTTGACTATACATAAATATTGATTCAATGAGTCCTTGTAGTGGATATTGATGATAGTTGGTTCACTATAGGAGTAGGGTGTGCACCTAGATGGAATCTATCGATCCTAGCAGAAGGGAGTAGTTTCATGGAATTTAAGAAGCTGAGTCTTTAAGTCTATGGTCATAGTAGTATGATTAATGGAAAAGAGTTTCTATGAAAATCATACAATAGACTCGAGCTAATTGAATCTATCATATGATCGATGATGAGGTTTTATGATTCATCCATGACCTACCATCTGATCGGAACTCATGATAGAGAAACTGTATCATATGTTAACTGCACCTAGAGATTCATTATCTTTTATTTTACTAGATTATCACTACATACTGCTAGGTGTCATTGGTGGATTGTGAGACCCACAAGCATCATCTCGATGATCGATGATCCTTGATGGGCAGAATTGGAATGGTTCCAACCCATTGAAAAGAGTTTTGATGATATTATGATAGGGATCACAATATATCTCACTACTAGATAGAATAGAACTATGGGGTCACACAAAAATAGACTTTTGACTGATCAGATGGTTGAATTATGATTATGAATCATTATAGGATTTAATTATCAATTTGATTGATGATTAATCTAATATAAAAGTTACAATTAAGTAACTCGCTAAAGAGTTAATGAGTTATAGGAGGATTAATTAGCAATTGGATTACTAATTGGCTCAATTTAATTGAGCAATGGGGCTTGCATCAAGTCTAATTGAATTAGATTTAATTTGACTTGATATGGGTTTGATTTGATCAAGCCTAATTGGGTTATGAGATAACCAAATCACATGGGAGAATAATTTTTTGTTGAATTAGGATTTGGATTTGACTTAATTTCTAATTAGACTAAGATCTAAATAAGAGTGTTTGAGTTTTTATTTGAGCTATAAATTCTCATCTTCATGCGTGCACTAAATCCTAATTAGATTGGGATTAAATTGAGTTTGACTCAAGCACCAAAAGAGAGTCCAAAAAGACTAGGACTTCTCTAATTAGGTGACATCTAATCTAAATAGTTTAGGCTCCTAATCAAATTTAAATTTTAATCTATTTGAATCTAATCAATTTTTAATATAATTAGAATTGGTTAGTATTTAAATTGATTTAAATCAGCCACCTAAAGAAGAGTCCTAAATGGATTAAACTCTCCTCTCCATGCACCACATAACAACCCCACGCCAACCAGATTTGGATGTTACAAATATCCCATGCCCTCTCCCCTTTTTAGCATGTAAGAAGGACTCTTAAAATCCTTCTTTCTGTGAGATAGGTGGGTACAAAAAATCTGAGTTATGGGCGGCATCAAAATCCTAGAGTCCAAAAGAGTTTGGACTCTCACCTAAACTCTATCTCTTCCCTATTTAAACCATGCATCTTATGGGGCATTGGAGGGGCTGATATGGATCAGATTTTGATGCCAAAATTAAGAGGAGGCATGCGTGAAAATTCAAGGGAGAGAGAGGTATGGCGTGATGCTTCTTGGCGTGAGGTAATTTGGTATATATCCCTTCTTTCTTACCAACAACTAAAGGTTGGTTGTTAGGACCATCTCTTTTTCTCTTTTATCCATATTTGGATATGAGTTTCTCTCTCTTTTTTGTCCAAGAGTTGGACAAAAATTTTTTCATCTCTAACGTAGAGATTTGGTGCATGGGTTATAGGAAGAAAAGAGAAGAAAGGATTCTTCTCATGATCTCTAGCATGGAGATCAACATCCTTCTATCTTCTTCTTCTTCTCTGAGAGTGTCTTGAGAGAAAAGAAGTTTTTTCAACCATCAAGATGTGATCTCTATAAGGAAGCTAGCATTCTGATAAGATCAAGAGATTTCTGATCAGATCGAAGCCTCATGTGGATATCCGTAGAGGCTGGATGCTTGCGTGACTTTAAGGAACCTTTGGAAGATATCCACGATCATCAGTTCATGGTGAAGATCGACTCGTGCCAAGGTATGAAGCTTATTTATTTTTTTCTATTTAATTTCTATATCTGAATCCTATCTCATATATGTTGATTTTGTTTATAGTTTTAAGATTTGATCTTATGCATGCTTAGATTAAATTAGATTTAATCTGAATTTTTTAAAATTTTTATTGCATACTTGTTTCAATATTTTTGCATGCATAAAACCATAAAAATCTAACAGTAATAATGTATCATTTGGTCACGAACAAGTTTAAGGACTATTTTCTTCATTTAAATTAGTCCTAAGTGTTTGAAATCGCTATGGTTTTGTACGTATAGTTTAACATTTTTTTCTAAACCTTATGCAGTGGAAGTAAATAAATTAAAATATTTTTAATTTAAATATGTAGCAGATCTGATTTGAAAACTATAGCTAGGATCTTGACACAAATTTTCTACCTTGATCTAAAATCTGAAAAGAAAAACAAACGTTAGTAAAATCAAATCGAAGATCAGATATCCATACCTTTGGATCCTACGGATATCCTGGGTTTTGATCTTAGCCGCGCATGCACCTAGCCTTTGCTGATATCTACACAGAGATGCTTGATCAGAGTACCAAGATTATTGGTATGCTAGCACCTTACAGATCTCGCTCTTCAGTCTTTGATCTGCATCTCTCTTCTTCTAGATCTTGAAGAAGAAGATTGCTGTGCGAACTCCTTCGTGCAGATCTGACGGGATCTGAACCAGATCACCAAGAAGGAAAGAAGAATTTTTCTTCTTCTCTCTCTTTTTTTCTCTTAGATCTAATCTCTATCAGATCTAGGCATTGGGATGTAAGGAAGAAAGGAGGAGGAGGCATTGAGATGATTTTTATGTCCTAAAAAAGCCTTCCGCTTCTTCACTCCAAAAACTCACACCTTCCTCTTATTTTTGTCGCACACAACTAACTTATCCCATGCATAACCTCTTCTTAATGCCCTATAAGATCAAATCTTATTTGATCTTGGGCATTCAAATCCAAATCAAGGGATAGAAGGGCATGGAGATGATGTTATGTGGCAAGAAAGGAACTCCCACAAAAATTAGCGCACACCAATTTTTTTTCAGATTTTTTATCGTACAAAATTTTTTTTTACACATAATATTAGATGAGATTTTATCCTATTTTGATTCAAATTCAAATAAAAATAAAATCTGAAAGAAAGAGAATCCTAGATAAGGTGGGGCACCAACTATTGGCGCCCCTTCTCCTTCACGTGCGCAAGAAGAAAAAGGGGTGCATCTCAACACACGCCCTCCCCTTCTTGGCATGATATCTAGAGAGAGAATCTCAAAGAACTAAGACTCTTTGAGTCATAGTTTATTTATTTTAAATTAGATCTCAATCGGATTCAAATCGAGTCTGAATCGAGTCAAATTCAAAAAGCTGTCAAGCCTGATCCAATCAAGCTTGAAATCCAAATCTGATTTGGATAATTGAACTTAATTAATATTAAATTAAATTTAATCTAATTAAATTAAATTTTATTTAAATCAATTAAAACTTAATCTATAATTTAATCTATCCCAATAAATTATGATATTTACAATTAAGGCCCTGTGCTAACAATTAGCAGCTGCCAAAACTGTAATGATTATAAATTAGCAGTTTCAAAAATTTAAACTATCAATCTAATTGATAATCAAATATGATTCAAGTCATTGATCAGGTCATGCTCTTTTTGTGTGTGACCTCTCAGGTTCTATTTTGTCTGATAGTGAGACGTATCGTGATCTCCATCACAGTATCATCGAAACTCTTTTCGATGGACTGGAATAATTCCAACTCACTTCAACAAGGATCGTTGATCCAAAAATGATCCTAGTGAGTTCTCATGATCCACCAGTGATGTCTAGTAGCATGTAGTGGCAACCCAGCAGAATAGAAAAGATGAACCCCTAAGTGCAGTTATCGTATGATACAATCCCTCTATCGTGAGTCTCGACTTAACAGAGATCATGGAGAACTCATCAAATCTTATTGTCAGTCATATGCTAGATTGGCTCGAATCGATTTCATCTATGAATCTCATGAAATTTTTTTTCTAGTATTTACTCTTGGTCTAGCCAGTGGCTTCTTGAACTCAATCTAGTGAATCACATAGGACTTCTTCTTTTCTACCAAGGTCGATAAATTTCATCAAGATATATTTTACTTCAAATAGTGAATCTGAACCTATAATAGCCAACATACACAGCAAGGATCCGAATGGCTAGAGACCAAGGAAATATGCTGTCAAACTAAGTAGCCTCGCTGCAAATAGCCAACACACCACAGGTCAAAGGACCAGTTATACCACTGCAGCATTGAAAAAATCACTGACGAGTGAGTAGCCATCCAAGCAGTTTCTCGTGTGTATCACGCTCAGTACAAGTTATTCTTCAACAACCATCTGCACTCTCACCTCTGTGTCTCTACACCATAGACTCAAGACTCATCTTTCCTAAAGGGAGATGATCCATGCATTGATCTTGAATAGATTGATCGCTGTCCTCTATGACGATCTTTCGATCGAAAGTATTTAGAAATTAACCACTAATGATATATGTCTCAAATTCTTAATACCTTGAGAATATATAAAATCATCTTTATTAATTTTTAGAATAAATCATGGACACATATGATATGATTGATTATAAAGACTGCCCGTCAAGTACAAAACATGCTCTAGAGAAAAATATGTGTTAGCCAAGATTGGCTTCTAGGGCACACATCTAACAAACTCTCACTTGCACTAAAGCTAATTTGCCATATACCTGAGCCCCATCTACTGAAGATAGGCTTCGATGTTTAGCTGGCTAAATGACTCGGGCCTATCACATCTTATGTGAAGTCTACTCTCTATACCTCCATGTATTTTTACTTGAGGTAATCGCGTATATCTCTACTCTATGTATATGAACTTCTGTTGAGATCTTGGCTCCTTAGTGAAGGCTATGGACCATTATCTTTGCAGTACAATGTTATAGCATCTAATAGTATGACATCTAGTTCTGTAACTATTATAAGAACCAGAATGCATCCTACACACCTGTAGCATATTCAGCTTCTTTTGATCGATTGTCTGGAACCCTTCCAACATACCAAACTAATATAACTCAAGAATATATGCTGATGTAGATATTCTACCATCCGCATCAGTGTATCCTCCCACTCTTAGCTTCAACCTTTCTTTAGAGATAATGAATAATCTCTTAGTGCTTCTCAAGTATTTAGGGATATTTTTCACAGCAATCCGCTGCTTCCAGCCTAGATTCGACTAATATCTGCTCATGACTTTCACCGTAAGATATAACAAATCGAGTACATGGCATAGCATATACCTATGCCTAAGAGGATAATAGATCCCTTTTGAATATTTCAATGCTGAACCCTTTCAACATATCTTCTATATACTTGTCTGTGAAAATCAAACATCCTTTCAGAATCTATCTCTATAGATCTTTATTTTTGGAATATAGGATGTTTGACCTAGGTCTTTGATAAGAAAATTCTATATATAACCACATCATAACCGATATCAGTATGGAAACCTCCCACTAATCTTCATATAACTACATGATTCCTTTTTATCTTTGATGAAATCAAACAATTTGATCACAACAATTCTAACTCTAAGATTTTAGCTTAAATCTATAAATGGATTTTCGTAGTGTGATCTCTATCATTGAAAGTGAAATCCATAGGCCACTATAAATAGATACCTTTCAAAGATATCCATTTAGTAGGACAATCTACACATCCATTTCTCAGGGTCAATGTACAACATCGTCTCATTGTAGGTTTCGAGATCATCCCTATATTCCTAATCTCCCTTAAGAAATATTTTCTCTGAATCTTTTGTGAGAATACCAAGTATCATTCTAAAGGATGAGAGATCCTACTAGATTATGAGGTGGAGGAGATACTAAAAATACTGGCTCATCTTAAATAGGTTGTAAGGTCCTATGACTCGTTGTTCTTTAGAGACTCTCTCTTTGAGTTCATCCTCCCACTGTTTCTAAGAAAATAGTATAATTGCTTACAGTCACATTGTAAACCACTGAGAAGAGAAAGTAACATCCCAAATCCTTTTGGGATACCCCATAAATGAGCTCTTATAGACCTATCCTCTAACCTGTCCATCATATCATATCTCATATGATGTGGTAAAACAAACTTTAGAGGGAATCTAATTTAAATTTTAGAAATTAAATCTTGTTCCTAAAGAAATAATAGTTAAATTAGTGATGTTCATGATGGACCAGATCATATCTCATACAGTGCTATTGCTCCTCATAGATACCCCATTGAGCTGAGGTGTATAAGGAGAATTCCATCATGAAGTTATGTCATTTTTTTTAGATAATCGATAAATTTTCTATTTGGTATTGTATCCTCGATCTGATTGAAGTACCTTTAGAATTTTTTTGATTTACTTTTCTACTTCACATCTGAATTCTTCGAACCTTTCAAAGTCTTTCAGATTTGTATCTCACATACATATACCTATACCATAACTATTCATCGATAAAGATGATGAAGTAGTATTAACCTCCTAGTCAGGCTCATCAAATGGGCCATGCACATCATATGTGTACTAGGATAGGTATCTCAGTAGTTTTATCCCTTTGACCCACAAAAGATAGCTTGATCATTAATCCTCAAAGAGATGATTTACAAACTAGATATGACTTAAAAGTCAATGAGTCCAAAAACCTATTTTCTCTAGTCAGCAAATTATTTCTTCTCATACATGACCTAGCCAAAAGAACCATATGTATACTTCAAGTTATTTGGTTCTGAATCTCTCAGACGCAATGGCATTCACTATTTGCTCAAATAAGTTCACAAATGCATCACCATGCAAATGATAAAGAATTAAATTTTAAATGGTAATCATCAAGGTTAGGTGCCCACGGCTATAGTGCAATTTTTGCACCATTGCCGACTCAAAAGAGTCATTTCACCTTTTTTCAGTCCTCTTCCTTCCTTAGATCTTATACTAAAGTGCATAATATGCACTAGAGTCTAATGAAAAAAAAAAATAATAAGATCAAATTTGGGCAGTTCAACATATTTTCTAAAGACATGTCAATATTTTTTTAGGTTCTCCAGGTATGTACTTCTAAATTTTTCAAGATTCTTTAGTTACCAACATATTGACCAATTCAGGTGCTATAATATTTATTCATATAATAGTTTCATAAATTGCCTATATGAATTAAGGATTGCAAGATCAAATCTATTAGCAATTTCTTATGTATGGTCACATCGAGCTTTTCAAGCTCTTCAATGCCCTTGATCATTGATCGTGGACAAACTATTCATCATGTATCTCATGTACTGTGCGACTCTGATCATCTCACAACTATTGTAGATGGATCAGCAAGTCATTGGCAGTCTACATATCTTTATGCATATATTAGATTTCATCAACTATGAAGTCCAATTTATAGCACCTAACCTAATTGTCAATGTCTAACTATTTGTCAAGTATAGCTCGTTGACTATTTATTGGACAAGTTGATGACATTGGGTTAATCTAGTCAAGAACATGGCTTAATTTTTAAAAGTTAAGAACTATTCTTAGATTTTTGAGCTAGAATATATAATTGATTTCGATTGAGTGGTTGATATCTAGGATTTGAGCTAGAGAGTTGAAAGCTGACAGAATTGATCATAGAGAGTAAAGATTTAATTAGATGATTGTACTTGTAATAGTTTGTTCTAGAGACTTTAAAAATAAATAAAAGCTCCCACTAATTTTTTGAGTCTCTCACACTCCTCGGGTGGAGAAATGAAATCCTAACGTGATAAATAGTTTTAGTGGGTGCTGCGGTCCCATCAATGTATGGCACCTCACCTAACAGATATTGGTGATATGTATACTAATGTATGGATAAATCTTTATTCAGATGTTTCTCCAAGCATATTGCAGCGACTTGATCTCTAAATCCTATGGCCTCACCTAACAGTTATTAGCATATTTCTTAGTTAAGTCTGACCCACCATTCACCAGCGAGTGTAAAACCATCATTGAATCTTCCATCTAATAGTTATTGGGCCCAACCCCATCTTTACTCCGGGGTATCTAATGCCAATAAAATAGTTGTACCTTCTCAATGCAATCGAACTACTATAATCAATCGAGAACGATCAACATTGGAAAAGACACCCACATCTCTACAATGATGGAAGATTAGTAAATTTAATAGTTAGTGAGGAGATTTAGGTTCAGATCTCTTCTATTTAGTCACATACATCTGATGTAATGACTAATATGGTTTGAATCAGCATATTTCATGTCTCATCAACCTAGTCGACATGGGTGAACTCAGGTCAACAAGTAATCTAATACAACATATAATCTCTTAAAATAGTCAGATGAGTAAAGATGAGTGGGGGTCCCCACATTATTTTTCTTAGGTACCAATGAATTGACTAGATCAGACAACGAAACCAATTAAAGAATCACCATCTAAGACTTGCCTTAGACACCAAATAGGTTGATTAGAATTAATTAGGCTAAGCTATAAATCCAGGCTCAAACCATTGAGCCAAATTTAGTCTTGACTTAATCAATTTATATTACATATGAATCAATTTAACTAACTATACCTAAATTCAATTTTGAGCCCCTTTGACCTAATTCCAACCAACTCTTGATTAGGTTCGATCAACTGCTCAAAATTGAAAAGAATTCTAACCAGATCTAATCAATGATCCTAGTTGTACTTTAGTCTTTAAACCTAGTTTGTTCAACCCATACCTAAAACTCATATTTTATGCATTAAAATTTAGATCTTAAATTCATAATTTTAGATCTTATAATTTTGAATCTTAATTCTCAATTAAGTGCATTATGTACATGGGTTTAAGTTTAGATCTCGAAATAATTTCTAATCTAAATAATTTGTATTGTATCTCATACAATTTTTCTGTCTGCAGAATCGAGTCGACTCATCCTAGTATACGAATCAACTTGTCACAGTGAGTCGATATAACACTGAGACAAATAAAAATCTGTAGACCTAGCTTGTACAATTTAGTCGGCTCATCAACAAATGAGCCGACCTATCAGGGTCTCGAGTTGACTCTCCAAGCACTCGAGTCAATCCAATCAAGAATCAAGTCGACTCCATAGGCATACCAGTCATAGTTTCATATTTTCATGCAAACAAAACCTAGAGTTTTGTAGAAATTAAGTTTTAGATCGTGTGTCAAAATAATATATCACATATAATATTTAGCAATCTAAAACACATAAAAATACATGCATAATCTGATTTAAATCTAAAATATGTAACACTTATAATTTTTTATTCACTGTTCATCTTCATGAGAAACATCACAGTCGGCATCCCTACACATCATAAGAGAGAACCCATCGAATGGGCAAGAGAAGGACTTTAATCATTTCATCTTCTTATGATCGGACGGCCATGGTGATTATCCCAATTCGATTATTGAGCTACTAAGAGATTAATCTAATATATCACATATATAATCAATTAAAAATTAGATCAATTATCTTTCACATGTCAAATATATGAGAAATGATTTTGAATCTATGCATGTAGAAAAAATTTTAGCAAGCATACTAGATCCAGATTGTATCTTGATTAATATATTCAGATCTAAGACTAATTTCAGATCTGAATAACTCATGATTTATTTCAGATCTAAAAAATTTTAGATCTGAAATCACATTACAATATGTAAAAAATTCAGATCTAACATTGGTTGATATTCTACATCGTTCTTGGACAATCATTCAACATAATGGGATTATGCCATGGCAACCTTATTTTAAAATGATATTGATCATCTAATTAACCTTCAGATCTGATTTTTATAAATTAAATTTCAGATCTAAAGAATTTTTATGTTCGTATTAGAACCTATGCTTTGATACCACTGTTAGAAATCGCTATGATTTTATACATGTGTTTAAATTTTTTTTCGAAACCTTGTATAGTGAAAGTAAATAAATTAAAATATTTTTAATTTAAATATGTACTAGATCTGATTTAAAAATCATAGCTAAGATCTTAACATAAATATACTACCTTAATCTGAAATTTGAAAAGAAAAATCAACATTAGCAAAATCAAATTGGAGATCAGATCTCCATACTTTTGGATCCTACGGATGTCTTGAGCTCCGATCGTAGCCACACATATGCCCGACCTCTATTGATATCTATATGAAGATGTCTGATCAGAGTATCGAGATCATCAGTGTGTTAGTACCTTACAGATCTCGCTCCTCAGCCTTGGATCTGCATCTCTTTTTCTAGATCTTGAAGAAGAAGATCATTGCACGAACTCCTTCGCACAATCTAATGGGATCTGAACCAGATCATCAAGAAGAAAAGAATAACCTTTCTTCTTCTCTTATTCTCTCTTTTTTTCTCTCTTAGATCTGATCTCTATTAGATCTGGGCATTGAGATGTAAAGAAGAAAGGAGGAGGAGGTGTTGAGATGATTTTTATGTCCTAAAGAAGCCTTTCGCTTCTTCACTCCAAAAACTCATGCCCTCCTCTTATTTTTGTCACACACAACAAACTTATCCCATGCATAACCTCTTCTTAATGTCCTAAAAGATCAAATCTTATTTGATCTTGGGTGTTCAAATCCAAATCAAGGGATAGAAGGGCGTGGAGATGATGTTGTGCGGCAAGAAAGGAACTCCCACAAAAATTAGTGCACACCAATTTTTTTTCAAATTTTTTGTCATATAAAAAATTTCTTACACACTATATCAGATGAGATTTTATCCTATTTTAAATCAAATTCAAATTGAAATAAAATCTGAAAGAAAGAAAATCCTAGATAAGGTGAGGCGCCAACTATTGGCGCTCCTTCTCCTTCACGTGTGCAAGAAGAAAAAGGGGCGCATCTCAACACACGCCCTCCCCTTCTTGGCATAAAATCTATAGAGAGAGTCTCAAAAAACCTAGACTCTTTGGGTTATAGTTTATTTGGTTCAAGTTGGATCTCAATTGGATTCAAATCGAGTTCGAATCCAGTTGAATTCAAAAAACTGTCAAGCCTGATCCAATCAAGCTTGAAATCCAAATTTGATTTGAATAATTAAACCAATTAATATTAAATTAAATTAAATATAATTAAATTTAATTTAATTTAAATTAATTAAAATTTAATTTATAATTTAATCAACCTCAATAAATTATGATATTTGTAATTAAGTCCCTACGCTAACAATTAGCAGCTGTCAAAACTGTAACAATTACAAATTAATAATTTTTAAAATTTAAACTATTAATCTAATTGATAATTCAAATATGATCCAAGCCATTGATTAGGACATGCTCTTTTTGTGTGTGATCCCTCAGATTCTATTCTGTCTGGTAGTGAGACATATCATGATCTCCATCACAGTATCATCAAAATTTTTTTCGATGGGTTGGAATAATTCAAACTCACCTCAACAAGAATCGTTCATCCAAAAATAATCCTAGTGAGTTCTCACGATCCACTAGTAATGTCTAGCAGTATGTAGTGGAAACCTAACAGAATGAAAAAGATGAAATCCTAGGTACAGTTATCATGTGATATAATCTCTTTATCGTGAGTTCCGACTTAACAGAAGCCTTGAAGAACTCATCAAACCTTATTACCAGTCACATACTAGATTGGCTCGAATCGAGTTCATTTATAAATTTTATAAAAACTCATTTTCAGTATTCACTCTTGTTCTAGCCAGAGGCTTTTTGAACTCAGTCTTGCGAATCACATAGGACTTCTCCTTTTATATCAAAATCGATAGATTCCATCTAGGTGCATCCTACTCCAAATAACGAATCTGAACCTACAATAGCCAACATACACAACAAGGATCCGAATGGCTAGGGACTAAGGGGACGTGCAGTCAAACTAAGTAGCTTCACTATGAATAGACAACATACCACATGTCAAAGGACCAGTCACACCACTATAGTATCAAGAAAACTTTTGACGAGTGAGTAGATATCCAAGTGATTTCTCATATTGATCACACTCAGTACAAGTTATTCTCTAACAACCACCTGCACTCTCACCCCAGTGTCTCTACACTGTAGACTCAAGACTCATCTGCTCTAAAGGAAGGTGATCCGTGTATTGATCTTGAATAGATTGATCACTATCCTTCGTGACGATCCTTCGATCGGAAGTATTTAGAAATTAACCACTAATGATGTATGCCTCAAATTCTCAACACCTTGAGAATATACAAAATCATCTTTGTTAATTTTTAGGATAAATTATAGACACATATGACATGATTGGTTATAAAGACTGTCCGTCGAGTACAAAACATGCTCTAGAAAAAGGTATGTGTTAGTCAAGGTTGGCTTCTAGGACACACATCTAACACTAAGGACTTCATCACAATACAGGAGTTCATATTAAGATGTAGATATTTGTGATGAAAAAATATCAAATAATTTTAATATTGAATAATTTATATACAAGTATAAATGAGCACAACCATCATCAGACTGATGATTGGCTTTGGAATATAATTTCCAACAACTCCCACTTGGACTAAAGTCAATCAGTATAGTTTCATATACCTATCTTTATTTTATGGTCTTTGTACTCTTTGACACTGAAGGCTTTAGTAAATGGGTCAATTGGATTCTCCTTTCTATCGATCTTTTGAAGCTCGACATCATCTCAATCCACAATCTTCTAGACCAGGAGGTAGCGACGCAGTATATGCTTGGTGCACTGATGGGACTTTAATTTCTTCGCTTGAGCTATGACGCCAGTGCTATCATAGTATAATAGGACTAGACTATCCAGGGATGGTGCCACTCTAAGCTCACCAATGAACTTCCATAACCATACAGCTTCTTTCATAGCATCAGATGCTACAATATATTCTGTCTTACACACTGAGTCAGCCATAGTGTACTACATGAAACTTTTTTAGTAGATTATTCCACCATTTAGGATAAACACAAAATCTGATACACTCTTGCTGTTGTCATAGTCTGATTGATAGTTGAAATCTGTAAACCCCATAAGTTTCAAGTCAGATTTTTTATAAACAAGCCACTGATCCTTAGTATTTCTCAAATACTTAAGGATGATTTTTATAACCTTCCAATGATTTTCTCTTGGATCAAATTAGTATATGCTCACTACCCCTAGTGAGTATGCCACATCTGATCTTGTACATATCATAGCATACATTATAGAATCCATTGCTAAAGCATATGAAATCTTACTCATATATTTTCTCTCTTGAGGAGTTGTCAGACAATCTTTCTTTGAGAAAATAATTCCATGGCCTATCAAAAGATAGTCTTTCTTGAAATTTTTCATGCTGAACCATTTCAGCACGATGTCAATGTACATGGATTGAGATAATCTGAGTATCTTCTTCGATTTATCTTTATAGATCTTCATCTCCAGGATGTAGAATGCTTCTCCTAAGTCTTTCATGGAGAATTGAGATGACAGCCAAACTTTTATTCTTTATAATATGAAGATATCATTTTTGATTAAGAGAATGTCATCCACATACAGAGCAAGAAATACTACTATAGAATTATTAATCCATTTATAGATGCAGGGTTCTTATTTGTTCCTAATGAAGCCATATATTCTAATTACTTTATCAAAATGTATATTCCAACTCTTGCTTGCTTGCTTCAATTCATAAATGAATATCTGAAGCTTGCATATCTTAGACTCATCTGTGGATATGGAGCTTTCATGTTGTGTCATATATATCTCTTCTTCCAGCTCACCATTCAGAAAAACTATTTTCATATCCATTTGTTAGATTTCATAGTCAAGATGTGCTGCTATTGCAAGCATGATCCGAATAGACTTGAGCATTGCCACAGAAAAAAAAATCTCACCATAGTCAATACTATAGCATTGATGATACCCCTTGATAACTAGATGGACTTTATAGGTCTCCACCTTTTCGTCTGCACCTCTTTTTCTCTTGAAGATCCACTTACACCCTATGAGTTTTATCCCTTCAAGGAGGTCAACTAATGTCCATACATCATTGACCTTCATGGACTTTATTTTGGACTTCATGATCTTGAGCCATTTATCAGAATCGAACCTCTGCATTACATCCATATAGGTGATTAGATCCTCATTATTCTTATTAAGTTCAACAGAATCTCCATCTTGGATCAAAAAATTATTGTATCTATCCAGCTGATGCGATACTCTATCGGATCTCTTTAATGGTGCATATACAATAGGTTCTGAATTTGATCCAATCAAATCCAGTTCTCTGAGTTCACTAGATTGTGTTAGTTCTTCTACTTGTCGAACTTCATCAAGCTCGACTTTAGAGGCATTAATTCCTTCACTAAAGAATTTTTTTTAAAAAAAATATACTTTATTGCCGATGAACACTTTCTATTCATCAACATGATAGAAGTAATATCCCTTAGTTTCTTTTGGATACCCTATGAAGATATACTTGTCAGATCTAGATCCAAGTTTGTCTATTTTTAAATATCTAATATAAGCCAGACACCCCCAAATCTTAATATGTGAGAGTACTGGTTTATGCTTGGTCCATATCTCATATGGTGTTTTATTCGCAGACTTACTTGAAATTTTATTAAGTACATAACAAGGGGACTCGAGTGCATATCCCCAAAAAGAGATCGATAGACTTGAAAGATCTATCATGGACTGAACCATATCCAACAGGATTCAATTTCTCTTTTTTGAGATGCTATTATGTTGTGGTGATCCAGAAGGAATCTATTATGAGGGAATCTCATTCTCTTTTAGATGTGTCAGAAACTCACTAGAAAGGTATTCATCCTTTTGATCAGATCGAAGAGTTTTAATGCTCTTTGCAGTTTATTTCTCCACTGCACTATGAAACTGTTTGAATATTTCAAATGATTCAGATTTATATTTTATTAAGTAGATATACTCATACCTAGATAGGTCGTCTGTGAATGTAATGAAGTATTGTTGGAAATTATGTCCTAAAGTCAATCATCAGCTTGATGATGGTTGTGCTTATTTATACTTGTACATGAATTATTCAATAATAATAGTTATTTGATATTTTTTCATCATAAATATCTATATCTTTAATATGAACTTCTGTGTTGTGATGAAGTCCTTAGGATTAATTTAAATAAAGAATATAGTCCTTAAACTTGTTTGTGATCAAATGATATATTATTACAAGGATGATAATGATATCAAGTGTAGGTCGTTGTGTGCCATATAAATTATTTATTCTCTTAATCAAAAAATATAGAGACACTGATATGGCATGCAGTGGAGTATAGAAGTATATTCACACCGAACGTGACCAACTGCGGAGTACTCTGCTGTCAAGAGTAGCTCGCAAATAGTATAGGTATAAGTATCCCTCCAACCGAGATCACCATAGTGACTTACAAACAACTCACTGTACATTGGTGCCAAACTATCTGAATTTCTAATTCAGTGATGAAAGATTTCTAGGTGCGTCAAGTACTTGTCAAGTCGGTACGTGAGTCAAGATGGGATTGACCCCTCTGAATAAGTAGGAGTTAATGTATTAGTGTATTTCAATTTAGTAAAATCTTGATCAGGATAATCCATGTGATAGATTTAAAAGGTTAAAATATAATGTGGTTAGCTATTCCAAGGTTGACAGTTAAATCCTAGGTCACCTTGAGCATTAGGGTCAAAGGGATGAATTATATGGTAGCCATATGCCAGTAGGTTCTTGAATGTTGCTTTGCAATCATTCGGTCGATCTGATCGTTGGATCCCATTGCTAGATGGTTACATCGATTAGTTCAAAAAGTTATTTCTATGCTACTGACTTAGATATGAACCTATGGGGTTACACTCAAAAGAAGTTACTGACTGATCCCATGGCTTATCAATGATTGAGAATCATTTTAAGGTTTAATCATCAATTCTATTGATGGTTAGCCTTATGCAAAAGTTATAATCTATTATAGGAGGATTAATTAGTAATTAAATTATTGATTAGCTCAATTTGATTGAGTAATGTAAATTGGTTCAGAACTAATTGAATTAGATTTAATTTGATTTGACCCAATTAAGTTATGAGATGACCTAATTGTGTAGGGTGAATGATTCTTGATTTGATCAAAAATTAGACTTAATTAAATTTTGATTTGATTAGGATTTAATCATGTTTGGGATCTAATTGAATTGGGTTCAGATTGATCTAATTGGTTTAACCTAATTTGGTTAGGTTAGAGACTTAATTAGATAATCTTTAAAGAGTCCAAATTAACTTGGACTCTTCCTCACCCTAGCTAACCACCCATGAAATGCCGCCCACCTTTCCCAATGCCAATTTTAGATTGGCATGATGGATCTCCACCCTAAGAAGCCTTGTTGCCCACTCTTGATAGGGATCAAGAGTTTGGATCAGTTGATCCAATCGAATTCAAATTTGATTTAAATTCAAATGAAGATAAGAAATCTACTCCCATCCAAACACCTCCACACCTCATCTATATAAACCCCTGATTTTTATGGGACAATAATAAGAATATAGAGATCATTGAGGCTAGGGTTTTGGGGCATGAGGTCTTGGGTTGGGCAGCCATCATTGGCGTGTTTGCATAGAGGAGAACTTCCTCCTCTTGAGTGAGCATCCCAGAAAACTGTTCTAGGATTTTGGAAGAGGGAATATCTAAGAGAGAAAGAGTTCTTCTGTCCTTCTTCCTGCACCACATATTATTTCCAATCCTTCTTTAGATCTGAAGGAGTCTGGGATGTCTGAAGATGAAAGATAGATCAGCCATCTAGAAGTCATTACGTGAGCTAGCACTCCCGAGACAACGGATCAATATATGACTTCGAGTGGATCACCTGTAGAGGTTGAACATCCTATGTGGCTATAAGCAATCCTCAAGTCCATGATTTTTAGATGTGGAGATCTGATACCCACACTAAGGTATCGAGTTTTGAATTCATACATGATGTACATAGGATGTATAATGTAGACATGATCTATAGATGCTTGTTTTGATGTGATCATGCATGCAGAATTTTATTTTTTCAGATCATATACATGCATCATAATATGTTATAGATCCTAGAGTAGGTGTTAAGATTAGATCTTAAGCATGTAGTATAGATTAAATTATTTAATCTGATTTTTTGCTGCATAAAAATTTTTAAAATACATACTATATGCCTACCGATTTTTCAATAGTGGTATCAGAGCCAGGTTCTATTATAACATGTATATATATGCATGTAGCATTAAAAATATTATTTTGGATGTAGCATGATTTGATTATGATGAGATCTAGCATGATTTGGATTAGATCTAAATTTTACATATGTGATATGTCTAGATTAGATAATTAATAGCCAAGTAATTGGATTGAACATTCATGGCTATCTGATCATAGGAGAAAATAGGATTTTATGACCCCCTCCTCCCATTCCATGGGGATCTCTTATGGCGTGTTGTCTTGGGAATAGTGTCCCAAAGCCAATCGTCAGCCTGTTGACGGTTGTGCTCATTTTTGTATTTATACATGAATTATGAATTAATAAAAATTATTTTGATATTTTTTCATCATAAAATGTTTCATCTTCTAATGAACTCCTATGTTGTAGTGAAGTCCTTAGGACTATTTAGACTCGACAAAGGAGGATTTATCGTTTAGTCCTTAAATCTGTTCGCGATCAAATAATACATTGTTACCAAGGACAACAACATTTATCAAGCATAGGTCGTTGTGTGCCATATAGGTTGGTTGTCCTTTTAACCAATGAGTGTGGAGACACTGGAACATACAGGTGAGATGTAAGGGTACATCTGCACTGAACGTGACCGACTTCGGAGCTATTTCTGCTGTCAAGATCTGCTCCGATGGAATATGGATATAAATATCCCTCCGACCTGAGACCGCCATGGTGACTTGCAAGCAACTCACTGCACTTAGGCACTGGACTACCTGAATTTCTAATTCAGTGACGGAAGGCTGATGGGTGTAGTCAAGTACTTGACTTATCGGTACGTGTGTCAAGATGAGATTGACTACTCCAGTTTAGGAGCTGTGTACGGTCGTGTTTCAATTTAGCAAAACCTTGGCTAGGGTAGTTCTTGTGAGGAGTCACAGGACTGTTTGAGTTGAGCATAATTAGAATGATCTGATCAAGGTTGACAGTTTAACCCTGAGTCATCCTAAACACAGGGATCAAAAGAATGAATTATACAGTAACCATATTCATGTAGGTTCTGAGTGTTAAGATTGTGACTCTTCGACCTATCCGAACGTTGGGTACCATTGCTAGATGGTCACTTCAATTAGTATAGGAATTGATTTCTGTGCTACCAGCTTAGGTTCGAACTTGCGGGGTCACACACATTAGAGATTTCTATCTGATCTGATGGCTGATATAGAATCCTACATGTTTGAGACTCGATGATCGAGAATCAAGATTCTCTGATCACGAGTTCCACACATTATGGGTACCGGGGTCAAGAGTCCCACTGGTTGGGATTTTTCGATCAGGATTACATATCGATGAATTCTGATGCCTGATTGCCTATCAGATTTGGACTCAGTATTTATGAGAGGTTTAATTAGTAATTTGATCACTAATTAACTCAATTTAATTGAGTAATTATTTTTGGATCAAGTCCAATTGAATTGGATTCAGTTGGGTTTGACCCGGTTAGGTTAAGAGTTGACCTAATTGTCGAGATGGTTTGATCTCTGATTTGATTAGGGGTTGGGCTTAGTCAATTTCTGATTTGATTAAGATTTTGTTGAGCCTAATTAAGCCTAATTAAGTTGGGTTTAAATTAGTCTAATTGGATCTAACTTATTTGGTTCAATTAGGTTGGTTTAAATAATGAAACCACCTTTACCCAATCTCTATGCGCCACCTCACTTCCATTGCACCCATTTGAATTCATGAGAAGAAACTTCTCATGAATTATTTCCTCACGTCAAGCTCTCTCCATGCCCCATTTTAATGTGCCAAATGAATAGATAAGGATGATTGGTTGGCCATTCAAATTCAGAATAAAGTTTGAATTTGAATGGGCAATCAATCTTTGCACCTTATCTCTTTTTTTACGCCCCATTTATTACATGAGAAAAGGTTTCTCATGAAATGACTCCATGCACAATTTAAGCCATACCTCACACCTTTAGTGGATAAGGGATGAGTTGGTGTCCATTTGAATTCAAAATTTGATTTGAATTCAAATGTGCAATTACTCATCTTTATCCTTTCTTTTGGATAAGACTTTTGACGTTGTTATAAAAGGAGGAGAAGAGTGGGGCGTGCAAGAAGAAGATTTTTGGAGAAAAATTTTGGGGCGTGAGAAGTCTTGTGTGTGAGAAGGAAGTCCATATCCTTCCAAGAGAAAAAGAAAGAAAAGAAAGAAAAGTGGGTGCAAGATTTTTGGTGAGTTCCCTAGAGTTTTAGCCTGGGGTTCGGGAAGTGAGAAAGTGAGCTACGAGTGTCGTGAGCCCACAAAATCTCAAGAAGATCTTCAACATCCTCTCAAGCACGTCTGTCGATGATCCAGAGTATCCAAAGAATCGATAAACATCGATCGAAGGAGTTCGATCAATATCGGCCATCAAAAGGGCTCTACAACGAGCTAGCACTCTGAGGAGTCAATCAGATCGAGAGCTTCATGTGGACGATCCGCAGTGGCCAGACATATTATGTGGCTATGTCGGGATGATCAGACTCTCCCTACGGTGATCAGATTGGATAGTTATTGTGTTCTGAACATATTACAATAAAGTGTTTATTGTTCAAATTCGAATTTCAAATTTAAATGCATGCATGTTATATATCATATTTAGATCCTAGTGTAGGATAAATTTATATTAATTAATTAGATTAATTAATATTTTTTTACTGTAAAATCATAATTTTGAAAAAGTTTTAAAATTACCATTTTACCCCTACACTGAATTTTCCCATAAATGGTATCAGAGTGGGTTTTTTAGATATGATATATATATTTGCATGCGTAGATTAAGTTGTAATCTAAAAGTTTAAATTTAAAATTTAAAATTCAAAATTTAAAATTTGAATTTTGAAAGTTGTTCGAAATTCAAAATTCAAAAAAATTTGAAATTCAAAATTTGAAATTTGAATTTTGAAATTCAAAATTCAAAATTCAAAAATTTGAAATTCAAAATTCAAAATTTGAAATTTAAAATTTGAAATTCAAAATTCAAAATTCAAAAATTTAAAATTTGAAATTTGGTTGAAATTTCAAATTTGAAATTCAAAATTTAAAATTCAAAATTTGAAATTCAAAATTTAAAATTCAAAAATTTGAAATTTGAAATTTATTTAAAATTTAAAATTTAAAATTTGAAATTTGAAATTTAAATTTTGAAATTGGTATATTTAGAAATACTTGATCCAAGTAGCAAGTAATCGAATTGGGTTGGTTGCCATGGCTATCCGGTCTTAGGAGAAAAGTAGGGTTTAAGGCCCTCTCCTTCCATTCGATGGGGTCTCCTATGGCAGTAAGGGTGCCGCTGCAATTATATCCCATGCAGATGAAGTAGCGAAAGGAATTAATTATAAAGGTTCAATTATAAAATTTATCATGAATGTGTTAGATTAGATCTAAAGGAATATTCATGATTTATTTTGATTGAGTTATTTTCTGTTATGTAATTAGTAATAGGATTGCTATTTATGAAATGTGCTGATCTATTTGTGAAATGAGTCAACATATTTGGTGAACAGAAAATAAAACCTTTCAAATTTAAAAATTATTTTCAAAATGCCAAACCCTGACCCATCAGCCTAAATACTTAATTAAAAGAATTAAGTATTGTCTAGTAGGTCTAGAATTGTGAATTAAGACCTAAGACAATTGTATAAACTTGTAGGTCAATGGGTTATGTTGGTGCAAAAATCTGACTGCGTTGGAGAAGCTGGAGTCGAGGGAGTCGCGGTCACCATCGGGACCTGCAAAGAAAGTCTAAACTGGAGTTGGGGGTGCTCCGGCAAGACCCTCCGACGCTCAAGTCAGTTCTCTACCTCAACAAGAATGGAGTGCTCGAATGAAAATTTTAGCAGAGTTTTGAGATAGAAATTAGAGCTTAGAGAATAACGTATCTGGGGTCCTCCTTTTATAGGCGGAGGGTGCAACAGACTGATAGCGACGTTTGTAACCATCTAGCAGCGGGCCGCTCGGGGTCAGGAGGAGTTTGTTATGAAGAGTAGTGGAGTGGAATCGTGGTCATCACCGGGACCTGTCGCGTGGAGTCTGTTGCGGGGAGTGGAGTGGTGCCCGTTGTCGCGACTTGTCAGAGGGTGGAGGAGCCGTGCGGTATCCGTTGCAGGAAGTGGAGCAGAGTCGTGGCCATTACTGTGGCCTACTAGGGAGCGATGGAGCCATGCGAGATTTATCGCAGGAAGTGGAGCAGAGTCGTGGCCGTTACTGTGGCCTGCCAGGGGGTTCAGGCCTGTCGACCGAAGTCCAGTTGAGGTGCTTGGCGGAGAGAGGTAGCTATCCATATGAGAGGAGCTCAGATGTTGCAAATCCTGTTGGGTGCCTTGGGCGTTAAGGCTGCAGGCGAGGACCACTTGCCGTAGGAGCTCGGTCAGGGGCTTTTCGCAGATGCAGTCCGATTTCACGCAGACTTCGACAGAGGGTCGACCGGCAGTGGATGTCGGATGGTGCTGGAGAGGTTCATCCATCGAAGGGGTTCAGCTGCTAGATTCCATGAGCGCGGCATTTGCCCGCTTATAGAAGTTCGGTCAGGGTCCGATCTCCAAAGAAGCCCGGATGGGGATCATTTATCGAGGAATCTTGGCCAAGGCCTATCTGCAACAGAAATCTGAAAGGAATTCATCCATAATGGAAGCTCGGGTGAAGGCTTATGGTGGGAATCTGGCACGGACCGCTCGTGGTAGAAATTTGAAGCAGATCGTTTGTAGCGGAAACTCGGAGTGGGTCGCTTGCAGTAGAAACTCGGAGTCCGGCCCTTGTAGGAGTTCGAGATGAGGTCTACCTGCAACAAGAGTTCAAGGTGGAAGTCCAGCTTCCGTGGGAGCCCGGACGAAGTCTACCTACAGTTGGAGTCGGGGACGAAGTCCGGCTCCCGTAGGAGTCCGGACGAAGTCTTCCGGCAGTTGAATCAGGGACGAAGTCCGGCTCCCGTAGGAGTCCGGATGAAGTCTACTCGCAGTTGAAGTTGGGGACGAAGTCCGGCTCCCGTAGGAGTCCGGACGAAGTCTTCTTGTAGTTGAAGTCGGGGATGAAGTCTGGCTCCCATGGGAGTCCGGACGAAGTCTTCCTGCAGTTGAAGTCGGGGATGAAGTCCGGCTCCCGCAGGAGTCCGAATGAAGTCTACCTACAGTTAAAGTCAGGGACGAAGTCTGGCTCTCGTGGGAGTCCGGACGAAGTCTTCCTGCAGTTGATGTCCGGGATGAAGTCTGGCTCCCGTGGGAGTTCGGACGAAGTCTACCTGCAGTTGAAGTCGGGGATGAAGTCTGGCTCTCGTGGGAGTTCGGATGAAGTCTTCCTGCAGTTGAAGTCGGGGATGAAGTCCGGTTCCCGTGGGAGTCCGAACGAAGTCTACCTGCAGTTGAAGTTGAGAACGAAGTCTGGCTCCTATGGGAGTCCGGACGAAGTCTACCTGCAGTTGAAGTCAGGGATGAAGTCCAGCTCCCGTAGGAGTCCGAACGAAGTCTTCTAGCAGTTGAAGTCGGGGATGAAGTCCGGCTCCCGTAGGAGTCCAGATGAAGTATTCCTGCAGTTGAAGTCAGGGATGAAGTCCGGCTCCCGTGGGAGTCCGGACGAAGTCTTCCTGCAGTTGAAGTCGGGGACGAAGTCCGGCTCCCATAGGAGTTCGGATGAAGTCTAGCAGGTGGTCGACCACCACCGAAACTTGGGTGGAGTCTGCCCATCATGGAGAATCCAGCCTACACTGGTGGGGGTTTATCCGTCGGCAGAGCTTGAGAACGTTGCGGAGGCTCGGCCATCGGAGAGGTTCGAAAAGATGTCGTCGAAGGTCGGACGTCGGTAGAATCTCTGGAGGGTCATTCCTGTCATGAACTTCGGCTGGGAGGTATTTTATATCCAACACCAGTTCCCCTACTTTCGAGTTCGAGTTTCGAATGAAGTACAGAAAAATTTTCATAGCCGATGTTGTCTCTTTGAATCCCGTGCACGATCATCCTCAGATATTCTGGCATTTAATGCGCGCGTGCTGGAGTCTTTTCAAATCAGGGCGATCCGAAGGAACCTTTCGAAATTCTCGCTGGAGCGCTGGTCCAGGTACGGTGCAGTAATGGCTTTGTCAGCTGTCAGCCACTTTTAGCCACCTACCGTGGTGAGTGGGACACGTGGCGAGCGTGGGTCGGCCTGGGAAAATTCGCGATCATTATAGCACCGGATCCCAGGGTCTATTTAAACCCACCTTTCCGCCTTCAGGAGCCTCATTCCGCCTGAAAGTTCTGTCGGTGTCTCCCTTCTCTTCGAGATCTCTGACCCTCCTTGGTGTCTACCTTGGCCCTAAGCGTTCTTCGAGTCATCCCTGTCCTCGCACCTTTCCATCCTTCGGAGCGACTTAGGTTAGTCCCGAAACTTTCGTTCCTTTTCTTGCCATTTAGGTGCCCCTTCTCCTCCATTTTTCTTCTGCCGCATTCCTCTGGTTTGGTCCCCCGCAAATCTTTCGCCTCTTGTTCCACCTGATTTCTTCAGGATTTTTAGGGTCCTTGTTTGAAATGTCTTCCGGCACCTCCGCCTCTAGTGGTTCCAGGAGTTCGTCCGCCTCAGCCCCCTAGAACCCCCACACTGTAGACGAACCCACATCTGGGGCTGGGCCTCGCCCGATTTTTGCGTCGGATGCCATTCCCTGTTCTCTGACTCTGGATGAACTCTTACTGATAAGGGTTCAGTATGGAGTTCCTCCGAAGTATGATCTGGAGCTTCCTGGTCCCACCGACCGGGCTAGCACCCCTCCACCTGGCTGCTTCTGCCTGTACCAGGAGGCCTTCCGTGCTGAGCTCCGGCTTTCGCTTCCACCCTTCGTCGTCGCTCTTTTCTATTTTTTGGATATTTCTTTAGCTTCAGTCGCGCCGAATTCCTTTAGATTTTTGATAGGGTTCCTCTCCCTTTGCCACGTAGTCGAAGTTCAGCCATCTCTCTCTTTGTTTAGGTATTTTTACACCTTCAAGCGCCACCCCTCGGCAAAGGACTGGTGGTATTTCTCCCCCAGTTTGGCAAGAAGGGGTTGCTAAAAGGTGCTCCCTCTTCAATCCACAACTGGAAGGAAAAGTACCTCTTCATCCAATGCCTGACCTTGAGGCTGGGATTGCCCCCTTGGGGTTCCCTAAGGGACTCTGTCTGCCGGGCCCCTAACTTGGGGGAGGACGATCTTCAGGCCATCCGAAAACTTCTTAGTTACTCAACTCCTTCCCTTCCCAACTTTCTGAAGGAGCAATTTTTGTTCAACATCGGCTTGAGCCCCCTGGATCCTGCGAGTATCCCATCTTTCCTTTCTTCTTCTTTTCTCCTGCTCTTCTTCCCTTTCTCTCTCTTTTTTTTTTTTTACATGTCACTTCTTCCTTTTTCACTCCACTACTGATTTTTTTTTCTCTCTCTTCTCTTCTTCTTTTTTTTTTTTTAGGAATGGACGTCGAAGCAGCACGGATGCTCACCAGGGGCCTCAAGGCCCACAAAAGAAAGGGTGTCACGGCCTCCGGATCGACAAAGAAGGCCAGAACGGAAGAGACGAGCTCGGCCACGCCTGCCCAGGCGGCCCTCGCGGTCGACGTTCCTTTAGATGCCGAACCCCCAGACCCTCGGGCCTCTTCAAGGAGCTCCCCCGCTGAGGTTCCCACTTCGGGGGCCCACTTCGAGGAGGTGCCAGGGGTTGAGAGGGGGAGGAGAAGGAAGTCAGTGGCCCGCAGGGTGAGTAGCCACCGAGCCACCATCGAAGAGTCCCAAGGTTTCGAGGAAGAGCTGGGGGAGAATCCCTTTAACGACAGGGACCTGAACGTCAAGTTCGGCCAAGAAGCATTCATCAAAGGATTCGAGCTCTGTCAAGAGAAGGTGGTCAAGAAATTTCCCGAGCTCGACCTCAGCTTCTTGGATGAGGCGTCTGAAGATGAAGCCGGGCCCTCTCCCACTGCCACTGCCACTGCAGTGCCCCTTCCAAGAACACCGAGCTCCCCAACTCCTATTTCAGAGGTCTGAGACCTCTGACCTTGTATTTTTCTTTTATTGCAATTTTTCTTTTTCCTTTTATCTTTAAGAAACATTCAATCAATAAAATTGGGTTCCTCCTTATGGAGGGCTTCTCCACTCTGCTCCCCCTTTTTTTTTGTTTTTCTTTCTGCAATGAGACGCGCCTTGACGCTTTTATCTCCCGATGGCAGTGTCCTACCGAAGCACTTCTCTTGCCACAGGGGATTGCGCTGAAGTCCACAATCCAACGGCTGAAGAACAAAGTTCGTCATTTAACAAAAGGGTCGAAGGAGATGGAGGGCGAACTTCACAAGTTGAGGGAGAGCCACTCTGAGGCCACCTCAGAGGCCACCTACTTTCGAAACCTCCACGTGAAAGGGATCATGGAGTACAGCCAGAGAAAAATGAACTTTGAGAGGGAGCTCGAGGAATATAAGAAGCACGCCAGCGATCGATCTTGGGCCCAAGCTGCCAAGATTAGCTCTCTCAGAGTGGAGCTATCGACTGCATAGGAGAGGATTAGCCAGTTGGAAGGAAGCTCGTCCCGGCCTTCGACTTGGGCCGACTGCGATCGGGAATGGTCGAAGAAGTTCTCCGACCTTCAGCAACAGCTCCAGGATGCCAAGGTGAGCTATAACGCGTACCGGGCCGGCTGGTGCAAGCAGGTGGACGACTATAGGAGGAAGCTCAGGATTGCGACCGACGAGGTTGCCCGCCTTCAAAGGCAACTAGCTGAAGGAGCTCAGTTTGATCCTGTTCAGAATCCCGACGAACTCCAATCCTTGAGAAGAATCGTAGAAGAGCTATCTGTCGCCCTTAGGGAGGGAAAGGCCGAGCTGCAGCACTTGAAGATCCAGCTGGTATACGAGTAGTAGGCAGTCAGGGACGTGGAGGCAGAATTCGAGGTCTTGAGAAAGAGGCGTCGGGAGGCGGAGAATGAAAGCCAGCGGCTTCATCGGAGGTATGTGGAGATGCTAATGAGGGAGAAAGAATTGGAAGAAGAAGTCGAGAGCTTAAAGTGCACCCTGATGAGGATCGAAGCCGAAAGTTCGAAGTCGAAGGAAGCCGGGCCCCCTTAGGGCTCTTTTGCCTTTTGTCCTTTTATGTGTTTTCTTTTGCCGTCTGTTCGTTTGTTGTTGTTGTTGTTTTTTTTTTTTTTTTGCCTTCCGGGCTCTGTAATGCATACTTTGCTAATGAAATGAAAAGAAGATCTTTGTTACCTTTTTCGTGCGTCGTGTCAAATTATCGTCCGTCGGACTTCTTTCATTTTTGTCCCGTGCGATGTCGACGTTGTTCGAAGGTTCCTTGTTCATCTTTGTATTAGGTCCTCATCATCGAGTTTCCTATGTTTTTGATTGGTTCGGCGTCGACACCGCTTGGAGATTCCTAGCCATCACCGTGTTGATTTGCCTTTTTGTTCGTCACCGTAGATCTTACTTTCTCTTCCTCCTTCTTCATGGAGATGAGGTCCTTTGTGCTTTTAGTATAGTTTGGCCTCCATTTTTCATTGGGGTAGCCCACCACTGTTCCTTCACATTTCGCTCCTTCTTTTAGGCAAGGGTTCTCCCTAGCTTTTTACAGAGTCGCGGTAGCGTAGAAGGGCCGCCGAGAAGGTTTTCTTCTTTCTTGTCAGGTCTCGAATGGCCGGACCTTAATTGGTGTCCGGACGAGGTTCTTCTCCTATTTCTGATGTGATCGATTTCAGCTCAGGTTAGGATGAGGTTCTCCTTCTGTTCCTAACAAGGCTGTGGGGGCACATATGGGAGCTGTGTGGCCTCTCCCCCCATCCGATCTACAAGTAACCGAGCCTTCGACCTTGCTCATGTTAGGGCGAGGTTCTCCTCCTATCCCTAACATGGCTGTGGGGGTGCATATGGGCACTGTATGGCCTCTCCCCCATCTGGTCTACAAGTAACCGGGCCTTCGACCTTGCTCATATTAGGGCGAGGTTCTCCTCCTGTCCCTAACATGGCTGTAGGGGCGCATATGGGCACTGTATGGCCTCTCCCCCCATTCGGTCTACAAGTAACCGGGCCTTCGACCTTGCTCATGTTAGGGTGAGGTTCTCCTCCTGTCCCTAACATGGCTGTGGGGGCGCATATGGGCGCTGTGTGGCCTCTCCCACCATCCGGTCTAAAAATAATCGGGCCTTCGACCTCGCTCATGTTAGGGCGAGGTTCTCCTCCTGTCCCTAACATGGCTGTGGGGGCGCATATGGGCACTGTGTGGCCTCTCCCCCCATCCGGTCTAAAAATAATCGGGCCTTCGACCTCGCTCATGTTGGGGCGAGGTTCTCCTCCTGTCCCTAACATGACTGTGGGGGCGCATATGGGCGCTGTATGGCCTCTCCCCCCATCCGGTCTAAAAGTAACTGGACTTTCAACTTTGCCCACATTAGGGTTTGTTTTCATTGTCCGATGGGATCATCCCCTGTTGTTACAAGTCTATGCCGAAAAGGGAAAGATGTGCAAGTCTGAAAGGAATCTTGATTTAAAGCGGGATCGTTCGCAATACATTTACAAGTTTTTCAAATCCCAGGGCTGTAGAAGGTCTGCTTCCTATCAAGGTCCTCCAGAGACGGAGTTGATGATCCCAATTGGAGGTCGATCTTCGGGCTGCTCTTCCCTCCTCGGTGGTTCAGACTGCGGCAGGACCCTTGGTCGATCCTCTCTACCCTCAGGCCGACGTTGAATGAACCTATCGAGCCGACCTCGTCTGATGAGCTCCTCAATCTCGTCTCGGAGCTGAATGCATTCCTCCATGTCATGGCCGTGGTCACGATGGTAGAGGCAGAACTTATTAGGATTGTGCTTCTCGAGGTGCGTGCGCATCCTTTCTAGCCTTGGGAGCTGCTCTCTGACTTCCATCAGCATCTGGGTTTTCGATGCGTTGAGGGGGGCATAGCTGTGGAATCTCCCTGGGGGATGAAAGGTTTTAATACAATGGCGGAAGCACGGATTTCAAAGCAATTATTATGAAATCATAAAATTAAAACCTAACTCCAAGATCACCTTATCAGAAATTAAACCATATAATATGCATTAATATCAAATAAAAGATATAGAAACATACCTCTTATCGCTAAACCCTGATTTGTGCTTAAGTTGCCGGCAGCAATTTGTTTGGGTTTCCACAAGGTGCCCACGTGTTCACCCTCCAACGTTGATCCACACGGAGACTCGATCAACTCTCTAGCACTTATTAGAAAGTATTCTGCAATTAAATTCTGATTTATCAGAATTTAAATTCAATTTGGGCAGAACCTCCTTTCTTGGCTTTTGCTGTCACACTGTTGGACCTTTTCTTTCCTTTCTTTCTTGCTCCTTGTCTCTTTAATTTTTATTCCAATTCTCTAAGCCTTTTGGAAGATTTCTTGTCCTTTATCAGGACCTTATCTAGGCTAGAGAGAAGGAATAAAGAAAATTGGACAAACAGAGCCTCTTGTAAGAAAGAAAGAAAGTTTTTTGAATACCCGAGACTCCTCGGCGTGCACCCCTATTTATATTGCACGTAAAGGTGCAATCCAAAACATCTCACGCCCTCCTACAATTTATCTCATGCCTCTTGTCTATTTCTCACACCCCATAAGTTAAGAAATGCCATTTGTACATCAAAATTGGGTTGAAGAGACGCCTTATTTCAGAAAGACTCTTCGATCTTAACTTACGGTGTTCAGATGAGAAGTCACGAAGCTTCTCTTATTGGCGCCATCAACCCATGCCATTAGATCTGGAAGGAAGCCCATCCAATGGCCAAGATATATGGTGCCAATTTGAAGAATGGCGCAAGAGATTAATGGGCATGGATAATTTCAAACTTATCTCCCCATTTGAATTTTCAAAGGGGCGCTTTCAAGAGGTGGCGCATGGATTTAATCCTTATCCCTTTCTTAATTCTTCTACGATGAGTATAATACTCAGAAGGACTCTTAGGTGCCTCCTATGACATCTGAAATATATTCGTAGAATAAAGGTTACGGAGAAAAATAGGATAGACCTTATCTAAAGGTGGCGCCAACTCCATCCATGCGCCATGTGGCTCATGCGCATGGATTCAAATCCACACACCAAGAGAGAGACTCTTAGGCATGTGGTTCTCTGGTTTTCGGCACCCAACAGCAAGCCCAATTAAAACACTTCGAACCCACTTCAAGACCAAATCCAATTTGGCTCAAATTGGTTCTAAATTAGCCCAAATCGGAACCCGATTCGAATTCGATTCGAATCTAAATGCTAGGGTTTGCAACATGTGCTAGCATGTTCAACTTGCAAACATGGTTTAATCAAATTAAACCCATGATCAATTCCCTTTGTGTGTGACCCATTGGATTCTACATCTAGCCAGCAGTGAGTCCAGGTGTAATTTAAACTAATTTGGTTAGCACACAGTCTAGCCGATTTAGGTCAAATCAAGCTGAACCATTTTGATCAATGTATCATGTCTGCCTAGTAGATATGGAATTTTGGTGGAAATACCAAAAATACCCTTTAGTGAAAATTACCGTGCAACTTGATCTTACGATCATCCTGCATCCCGAATATAAGTTTGGGTATGGAAAAATGTCAAACCCAATTTTATATTCATATTTCTTTTGATCAAATAATAATGATTCGATTTATAAAATATTAGAAACCATTTTTAATTTTTTTTATAAAGCTTTGATCAAAGTCTTCCTAAATCATTATTTGATTGAAGCAGATAGGATGCGATCTCCTCTTACTAGGAGCGATCGTTTCCATATTGACCTACTCACAACCTTCATAAGCAATCCATCATATCCAAAACATCCCGTACATGATTAAATCATGAATGAGTATGATCCAAAATATGGATTCATGCCTATAATGTTCTATGGCAGTCTCAGGTCAAAAGATTTACATGCACAATTCCCACTACAAGAAAAAATCTGTTGACATGTAGATAAGACTCCATCAGATATTTTTTAATTGGATCAATTCAGTGAATTCATTCTCTAATGAACACTTACATCTTTATATTAGTGTCATACACAAGTAATTGTGAGATTAATTACCCTCTCTGCCGAGCATACACAGGATGTATCAATCTTACCGGAAACATTGATCCCCTACTCAATGTTCCATCGACTAGGAATATTTAAAATTAGAGTTTTAAGGTTTTAGGTCTCACTTGGTATGATCGCACCATAACCCTAAAACCATAGCCCTAATTTATGAGGTTCATCAAAATAAGATGCAGCATATGATGAACTAAATGCCTTTATTTATTTAAAACATCAGTACATGAGTTGTCGGGAGACAAAAATATCTATCTATTTATACATTTTGATTGGCTTATAGGGCATATTCCTTTCAATCTCCCACTTGCACTAAAGCCAATCTCCCTTATATTTCAACCCCATACAATCTAGATGGCGATCGAATTGCTGCTGTGGTAAAGCTTTAGTGAATGGATCCGCTATGTTGTTCTTTGTGTCTACTCGTTCAATAATAACATCTTGTCTTTCAATTATTTCACGAACGAGATGGAAGCGTCTCAAAATGTGCTTGGATTTATGGTGAGACCTGGGTTCCTTTGCTTGAGCAACTGCTCCAGTATTATCACAATAAAGTGGTACTGGATTCTCAATCTCAGGAACAATGCCTAATTCAGTGATGAACTTCTTCATCCAGACAGCTTCCTTGGCGGTTTCACTTACAGCTATGTATTCTGCCTCTGTGGTTGAGTCAGCTACTGTTTGTTGCTTAGAACTCTTCCAACTCACTGCTCTACCATTTAAAGTAAAGACATACTCTGAAATGGATTTGCTATCATCTGGGTCTGATTGAAAACTAGAATCAGAGTATCCTTCTAGTTTAAGATCAGATCCACCATATATGAGAAAAATATCCTTAGTCCTTCTTAAGTACTTTAGAATATTTTTCACAGCCTTCCAATGATCCTCTCCTGGATCAGCCTGAAATCTACTGGCTATGCCTAAGGCATAAACTACATCAAGCCTGGTACATAACATAGCATACATTATTGATCCTACAGCCGAAGCATAAGGAATAGAACTCATTCTATTTCTCTCTTCAGTTATCTTAGGAGACATCTTCTTAGAGAGATGTATGCCTTGACTCATGGGTAAATAACCTCTTTTACTTTCATTCATACTGAATCTTTTCAGTATTAAGTTAATGTACCTAGACTGAGATAAGCCTAGCATCTTTTTAGATCTATCTCTATAGATCTTTATACCAAGTATATAGGATGCTTCCCCCAAGTCTTTCATGAAAAATTTATTTGATAGCCATAATTTGACTGTTTGTAACATTGGGATATCATTCCCAATAAGGAGTATGTCATCTACATACAGAACCAAGAAAACTAGGGCACTCCCACTAGTCTTCTTATACACACAAGGTTCATCCACATTTTTGATGAAGCCAAATTCTTTGATTGTTACATCAAAGCGGATGTTTCAACTCCTTGAGGCTTGCTTTAATCCATAAATAGATTTCTTAAGCTTGCATACTAGATTTGGTCTGTCATTTGAGACAAAACCCTCTAGCTGTGACATGTAGACCTCCTCTTCTAGAAAACCATTTAAGAAGGCGGTCTTCACATCCATTTGTCATATTTCATAATCATAGTATGCTGCTATTGCAAGCATTATCCGAATAGATTTAAGCATGGCAACAGGTGAAAAAGTTTCATCATAATCAATACCCTATTTTTGTCTGAAACCTTTAGCTACCAATCTAGCTTTATAGGTTTCTATTTGACCATCTACTCCAATCTTTTTCTTATAGACCCATTTGCACCCAATAGGGTTTACCCCTTCTGGTGCGTCAACCAAAGTCCATACTTTGTTGGTGTACATGGATTCCATTTCGGATTTCATAGCATCCTGCCATCTGTCTGAGTCCTTACTCATGACAGCTTCTGTATAGGTCAAAGGTTCGTCATTCTCAATGACTTGGGCTTCATTATTCTCAATAATGAACCCATACCTTATAGGTGCATGTCGTACCCTCTCTGACCTACGGATAGGAGTTATGTGTTCTAGTTCTTTTTTATTTATGTGAATATTTGGTTGAGAAATATCTATTTGTTTTTGTTGAACTTCATTAATTTCAATATTTCTTCCACTGCCTCTTTCTGGGATAAATTCTTTCTCCATAAAGGTGGCATGCCTACTTACAAATACCTTTTGTTCAGTAGGGTGGTAGAATAGATATCCAATACTATCCTTAGGATATCCTACAAACAAATATTTATCTGCTCTAATATCTAGTTTATGTCCAAAATTTTTTTTGACATATGTTGAACATTCCCATATCTTAAAATATTTAAGATTGGGCTTCTTTCCTCTCCATATTTCATATGGAGTGCTAGATACAGATTTAGAAGGTACTCTATTCAAGATAATTACTGCAGTCTCTAAAGCATAACCCCAGAAGGAAGTAGGTAATTCAGTGAAGCACATCATGGATCGTACCATATCTAATAAGGTACGATTCCTCCTTTCGGCTACACCATTTAATTGTGGCGTATAAGGAGGTGTCCATTTAGAGATAATTCCCTTTGCTTTAACATGGTCTAAAAATTCATTGGATAAGTATTCTCCTCCTCGATCAGATCGAAGGATTTTTATACTTTTTCCAGTTTGTTTTTCGACCATGCTTTGATATTCTTTGAATTTATCAAATGCTTCGGATTTATGTTTCATAAGATACACATATCCAAACCTAGATAAATCATCTATAAATGTAATAAAATATGAGTATCCACCTCTGGCATGAGTTGTCATAGGGCCACATACATCTGTATGTACAAGTCCTAACAACTCGTTTGTTTTATCTCCATGTCCACTAAATGAAGTCTTGGTCATTTTACCCATGAGACATGATTCACAAGTTCCTAATGATTCACAATCATAAGAATCAAAGAACTTTTCTTTGTACAACTTGTTAATTCTAGTCTTATTAATATGACCAAGTCGACAATGCCAAAGTAAGGTTTTATTTACATTATCTCTCTTATGTTTACTATTTTCATCAACATGAAAAATATTATCATTCAAGCATAGAGTCAACAAACCATTGTCAAAAATGCCATGACAAATTATTTCATTAGAAAAATTAATCGAGCAACCATTGCTCGTTACATATATTTGATATCCTTGTTTTATCAACAAGGTTACAGATACAATATTTCTAATGATCTTAGGCATGTAATAACAATTTGTTAGCTCTAAGATCTTCCCAGAAGGAAACTTCAAGATATATATCTCTACAGCTTCTGCTTGGATAGAATCTCCTCCAGCACCATAGAGCTCGAAGTCTCCCTTCCTCAAACTTCTAATTTTCTGCAGCCCCTGCAATGATTTGCAGATATGAAAACCACAGGCAGTATCTAATACCCATGAGTTTGAAATGGAAGAATTCAATGATAATATTGTATGTATCTCATACATACCTTTTGGTGCATTATTTGCACCAGTCTTCACTGTTGCAAGATAAGCCTTGCAATTCCTTTTCCAATGACCTGACTTGCTGCAGTGGAAGCAGGTCGACTGTCCGGAGGTCTTCTTTCCCTTCTTTCTCTTATTTATACCACCTTTAGGGTTCAGCCTCCTTTTAGAACCCTTTTTGCCTACCTTCTTCTTGGAGATCCCATTCACAAGAAGAAGAGGAGCCTTATCCTTCTTGATATGGCTCTATGCTGTTTTGAGCATATTTAACAGCTCAGGCAAGGAAGAATTTAGTTTGTTCATGTGATAGTTCACGACAAACTGAGAAAATGATTCTGAAAGTGATTGCAGGATTAGATCCTGACTCAACTCCCCATCCATAACAAAACCTAATTGACCTAATCGAGTGATCAGGTCAATAACCATCAAAACATGATTTTGTATGGATGACCCCTCTATCATTCTGGCATGGAATAACTGCTTAGATATCTCATATCTTGCAGTCCTACTCTGTTCTCCATAAAGCTCTTTTAAATTTAGCAATATGGAATGAGTGTCCATGCTATCATGCTGCCTCTGTAACTCATTTGTCATAGAGGCAAGTATGATACACTTGACAGTTAAAGAATCATTTTGCCACATTCTATATGTGGTTTTTTCTTCCTCTGTGGCATCCTCCCCAACTGGCTCAATGTCAAGGGTATCGAGAATGTAAGAAAGCTTCTCTTAACTAAGTACTATTTTAAGATTTCTCAACCAGTCCACATAGTTGGTCCCAGTCAATTTATTTGTATCCAAAATGGAGCGAAGTGAAAGTGAAGAAGCCATTAATCTACATAATAAAGAACATTACATAAGTGAACAACTCAAGATGATATACACAATTAAATTAGGACTTTAATTTTATTGTGTCTCCCACTATTTTTATCAGACATCATAACCCTCTAGTATGATGTTTGAGAAAACCCTGATTGATTTTCTTAGTGGGATTGAGACCCTAATTCCTTATAAAAGATATTGTGGTTGCACAATAAACCTTTTATAAGTTTAAAGGTAGGAAACTCTTTCCAATTGCATCTCATGTAATTCTCAATAAAAATCCTGGCCTCTAAAACATTAATAGCCTTGTGTTTACACAATAGACCATAATGTTTTAGTTAAGTAGGACCCTTCATTTTAATACAGTCAAAATAGAATATAAATACTTTTGTGGTTACACAACAAAGCATTATACTCAAAAATTGCTGTAAGCATCTCGATGCGCCAGAACAATATTATGTCAGTTTCCATAATTGGTCTTGTGGTTACACAACAAACCTAATATGGTTCGTGACATAGTAATGTCCTAGCATGAAGGAAGGCCATAATATAGTGAATATAACACCGAGCATCCCAGTCAAGAATTAAATTAATCTAATCAGCCAGGTATGTGGAAGAGAGGTGGGGGTCCCCCCGTTGCTTTCCTTAGACACCAATAAATTTTGGCCAGGTCAGACAACGGAATCAATTAGAAACCACATTCTCTTTACCAATCATGAACCACTTTCCTAGATACCGATTGATCAATTAGACATCATCGACTGGTTCTGCTATTGGTTAATTACACTACAACTTAATATTATTTTACAGAGAGATTTTTCAGGTCTCAATGCATATTTTATTTCTATATCATAATCAATACATGAATGAAAGAAATTAGCATCATAGTGAACACACTTCAATATGACAAAGCAACATTCCATAATTATATACATCATATATTAATTATGAAATAATGAATATGATCTCATCATATAGCATCATAGTGAACACAATTCAATATGACAAAGCAACATTCCATAATTATATACATCATATTTTAATTATGAAATAATGAATATGATCTCATAATATAGCATCATAGTGAACACAATTCAATATTACATAGCAACATTCCAAAATTATATACATCATGATTTAATTATGAAATAATGAATATGATCTCATCATATTAATATCATAGTGAACACAATTCAATATTACATAGCAACATTTCAAAATTATATACATCATGATTTAATTATGAAATAATGAATATGATCTCATCATATTAATATCATAGTGAACACAATTCAATATTACATAGCAATATTTCAAAATTATATACATCATGATTTAATTATGAAATAATGAATATGATCTCATCATATTAATATCATAGTGAACACAATTCAATATTACATAGCAACATTTCAAAATTATATACATCATGATTTAATTATGAAATAATGAATATGATCTCATCATATTAATATCATATTAAAACATAAATAATGATCATATCATATTTATAATATTGCATTTAAATCATTAACATATCATCATATGATTTAATTCTAACAAGGTGGCTCTGATACCACTGAAAGGTTTTAATGCAATGGCAGAAGCAGGGATTTCAAAGCAATTATTATGAAATCATAAAATTAAAATCTAACTCCAAGATCACCTTATCAGAAATTAAACCATATAATATGCATTAATATCAAATAAAAGATATAGAAACATACCTCTTATCGCTAAACCCTGATTTGTGCTTAAGTTGCCGGCAGCAATTTGTTTGGGTTTCCACAAGGTGCCCACGTGTTCACCCTCCAACGTTGATCCACACGGGAACTCGATCAACTCTCTAGCACTTATTAAAAAGTATTCTGTAATTAAATTCTGATTTATCAGAATTTAAATGCAATTTGGGCAGAACCTCCTTTCTTGGCTTTTGCTGTCACACTGTTGGACCTTTTCTTTCCTTTCTTTCTTGCTTCTTGTCTCTTTAATTTTTATTCCAATTCTCTAAGCCTTTTGAAAGATTTCTTATCCTTTATCAGGATCTTATCTAGGCTAGAGAGAAGGAATAAAGAAAATTGGACAAACAGAGCCTCTTGTAAGAAAGAAAGAAAGTTTCTTGAATACCCGAGACTCCTCGACGTGCACCCCTATTTATTTTGCACGTAAAGGTGCAATCCAAAATATCTCACGCCCTCTTACAATTTATCTCATGCCTCTTGTCTATTTCTCATGCCCCATAAGTTAAGAAATGCCATGTGTACATCAAAATTGGGTTGAAGAGACGCCTTATTTCAGAAAGACTCTTCGATCTTAACTTACGATGTTCAGATGAGAAGTCACGAAGCTTCTCTAATTGGCGCCATCAACCCATGCCTTTGGATCTGGAAGGAAGCCCATCCAATGGCCAAGATATATGGTGCCAATTTGAAGAATGGCGCAAGAGATTAATGGGCGTGGATAATTTCAAACTTATCTCCCCATTTGAATTTTCAAAGGGGCGCTTTCAAGAGGTGGCGCATGGATTTAATCCTTATCCCTTTCTTAATTCTTCTACGATGAGTTTAATACTCAAAAGGACTCTTAGGTGCCTCCTAAGACATCTGAAATACATTCATAGAATAAAGGTTACCGAGAAAAATAGGATAGACCTTATCTAAAGGTGGCGCCAACTCCATCCATGCGCCATGTGGCTCATGCGCATGGATTCAAATCCACACGCCAAGAGAGAGACTCTTAGGCGTGTGGTTCCCTGGTTTTTGGCACCCAACAGCAAGCCCAATTAAAACACTTCAAACCCACTTCAAGACCAAATCCAATTGGCTCAAATTGGTTCTAAATTAGCCCAAATCGGAACCCGATTCGAATTCGATTCGAATCTAAATGCTAGGGTTTGCAACATGTGCTAGCATGTTCAACTTGCAAACATGGTTTAATCAAATTAAACCCATGTTCAATTCTCTTTGTGTGTGACCCATTGGGTTCCACATCTAGCCAGCAGTGAGTCCAGGTGTAATTTAAACTAATTTGGTTAGAACACAGTCTAGCCGATTTAGGTCAAATCAAGCTGAACCATTTTGATCAATCAGAACAGCTTTTAATTAATGATTGAATTAAACTCTTTAATTTGATCAAACTCACAAGACATGATTGATGTCTAGCAATGTATCATGTCTACCTAGTAGATATGGAATTTTGATAGAAATACCAAAAATACCCTTCAGTGAAAATTACCGTGCAACTTGATCTTACGATCATCCTACATCCCGAATATAAGTTTGGGTATGGAAAAATATCAAACCCAATTTTATATTCATATTTATTTTGATCAAATAATATTGATTCGATTTATAAAATATTAGAAACCATTTCTAATTTTTTTTATAATGCTTTGATCAAAGTCTTCCTGAATCATTATTTGATTGTAGCAGATAGGATGCGATCTCCTCTTACTAGGAGCGATCGTTTCCATATTGACCTACTCACAACCGTCATAAGCAATCCATCATATCCAGAACATCCCATACATGATTAAATCATGAATGAGTATGATCCAAAATATGGATTCATGCTTATAAGGTTCTATAGCAGTCTCAGGTCAAAAGATTTACATGCACAATTCCCACTACAAGAAAAAATCTGTTGACATGTAGATAAGACTCCATCAGATATTCTTTAATTGGATCAATTCAGTGAATTCATTCTCTAATGAATACTTACATCCTTATATTAGTGTCATACACAAGTAATTATGAGATTAATTACCCTCTCTGTCGAGCATACACAGAATGTACCAGTCTTACCAGAAACATTGATCCCCTACTCAATGTTCCATCGACTAGGAATATTTAAAATTAGAGTTTTAAGGTTTTAGGTCTCACTTGGTATGATCGCATTATAACCCTAAAACCATAGCCATAATTTATGGGGTTCATCAAAATACGATGCAGCATATGATGAACTAAATGCCTTTATTTATTTAAAACATCAGTACATGAGTTGTCGGGAGACAAAAATATCTATCTATTTATACATTTTGATTGGCTTATAGGGCATATTCCTTTCAGGGGAGACCCCCGGCGGACTCGGCGCTCTGAGCTTCTCTGTCTGTGCGCTCGGGGAGGAGTCTGGGCACGCTTGTGCCCGGGGGGAGTCCGAGAATGCGGTCGAGCTTCTCTCGCCCCTTTCTCGATGCGGGCTTACTCGAGTCCCCCACCTGCTGCTCTCTCACGGTCTCCTCATCCTTCATCTTGAAGGCTTCTTCTGCTCAAGCATACCCCTCGGCCCGGCCAACAAATCAGTAAAATCCCTGGGGTACTTCTTTTCTAGGAAGAATAGAAGGTCGTTCTTCTGAAGGCTGCCTTTCAGAGCGGCCATCGTGATCGATTGGTCCAAGTTCTGGACCTCCAACATGGCAATATTGAAACGGTTGACGTAAGCCCGGATGGACTCCCCCTCCCTTTGCTTGATGTTGATGAGGGACTCCGAACCCCTCCGGGGATGCCGGCTGCTAACAAAATGAGCCACAAACTGGTGGCTCATCAGATCAAAGGAAAAGATGGTTCCCGACTTCAGTGTCGAGTATCAATTTCTCGCTGCTCCCTTCAAGGTGGATGGAAAAGCTCGGCACAGGATGGCATCGGGCATGCCATGAAGCAGCATCATTATCCGGAAGACCTCTAGGTGGTCAACTGGGTCCGAAGTCCCATCGTAGCTTTCAAACTGAGAGAGCTTGAAGTTCGGCGGGATCGGTTCCTGCATGATCATTTGAGAAAAGGGGGGGTCAGTACAAATGTCCTCACCATAAGCGAGGGGAGCGTGGCGGAGTTCTTCGATCCACCGGTTCATCTCTTGGAGCCTTCGGTCCAGAAAATCCTTTCGACTACGGGTCTCGAGGGTCTTCTGACAGAATGGAGGTAGAGATCTTCCAGGGGTGGAATCATGATCTGACTGAGGGCTCTCCACCCTCAGATTCATCTTTCCAAAAAAGATGGGGTGGCTGGCCCAAGTGGCCCATCCTACCACCAAATTTTGGAGTTCTGGCGATGCTCTCTCCAGTCGCACTGATGCCTGCAGCTGCTGTTGCTATTGTATGGCCTGCACAGCTTCAGTGAGGCCTCTGACCTACTACACCAGTAGGTCGAATTGCTCTGCGCCAACCGCCGTTGTCGAAGGAGGGGGAGGAGGCTGGAAAACTGGAGGTGAGGTCGGAGCCTGAGATCTGGCCGTGGAGGCCGTGGATCACCGCGTGGATACTTTGCGGGGAGGCATCGGGTGAAGACCTAGTGGGGGAAGGAGGAGAGGACGTCGGAAAAGATGATCGGAGGTGGTCCTGTTGAGCGCTCCTTTAAGAATAAGGGTACTGCGAAGACACACTCCTTCCTCTAGCGCCAATTCTGTTGGTGCAAAAATCCACCTGCATCGGAGAAGCTGGAGTCGAGGGAGTCGCGGTCGCCGTCGGGACCTGTAAAGGAAGTCTAAATCGGAGTTGGGGGTGCTCCGACAAGACCCTCCGATGCTCAAGTCAGTTCTCTGCCTCAACAAGAATGGAGTGCTCGAACAAAAATTTTAACAGAGTTTTGAGATAGAAATTAGAGCTTAGAGAATAACGTATCTGGGGTCCCCCTTTTATAGGCGGAGGGTGCAACAGACTGATAGCGACGTTTGTAACCGTCTGGCAGTGGGCCGCTCGGGGTCAGGAGGAGTTTGTTATGAAGAGTAGTGGAGTGGAATCGTGGCCATCATCGGGACCTACCGCATGGAGTCTGTTGCGGGGAGTGGAGCGGCGCCCATTGTCGCGACTTGCTAGAGGGTGGAGGAGCTGTGCGGTATCTGTCGCAGGAAGTGAAGCAGAGTCATGGCCATTACTGTGGCCTGCCAGGGAGCAATGGAGCCGCGTGGGATCCGTCGTAGGAAGTGGAGCAGAGTCGTGGCTGTTACTGTGGCCTGCCAGGGGGTCCAGGCCTGTCGGCCGAAGTCTGGTTGAGGTGCCTGGCGGAGAGAGGTAGCTATCCATTTGATAGGAGCTCGGATGTTGCAAATCCTGTTGGGTGCCTTGGGCGTTAAGGCTGCAGGCGAGGATCACTTGCCGTAGGAGCTCGGTCAGGGGCTTTCCACAGACGCAGTCCGATTTCACACAGACTTCGACAGAGGGTCGACCGATGGTGGATGTCGGATGGTGCTGGAGAGGTTCATCCATCGGAGGGGTTCAGCCGCTAGATTCCATGAGCGCAGCATTTGCTCGCTTATAGAAGTTCGGTCAGGGTTCGATCTCCATAGAAGCCCGGATGGGGATCATTTATCGAGGAATCTTGGCCAAGGCCTGTCTGCAATAGAAATTCAAAAGGAATTCATCCATAATGGAAGCTTGGGTGAAGGCTTATGGTGGGAATCCGGCACGGGCCGCTCGTGGTAGAAATTTGAAGTAGATCCCGTGGGAGCCCGGACGAAGTCTACCTACAGTTGGAGTCGGGGATGAAGTCCGGCTCCCGTAGGAGTCCGGATGAAGTCTTCCGGCAGTTGAATCAGAGACGAAGTCCGGCTCCCGTAGGAGTCCGGATGAAGTCTACTCGCAGTTGAAGTCGGGGATGAAGTCCGGCTCCCGTAGGAGTCCGGACGAAGTCTTCCTGCAGTTGAAGTCGGGGACGAAGTCCGGCTCCCGTGGGAGTCCGGACGAAGTCTTCCTGCAGCTGAAGTCGGGGACGAAGTCCGGCTCCCACAGGAGTCCGGATGAAGTCTACTTGAAGTTGAAGTCGGGGATGAAGTCCGGCTCCCGTGGGAGTCCGGATGAAGTCTTCCTGCAGTTGAAGTCAAGGATGAAGTCCGGCTCCCGTGGGAGTCCGGATAAAGTCTACCTGCAGTTGAAGTCAGGGATGAAGTCTGGCTCCCGTGGGAGTCCGGATGAAGTCTTCCTGCAGTTGAAGTCGGGGATGAAGTCTGGCTCCCATGGGAGTCCGGATGAAGTCTACCTGCAGTTGAAGTCGAGGATGAAGTCTGGCTCCCAAGGGAGTCCGGACGAAGTCTACCTGCAGTTGAAGTCAGGGACGAAGTTCGGCTCCTGTGGGAGTCTGGACGAAGTCTTCCGACAGTTGAAGTCGGGGATGAAGTCCAGCTCCCATAGGAGTCCGAATGAAGTCTTCCTGCAGTTGAAGTCGGGGATGAAGTCTGGCTCCCGCAGGAGTCCAGATGAAGTCTACTCGCAGTTGATGTTGGGGACGAAGTCTGGCTCCCGCAGGAGTCCGGATGAAGTCTACCTGCAGTTGAAGTCGGAGACGAAGTCTGGCTCCCGTGGGAGTCCAGACGAAGTCTTCCTGCAGTTGAAGTCAGGGATGAAGTCCGACTCCCGTGGGAGTCCGAACGAAGTCTTCCTGCAGTTGAAGTCGGGGATGAAGTCTGGCTCTCGTAGGAGTCCGGACGAAGTCTTCCTGCAGTTGAAGTCGGGGATGAAGTCTGGCTCCCGCAAGAGTCCGGACGAAGTCTTCCTGCAGTTGAAGTCAGGGATGAAGTCCGGCTCCCGCAGGAGTCCGGATGAGTCTACCTGCAGTTGAAGTCGGGGATGAAGTCCAGCTCCCATGGGAGTCCGGACTAAGTCCGGCTTCTATGGGAGTCCGGACGAAGTCTTTCTGCAGTTGAAGTCGAGGATGAAGTCTGGCTCCCGTGGTAGTCCGGATGAAGTCTACCTGCAGTTGAAGTCGGGGATGAAGTCCGACTCCCGTGGGAGTCCGGACGAAGTCTTCCTGCAGTTGAAGTCGGGGATGAAGTCTAGCTCCCATAGGAGTCCGGATGAAGTCTAGCAGGTGGTCGACCACCGTCGAAACTTGGGTGGAGTCTGCCCATCGTGGAGAATCTGGCCTACACTGGTGGGGGTTTATCCGTCGGCAGAGCTTGGGAACGTTGCAGAGGCTCGGCCGCCGAAGAGGTTCGGAAAGATGTCGTCGAAGGTCGGACGTCGGTAGAATCCCTGGAGGGTCATTCCTGTCATGAACTTCGGCTGGGAGGTATTTTATACCCAACAGGTTAGATAGATTAGGTCAATAATTGGATTAGACCTAAGGTCAGCTTAAAGAAATGGATTAAATTAGAGTAATTGGTCAAATCTAATCAAAAATTGAATTAGATTAGGTCAAGGATACTCTAGACTCAACTCCAATAGTTGTAGTTGAATGGGTCCATGTCTTTAACTAGATCAAGATGGACTTAATTCATGGCTATGCGGTGGAACCCAATTTACTAAGTTGATCAAATTGAACTAATGAACCGGTTGGTGTCTAAGGTAAGTTTGGCAGTTTGACCAGTGGTTTTTAAGCGGGATCTACTCGCAGTGATTCGATCTCTGACGAGTTAATGGCATATCCCCACCATTGATCTCACTTACCTGGCCAACCTAGTGAATTAGGTTTTGATTAGATCACTTGGTGATTAGGGCTCACCCATGTCATTAGGTAAATCAGTTTGATTAATTTAGGTGCTCCTAATGCCAGCTTTAATTAAATCTTTTTTAATCTGACTTGGTGAAGTCAGTGGGAGGATTGAAATTGGCTGGATATTTTCTTCTCATCTATCTTTTAATAAAATCTTCAAAAATTATTAGGTCCCTAAAAATGATTAAATTATATTGATAACTAAGTCATAGCCTCCCATTAAGTGAGTGATAATGAGTCCATTAGTTTAATAATCATTGGAGGCCCAAAGGCCTGGTGCTTATTGACTAATGGAATTATCATTCATAATATGATAATTTGGTTTGAGTCTTTCTGATGGTGATCAGGTTGGCCGACCAAAGTCGGGCCTGATCATTTATTGATCCGATTCACCAAATCAAATCATGTTAATGGTTAGACCTAACCAGATCTTTTCAGTGGAGGCCAAAGCCTACTGATTAGGTTCTGGGGTAAAATCAATTACTAGAAGTTGTTTAGAGAAACAACTGGTTATGAACCTACCCATAGATGCACATGGGTTGACCAACCAAAGTTGGGCTCGTGTGTAGTCTGTGTGGATTCTAGTACCCACTAAGGAATTAAAGTAATTCTTCGAATTGGAGGTTGAGGCTACTAGTTCGTAAAAATATTGGGAGAAACTTTAGCTAAAGTTATTGCTCCTTAGATTGATTTTGATGATTACAAAGCAGTTGAAGGGGTACTAATAATTTTCATTTGAAAAAGACCCATTGCTCTTCAGGGGCAAAATCATAATTTTACCAAAACCCTGATTTGAAAGTATTAAGTCATAGAACAAAAGATTTGTGATCCATTGGTGAAAATTTCATTATTTTTGGACTTGTATTTTGAAAGTTATGCATGTTTGAAATCCAAGAGTCGACCCATGAGTCAGCTCATGGCACAATGAGCTATTTGGCATACAGAATTTTTGGCTTGGCACAACCTGTGAGTCGACCCATGAGTCGATCCTCAAGGCATGAGTCGACCCCTGCAGTTTTTAGGCCAAAAATCACAGAACCCTATTTTTTGGTATTCAACCACAGAGGTCGACCCATGAGTCGACCCCCAGGCATGAGTCGACCCATAAGTCGACCCCTGTGACGGGATTTCTCCGCAACGGCTAGTTTTTAACCCATTTTAAGTGCTTTTAATGCTCATTTAATGTGGTCTAACGGCTCTTTTTCAGCCTAGAATGTTTTCCTCTATTTTTTAAAGCTATAAAAAATCCAAAAGGTGGGAAACAAGTAAGAGATAGAAAGAGATTTGAAGAGCATTCAAGAGAGCATTCAAGAGCATTCAAAAGAGAGAATTTGAAAAAGGGTTTCTCAAGCCAACTTTTCAGGCCTAATCAAGAGCTCATTTAAAGCTTTCAAGAAGCCATCAATCCAAGCTTACCAACTCCTCAAGCGCTCAATCAAGTCTCCATCCACCTTGAGAAAATCCAAAAAGGGGCTTCTTCTTTTAAGTAAAGTGTATTTAAAGTTATATTCGCTCATTAAAGGATCTTTCTTTGTACTTATTTATGCTATAAATTATTTTACTCAGTTTGAGTGATTGTTTTTATTTTGGAGGGGTTCTAAAACAAGAGAAGGTTGATCCGAACCTAGAATCAGAGTGTATTGGGTTGGCTTGTACACAGAAAATAAGTGGTCTAGCTTGGGATAGCTAGAGTCGGAGTTTCTGACATTTGTATTCGGGTTGAATACAAGATTAGTAGATTAAAATTCCCATGTAGGAGCTTGGGGAGTGGATGTAGGTGCAAGGTTGGCACCGAACCACTATAAATCCTTTTGTTTGTGATGTGCATAATTGCTTCTCTTTGACTCTTCATTATTTCCTTGCATTCTTGCTTTTGGCAATTAGTCTTGAATTAAGTTTATTCTTCTCATTCATTTAGCTGTTGACGAATATTTTTCATAAGTCATTAGTTAAGCTTAAAATTTTTAGAAACCCAATTCACCCTCCCCTTCTTGGGTTGCATAGCTGGGCAACAAGTGGTATCAGAGCCCGATGCTCTAGCCCTTCATTGATCTAAACAATCAAAGAGCCAAAGATCTATGGCAACCCACGTTGGCACTTCTCTTGCCGAGGGGCAATCCACCAACCGACCTCCACTTTTCAATGGGTCTAATTACACCTATTGGAAAGCTCGGATGAAAATATTCATACAAGCACTTGACTATGATATGTGGAGTATCATAGTGAATGGTCCTCACACACCCACTAAAATTATAGATGGTAAGGAATCAACCAAACCCGAGAAAGAATGGGATGAGGTTGATAAGAAGATGGCCCAATTAAATGCTAAAGCAATGAATGTTCTTTATTGTGCTCTTGATGCAAACGAATTTAATCGTATTTCTACTTGTTCATCTGCTAAAGAAATATGGGATAGGTTAGAAGTAACCCATGAGGGAACCAATCAAGTAAAAGAGTCTAAAATAAACATGCTTGTGCATAAATATGAATTGTTTAAAATGGAGCATGATGAGTCCATAACTGTAATGTTTACTCGTTTTACTGATATCATTAATGGTTTAAAGAGTCTTGGTAAGTCCTATACTAACAGTGAGCTTGTAAGAAAGATTCTCAGGTCCTTGCCAAGAACTTGGGAAGCCAAAGTGACGGCCATCCAAGAAGCCAAGGACTTGAACACTCTACCTCTAGAAGAGCTTCTTGGATCTTTGATGACTCATGAGCTAAGCATGAAGCAACATTAAGAGGAAGAAGTCAAAAAGAAAAGAACCATTGCCTTCAAATCCACAGCTCCTCCTGATGAAGAAACTGATGACACTGAAGATGAAGAATAGGATGAAGAGATGGCACTCATCACCCGAAGATTTAAGAAATTTTTGAGAAAAAGGAAACAGGGGATGAGGAAGAGGCCATTCACAAAAGGGGAACAAAGCAAAGAAAAAGAGAAAGACCAACCCCTTATCTGCTACGAGTGCAAGAAGTCGGGACACTTCAAATCCGAATGTCCACAACTGAAGAAAGGTCCCAAGAAGTTCAAGAAGAAGGCCATGATGGCTACTTGGAGTGCGAGTGATGACTCAAGCTCCGATGAGGAAACCTCAACTGAACAAGCCAATCTGTGCCTTATGGCACACGAAAATGAGGTAATTTCCGAAACCCCTAGTGACTTTACATTTGAAGAATTACATGAAGCATTCTATGATTTAGTTGATGAATTAAAGAAACTAGGGATGAAGAACAAAGAGCTAAAATTGAAAAATCAATATTTATTGAAACAAGCTGAAAACTTTTCAATTGAAAAATCCACCTTGCTTCAAGAAAATCAAAGCTTAAAGAATGAAATTGCCAAGCTGAAACCAATAGTAGAAAAGTTCACCTTGAGTTCAAATAAACTCAATATGATTCTTGATAATCAAAAAGCCGTATATGATAAGGCTGGACTTGGCTATAACCCCTTGAAGAAATAAAAATATCTAAAAAATATTTATGTAAACTCTTTAAGTAACAAGTCTACCAATATTACTTGTTTTAAATGTGGTAGAGTAGGACATAAGTCATACACTTACTTCTTTAACAAATCTGCAAACTCAACTATAAAGAAAATATGGGTTCCAAAAGGAACCATTATGACTAACCAAAAAGGACCCAAGAAAGCTTGGGTACCTAAAACAAAAATTTGACTTTTGCTTGCAGGTGTGTCTAGCATCCCAAGGAGGAAACAGGAAATAGTATCTTGACAGTGGATGCTCGAGACACATGACTGGTGATGAATCACAATTCATCACGCTTGATGCTAAGGATGGAGGGATGGTCACCTTTGAAAATAATGGCAAAGGAAAGATCATCGGTATAGGTAACATTGGTATCACTCCCTCCAAATACATTGAAAATATTTTGTTAGTTAATGGTTTAAAGCATAATTTACTAAGCATTAGTCAATTTTGTGATAAAGGATATAAAGTTGTTTTTGAATCATCTGTTTGCATTGTAACTAGTCCTATTAACGATGGCATTAAATTTATTGGACATAGACATGGCAATGTTTATATGGTAGATTTAAATGATTTAGCGAAAATAAATATGCAATGCCTAGTATCCTTGAATGCTAAAGTTAATGAGACTAGTTGGCTTTGGCATCGTAGACTTGCACACATTAGCATGCATTCTCTTTCAAAATTAATTAAGAAAGAATTAGTTCTTGGCTTGCCTAAACTGAATTTTGAAAAAGATAGAATTTGTGATGCATGCCAACTAGGTAAACAAACAAGAGTTTCATTTAAATTCAAAAATATTATTTCAACTTCTAGACCTTTAGAGCTTTTGCATATGGACTTATTTGGACCAACTAGAATCACTAGTCTAGGAGAAAAATGATATGGTTTTGTAATTATAGATGATTACTCTCGTTTTACTTGGATTTTCTTTTTAGCACACAAAGATGAAATATTTCATATTTTCACTAAATTTTACCGAAAAGTCACTAATGAAAAAGAATTTTTAATTCAAAATATTCGAAGCGATCATGGAACTGAATTTGAAAATCAAGACTTTGAAAACTTTTGTGATGAAAATGAAATTGGCCATAACTTCTCTGCCCCTAGGACACCCCAACAAAATGGGGTAGTTGAAAGGAAAAACAGAACCTTAGAAGAAATGGCCCGTACCATGCTTTGTGAAAGCAACCTTCCAAGATATTTTTGGGCAGAAGCAATTAACACAGCATGTTACATTTTAAATCGTGCTTTGATTAGACAAATTTTAAAGAAAACCCCCTATGAACTTTGGAAAGAAAGAAAATCGAATATTGCATATTTTCATATTTTTGATTGCCGATATTTTGTACTAAATAATGGCAAAGAAAGACTTGATAAATTTGATGCAAAATCAGATGAAGCGATCTTTCTTGGTTACTCCTCCACTAGTAAAGCTTTTAGAGTTTTTAACAAAAGAATTTTAGTAGTAGAGGAGTCCATACATGTTGTTTTTGATGAATCTAACGATCTTCCTTCAAGGAAGAATGAGGGTGTTGATGATGCAGATCCTCTAATAGAAGGAATGAAGGAGATCACTCTGAAAGATTCAACAACTCAAGAGGATGAGGAACAAGAAGACAAACAAGATGAGAGAGGTGAAGAAATTCAAGAACAACCTCAAGGTACAAATGACCTACCCAAGGAATGGAGGTATGTTCACAATCACCCTAAGGAGTTAATTATTGGTGATCCTATGCATGGGGTAAAAACTCATTCTTCACTTAGAGATGTATTTAATCATTGTGCTTTTGTATCTCATCTTGAACCAAAAACTATTGAAGAAGCTGAAAATGATCATAATTGGATTAATGCAATGCAAGAGGAACTTAATCAATTTGAAAGAAATAATGTTTGGACTTTAGTATCAAGACCTAAAAATTATTCAATAATTGGCACAAAATGGGTCTTTAGGAACAAATTAGATGAACATGGTAATGTAATAAGAAATAAAGCAAGATTGGTTGCTAAAGGTTATAATCAAGAAGAAGGAATTGATTTTGATGAGACCTTTGCACCTGTTGCTAGATTAGAAGCCATTAGACTTCTACTTGCATATGCTTGCTTTATGAAATTTAAATTATTTCAAATGGATGTCAAAAGTGTATTTTTGAATGGATATATTGCTGAAGAAGTCTATGTAGAACAACCCCCAGGATTTGAAAATCATGCTTTTCCTAATCATGTTTTTAAATTAAATAAAGCTTTATATAGATTAAAACAAGCACCTAGAGCTTGGTATGATAGGCTAAGCAAATTTTTACTAAATAATGGTTTTTCAAGAGGTAATGTAGATACAACCCTCTTTATTAAAAGAAATCAAAATGATATGTTAGTAATACAAATTTATGTTGATGACATAATTTTTGGGTCTACTAATGAATCTCTTTGTCAAGACTTTGCTAAGCTCATGCAGGGGGAGTTCGAGATGAGCATGATGGGAGAACTTACCTTCTTCCTCGGACTCCAAATCAAACAAACAAAAGAGGAAATCTCCATCACCCAAAGCAAGTACACCAAGGAACTACTCAAAAGATTTGGAATGGAGAACACCAAACCAATTGGCACACCCATGAGCCCCTCATGTAAGCTTGACAAGGATGATGAAGGTAAATGTGTAGACTTAAAATACTATAGAGGTATGATTGGCTCTTTATTATATTTAACTGCAAGTAGGCCTGATATCATGTTTAGTGTTTGTTTGTGTGCTAGATATCAATCTAATCCTAAAGAATCTCATTTGAATGCTGTTAAAAGAATCCTTAGATACTTGAATGGTACTTGTTGCCCAGCTATGCAACCCAAGAGGGGGGGTGAATTGGGTTTCTAAAAATTTTGAACTTAACTAATGACTTATGAAAAATGTTTGTCAATAGCTAAATGAATGAGGAGAATAATCTTAATTCAAGATTAATTGCCAAAAGCAAGAATGCAAGGAAATAATGAAGAGTTAAAGAGAAGCAATTATGCACACCACAAACAAAAGGATTTATAGTGGTTCGATGCCAACCTTGCACCTACATCCACTCTCCAAGCTCCTACTTGGGAATTTCAATCCACTAAACTTGTATTCAACCTAAATACAAACATCAGAAACTCCGACACTAGCTATCCCAAGCTAGTCCACTTATTTCTCAGGTACAAGCCAACCCAATACACTCCGATTCTAGGTTCGGATCAACCTTCCCTTATTTTGGAATCCCTCCAAAATAAAAATAATCACTCAAACTGAGTAAAACAATTTATAGCATAAATAAGTACAAGAAAAGCTCCTTTAATGAGCGAATATAACTTTAAATACACTTTACTCAAGAGAAGAAGCCCCTTTTTGGATTTTCTCAAGGTGGATGGAGAATTGATTGAGCGCTTGAGGAGTTGGTAAGCTTGGATTGATGGCTTCTTGAAAGCTTTAAATGAGCTCTTGATTAGGGCTGAAAAGTTGGCTTGAGAAACCCTTTTTCAAATTCTCTCTTTTGAATGCTCTTGAATGCTCTCTTGAATGCTCTTCTTTTTCTCTTTCAATCACTTGCTCTCTCTATTTTGTTTCTCACCTTTTGAATCCTTTTATAGCTTTAAGAAATAGAGAAAAATATTCTAGGCTGAAAAAGAGCCGTTAGACCACATTAAATGAGCATTAAAAGTACTTAAAATGGGTTAAAAACTAGCCGTTGCGGAGAAATCCCGTCACAGGGGTCGACTCATGAGTCGACTCATGCCTCATGGGTCGACTCATGAGTCGACCTCTGTTGAAGAAACCAGAAAATAGGGTTCTATAATTTTTGGTCTAAAACTGCAGGGGTCGACTCATGAGTCGACTCATGCCTTGAGGGTCGACTCATGGGTCGACTCACAGGTTGTGCCAAGCCAAAAATTCTGCGTGCCAAAGAGCTCATTGTGCCATGAGCTGACTCAATGGGTCGACTCATGGATTTCAAACATGCATAACTTCCAAAATACAAGTCCAAAAATAATGAAATTTTCGCCAATAGATCACAGATCTTTTGTTCTACCAATTGATACTATCAAATCAGGGTTTTGGTAAAATTATGATTTTGCCCCTGAAGAGCAAAAAGACTTTTTCAAATAAAAATATTGGTACCCCTTCAACTACTTTGTAATCATCAAAATCAATCTAGGGAGCAACAATCTCTCCCTTTTTGATGATGACAAAACACTTGAACAAAAGCATTTATGTGAATCATGAATTTCAAAAGGATGCATTTGCTTGAAAAGAAGATTGATTCTTTTGGCATGTGATACAAATGGCCATATGCATAAATAGTTTGCCCATTTGCTTAAAGATTTGAAAATTTGCTCATTGGATTATGTGATTTTGGTGTTAGAGTAGAAAATTTATTTTTTTATCAGAGCAAGTTGTATCTTGAAAATTTGCTCATTCTCATTTGATTATTTAGTTTTAGTATCAGAGCAAAAATAATTAAGTGTACCAATACATGTCTAAGAATTAATTGTAAAGTATATCAGAGCATGTCAAATTTAAGATGTATCAGAGCAAGTTTAAATTTTAAAGCATATCAGAGCATGTTTAAGGAGTAATTTTAAAGGTTGCTCATTTGTATTGCACTTAGCAATTTACTCATTGTATTTTGAGTTATTTAATAATTTTGCTTTTGATATTGTTCTCCCCAATTCATTTTATTTTCAAGTCTTTTTATAATTTTGCTTTTGATATGTTTCTTTTTCTTTAATTTCTCCCCCTTTTTGACATCATCAAACATTGTTAACTCCTCCTCTTTTTCTGAATACATTTTCTCTTTAGTGTTTCTTCAAACTTCTTGTGCTAATCATTAATGTTTGCTCCCCCTGAATACAGCAATCATTAACCAAAATACGCCATAGTTTACCATAGATATGAATCATCAACAAGAGAAGTTGTTTCAACAAAGAGAAGATATATAACCAAAAGATGATTGACATCATTACAAAGAGTAGATATATAAATAAAAGATGATTAAAAATATAGTTGTTTCAATACATATTTCATATCATAAAAGTCAGCTAGCTAATGTCATTACATGGCCCCAAAATACAGATCCTAGAAAGAACAAGAGACTAACACCTAGGATCTAGTAAAGCTCATGACTAGATGGATCGGAGTCATCAGAGATAGGGTGAGGAGATGATGGATCTCGACCAAGAGCACGTCCTCTACCCCATTTGCCTCTGCCATGAGTGGAGGTGCTGGCACGAGCAGGTGAGCGAGATGAACTAGGAGGCTGAGAACGTTGAGAGGCCAAGGACTGGACTGAAAGAGTGAGTCTAATGGAATCAAGAACGTTCAGTGCTCTCAAAACAGACTGAAGCAGAGCAGTGAACTGAGTAGATGCATGCTCACTCGAGCCTCTGATCTCTCTCCTCAATAACTCATAACCACCCTCCAATGCACCTCTGAACCTGCCAGCCTCTGCAGTAAGGTCTGTGACCTCAATAGAGCTCTCCTGTGGCTGAGGATGGGCCAAAGCTAAGACTTGCCCCTGCAAGTCAAGAACTCTCCCAGTCAGTCTCCAAATGCTGTCCTCGAGCTGCTGAATCCGAATAGACTGATCTGAGATCAACTGAAATATAGTGGAGATATGGGGAATCAAGGTCTGATCAGATGAAGTGGATCCTGGTGTAAATGTAGTACTGCTCCACTGTCGAGAAAGCAAGGAAGCCACACGCTGAGATATCTGCTCGATCTGATCATCAGCCAATCTGAACTCTGAAGGAGGTGCTCTACTCTCTGGCTGATGTACTGGTGTGTGCCTCCTGGTGAACTCTGAAGGGCCAGCCTCTGGGTCTGAAACAAACTGGATATCTGGAGATGCTGCCCTGAAGTATGGAGAGGAGATGAGGGACCTTCTTCTTCAGCTCTGTCTTCTACTCTGTCCTCAGCTCTCTCCTCAGAACCCTTGATCCAACCACCATCAGTTTTAGTAAATCCCATGCGGTGCAGAGTGTGTTGGTTGATGGTGTCTACGTGAGAAAGCTTAGCAGATGCCTCCCCCTCAAAACTGACTCCAAACCTCCTGAAAACTAGTATGAGAGCCATACCAAAAGGCAGATGTGCCTTGGATCTGTTCAGTGTCTCTCTCATGGCCTCAATCATTAATGCAGGGAGTTTTAATGGGGTTTGAGTGATCACATGAAACATTATACAAATATCTCTGCCAGAAAGGAGGTCATGCCTACCACTCCTAGGGAAGAAGAGCTTTGTCACTAATTGATGTAAGATCCTCATTTCAATTGACAAAATTTTGGCTTCCAATTTATTCAAACTTTCGAGTAGGTTCCTCCTAGAATTACACTGATCCCCTCTTCCTTCACTGGGAGTTCCATGTAAGAATATCCCTCACAGGGCAAATGAAGTATCTCTCCCAAAATAATAGGGTCCAGACAGATATCAACTCCCTTAACTGTAGAAGTCACTGTTCCATTGCCATAATGCAGATTTTGATAAAATTCTCTAACCAGGTCTACAAAAGTTACTTCCTTGAGAGAGCAGTAAAAACCCCAACCCTGGTTTTTTATCTTTGTTCCAAAGGTGAAACCTTCTTTTTCAAAGAATCTAAAATCCATATTTTTTCCGGTTTCAACCTTCCTATCAGATAGAGGGATTTTGCTAGGGCTAAGGGGAGACGAGAGGGACCTTGAGCTGACACAGAAGCCAGAATGGGAGCAGTGGAGGACTGAGCAGCTTGCCTTTTTCTGCGAATGCTTTCTTCCAGCTCACGGACTGATTTTCTTCTTTGAGGGAGCTTCATCTTTGGAGCCATTCTCACCACAACAGCAGGCAGGGAGACTCGGAGGATCAAGTGGATGAGTAGAAGAAGGGTTACAAAAGGATGGAGAGGGATTTTGGCGGAGAGAAGAGGCGATTTTGAGAAGAACGGTGGAGGCTAGGGCACGCTCCAACCGCTTCAATCAAAGGAGAAAGATGCGAAAATCTCCTTTCCCAGGCAGTGATTTGTGGTGGAGAGGAGAAGGGAAATACTCTTGAGCTAAATCCTTGGTTTTGGAGAGAATGAGGATGAGGATGAAGGGTCTTGGAGGGAGGAAGACGAAGAGAATGAGTCAGCTCATGAACGGCTTCAAGTTAAAAAGAAAGGAGCCCGTGGGAAGTTGGCAATAATTTCAAGTATGCCATAGGATCGACCCTAGGGGGTCGACTCATGAATCACAAAAATTCAAAAAAAATATGAATAAATTCCAAAAAAATTAAAATTTTGGGAGAAGATATTTTGCTCAATGACAAGTTGTAAGAATGATAACTTGAGCATTTAGGTCCAAGAGAGATGATGGAAATTGATCTCAAGTCAATTCCTGGAAATGGAGAAACACTTAGGCATAAGGATCAAGAATTCCTAGATTTCTCCTAATTTCACAGAATCTGTCCTCGCTAAGGGCCTTTGTAAAGATATCAGCTAATTGATTTTCAGTGCAAACATATTCAAGAATTATATTTTTATTTTGAACATGTTCTCTTATAAAATGATGTCTTATTTCAATATGTTTGGACCTTGAGTGTTGAATTGGATTTTTAGATAGATTTATGGCACTTGTGTTGTCACATCTTATTGGTGTTTCATTAAGTTTGATTCCAAAGTCTTCGAGTTGTTGCTTAATCTATAAGATTTGAGCACAACAACTTCCAGCTATAATGTATTCGGCCTCAGCCGTAGACAGTGCTACCGAATTTTATTTCTTGCTAAACCAGGGATTAGGTTAACTCCAAGAAATTGGCAAGTTCCACTTGTGCTTTTTCTATCTAATCTACATCCAGCAAAATCAGCATCTGAATATCCTAATAAATCAATTAGTGAGTCCTTAGAGTACCATAACCCTAGAGTTTGAGTACCATTCAAGTATCTAAGGATTCTTTTAACAGCATTCAAATGAGATTCTTTAGGATTAGATTGATATTAGCACACAAACAAACACTAAACATGATATCAGGCCTACTTGCAGTTAAATATAATAGAGAGCCAATCATACCTCTATAGTATTTTAAGTCTTCACATTTACCTTCATCATCCTTGTCAAGCTTACATGAGGGGCTCATGGGTGTCCAATTGGTTTGGAGTTCTCCATTCCAAATCTTTTGAGTAGTTCCTTGGTGTACTTGCTTTGGATGATGGAGATTCCCTCTTTTGTTTGTTTGATTTAGAGTCTGAGGAAGAAGGTAAGTTCTCCCATCATGCTCATCTCGAACTCCCCCTGCATGAGCTTAGCAAAGTCTTGACAAAGAGATTCATTAGTAGACCCAAAAATTATGTCATCAACATAAATTTGTATTACTAACATATCATTTTGATTTCTTTTAATAAAGAGGGTTGTATCTACATTACCTCTTGAAAAACCATTATTTAGTAAAAATTTGCTTAGCCTATCATACCAAGCCCTAGGTGCTTGTTTTAATCTATATAAAGCTTTATTTAATTTAAAAACATGATTAGGAAAAGCATAATTTTCAAATCCGGGGATTGTTCTACATAGACTTCTTCAGCAATATATCTATTTAAAAAAGTGCTTTTGACATCCATTTGAAATAATTTGAATTTCATAAAGCAAGCATATGCAAGTAGAAGTCTAATGGCTTCTAATCTAGCAACAGGTGCAAAGGTCTCATCAAAATCAATTCCTTCTTCTTGATTATATCCTTTAGCAACCAATCTTGCTTTATTTCTAATTACATTATCATGTTCATCTAGTTTGTTCCTAAACATCCATTTTGTGCCAATTATTGAATAATTTTTAGGTCTTGATACTAAAGTCCAAACATTATTTCTTTCAAATTGATTAAGTTCCTCTTGTATTGCATTAATCCAATTATGATCATTTTCAGCTTCTTCAATAGTTTTTGGTTCAAGATGAGATACAAAAGCACAATGATTAAATACATCTCTAAGTGAAGAATGAGTTTTTATCCCATGCATAGGATCACCAATAATCAACTCCTTAGGGTGATTGTGAACATACCTCCATTCCTTGGGTAGGTCATTTGTACCTTGAGGTTGTTCTTGAATTTCTTCACCTCTCTCATCTTGTTTGTCTTCTTGTTCCTTGTCCTCTTGAGTTGTTGAATCTTTCAGAGTGATCTCCTTCATTCCTTCTATTAGAGGATCTGCATCATCAACACCCTCATTCTTCCTTGAAGGAAGATCGTTAGATTCATCAAAAACAACATGTATGGACTCCTCTACTACTAAAGTTCTTTTGTTAAAAACTCTAAAAGCTTTACTAGTGGAGGAGTAACCAAGAAAGATCGCTTCATCTGATTTTGCATCAAATTTACCAAGTCTTTCTTTGCCATTATTTAACACAAAACATCGGCAACCAAAAATATGAAAATATGCAATATTTGGTTTTCTTTCTTTCTAAAGTTCATAGGGGGTTTTCTTTAAAATTTGTCTAATCAAAGCATGATTTAAAATATAATATGCTGTGTTAATTGCTTCCGCCCAAAAATATCTTGGAAGGTTGCTTTCACAAAGCATGGTACGGGCCATTTCTTCTAAGGTTCTGTTTTTCCTTTCAACTACCCCATTTTGTTGGGGTGTCCTAGGAGCAGAGAAGTTATGGCCAATTCTATTTTCATCACAAAAGTTTTCAAAGTCTTAATTTTTAAATTCAGTTCATGATCGCTTCGAATATTTTGAATTGAAAATCCTTTTTCATTAGTGATTTTTCGGTAAAATTTAATGAAAATATGAAAAGTTTCATCTTTGTGTGCTAAAAAGAAAACCCAAGTAAAATGAGAGTAATCATCTATAATTACAAAATCATATCGTTTTCCTCCTAGACTAGTGGTTCTAGTTGGTCCAAATAAGTCCATATGCAAAAGCTCTAAAGGTCTAGAAGTTGAAACAATATTTTTGGATTTAAATGAAACTCATGTTTGTTTACCTAGTTGGCATGCATCACAAATTCTATCTTTTTCAAAATTCAGTTTAGGCAAGCCAAGAACTAATTCTTTCTTAATTAATTTTGAAAGAGAATGCATGCTAATGTGTGCAAGTCTACGATGCCAAAGCCAACTAGTCTCATTAACTTTAGCATTCAAGGATACTAGGCATTGCATGTTTATTTTGGCTAAATCATTTAAATCTATCATATAAACATTGCCATATCTATGTCCAATAAATTTAATGCCATCGTTAACAGGACTAGTTACAATGCAAACAGATGATTCAAAAACAACTTTATACCCTTTATCACAAAATTGACTAATGCTTAGTAAATTATGCTTTAAACCATTAACTAGCAAAATATTTTCAATGTATTTGGAGGGAGTGATACCAATGTTACCTATACTGATGATCTTTCCTTTGCCATTATCTCCAAAGGTGACCATCCCTCCATCCTTAGCATCAAGCGTGATGAATTGTGATTCATCACCAGTCATGTGTCTCGAGCATCCACTGTCAAGATACCATTTCCTGTTTCCTCCTTGGGATGCTAGACACACCTGCAAGCAAAAGTCAAATTTTTGTTTTAGGAACCCAAGCTTTCTTGGGTCCTTTTTGGTTAGTCATAATGGTTCCTTTTGGAACCCATATTTTCTTTATAGTTGAGTTTGCAGATTTGTTAAAGAGGCAAGTGTATGACTTATGTCCTACTCTACCACATTTGAAACAAGTAATATTGGTAGACTTGTTACTTAAAGAGTTTACATAAATATTTTTCAGATATTTTTGTTTCTTCAAGGGGTTATAGCCAAGTCCAGCCTTATCATATACGGCTTTTTGATTATCAAGAATCATATTGAGTTTGTTTGAACTTAAGGTGAACTTTTCTACTATTGGTTTCAGCTTGGCAATTTTATTCTTTAAGCTTTGATTTTTTTGAAGCAAGGTAGATTTTTCAATTAAAAAGTTTTCAGCTTGTTTCAATAAGGATTGATTTTTCAATTTTAGCTCTTTGTTCTTCATTCCTAGTTTCTTTAATTCATCAACTAAATCATAGAATGCTTCATGCAATTCTTAAAACGTAAAGTTACTAGGGGTTTCGAAAATTACCTCATTTTCGTGTGCCATAAGGCACAGGTTGGCTTGTTCGGTTGAGGTTTCCTCATCGGAGCTTGAGTCATCACTCGCACTCCATGTGGCCATCATGGCCTTCTTCTTAAACTTCTTGGGACCTTTCTTCAGTTGTGGACATTCGAATTTGAAGTGTCCCGACTTCTTGCACTCGTAGCAGATAAGGGGTTGGTCTTTCTCTTTTTCTTTGCTTTGTTCCTCTTTTGTGAATGGCCTCTTCCTCATCTCCTGTTTCCTTTTTCTCAAAAATTCTTGAATCTTCGGGTGATGAGAGCCATCTCTTCATCTTGTTCTTCATCTGCAGTGTCATCAGTTTCTTCATCAGGAGGAGCTATGGATTTGAGGGCAATGGTTCTTTTTTTTTGACTTCTTCCTCTTGGTGTTGCTTCATGCTTAGCTCATGAGTCATCAAAGATCCAAGAAGCTCTTCTAGAGGTAGAGTGTTCAAGTCCTTGGCTTCTTGGATGGCAGTCACTTTGGCTTCCCAAATTCTTGGCAAGGACCTGAGAATCTTTCTTACAAGCTCACTGTTAGTATAGGACTTACCAAGACTCTTTAAACCCTTAATGATATCAGTAAAATGAGTAAATATTACAGTTATGGACTCATCATGCTCCATTTTAAACAATTCATATTTATGCACAAGCATGTTTATTTTAGACTCTTTTACTTGATTGGTTCCCTCATGGGTTACTTCTAACCTATCCCATATTTCTTTAGCAGATGAACAAGTAGAAATATGATTAAATTCATTTGCATCAAGAGCATAATAAAGTACATTCATTGCTTTAGCATTTAATTGGACCATCTTCTTATCAACCTCATCTCATTCCTTCTCGGGTTTGGTTGATTCCTCACCATCTATAATTTTAGTGGGTGTGTGAGGACCGTTCACTATGATACTCCATATATCATAGTCGAGTGCTTGAATGAATATTTTCATCCGAGCTTTCCAATAGGTGTAATTAGACCCATTGAAAAGTGGAGGTCGGTTGGTGGATTGCCCCTCGGCAAGAGAAGTACCGACGTGGGTTGCCATATATCTTTGGCTCTTTGATTGTTTAGATCAAAGACGGGCTAGAGCACCGGGCTCTGATACCACTTGTTGCCCAGCTATGCAACCCAAGAGGGGGGGTGAATTGGGTTTCTAAAAATTTTGAACTTAACTAATGACTTATGAAAAATGTTTGTCAATAGCTAAATGAATGAGGAGAATAACCTTAATTCAAGATTAATTACCAAAAATAAGAATGCAAGGAAATAATGAATAGTTAAAGAGAAGCAATTATGCACACCACAAACAAAAGGATTTATAGTGGTTCGGTGCCAACCTTGCACCTACATCCACTCCCCAAGATCCTACTTGAGAATTCCAATCCACTAAACTTGTATTCAACCCGAATACAAACGTCAAAAACTCCGACACTAGCTATCCCAAGCTAGTCCACTTGTTTCTCGGATACAAGCCAACCCAATACACTCCGATTCTAGGTTCAGATCAACCTTTCCTTATTTTGGAACCCCTCCAAAATAAAAACAATCACTCAAACTGAGTAAAATAATTTATAGTACAAATAAGTACAAGAAAAGCTCCTTTAATGAGTGAATATAACTTTAAATACACTTTACTCAAGAAAAGAAGCCCCTTTTTGGATTTCCTCAAGGTGGATGGAGAATTGATTGAGCGCTTGAGGAGTTGGTAAGCTTGGATTGATGGCTTCTTGAAAGCTTTAAATGAGCTCTTGATTAGGGCTAAAAAGTTGGCTTGAGAAACCCTTTTTCAAATTCTCTCTTTTGAATGCTCTTGAATGCTCTCTTGAATGCTCTTCTTTTTCTCTTTCAATCACTTGCTCTCTCTATTTTGTTTCCCACCTTTTGAATCCTTTTATAGCTTTAAGAAATAGAGAAAAATATTCTAGGCTAAAAAAGAGTCGTTAGACCATATTAAATGAGCATTAAAAGCACTTAAAATGGGTTAAAAACTAACCGTTGCGGAGAAATTCCGTCATAGGGGTCGACTCATGAGTCGACTCATGCCTCAGGGGTCGACTCATGAGTCGACCTCTGTTGAAGAAACCAGAAAATAGGGTTCTGTAATTTTTGGCCTAAAACTGCAGGGGTCGACTCATGAGTCGACTCATGCCTTGAGGGTCGACTCATGGGTCGACTCACAGGTTGTGCCAAGCCAAAAATTCTGCATGCCAAAGAGCTCATTGTGCCATGAGCTGACTCGATGGGTCGACTCATGGATTTCAAACATGCATAACTTCCAAAATACAAGTCCAAAAATAATGAAATTTTTACCAATAGATCACAGATCTTTTGTTCTACCAATTGATACTATCAAATTAGGGTTTTGGTAAAATTATAATTTTGCCCCTGAAGAGCAAAAAGACTTTTTCAAATAAAAAATATTGGTACCCCTTCAACTGCTTTGTAATCATCAAAATCAATCTAGGGAGCAACAGTACTCAAACTCTAGGGCTATGGTACTCTAAGGACTCACTAATTGATTTATTAGGATATTCAGATGCTGATTTTACTGGATGTAGATTAGATAGAAAAAGCACAAGTGGAACTTGCCAATTTCTTGGAGTTAACCTAATCTCCTGGTTTAGCAAGAAACAAAATTCGGTAGCACTGTCTACGACTGAGGCCGAATACATTGCAGCCGAAAGTTATTGTGCTCAAATCTTGTGGATTAAGCAACAACTCGAAGACTTTGGAATCAAACTTATTGAAACACCCATAAGATGTGACAACACAAGTGCCATAAATCTAACTAAAAATCCAATTCAACATTCAAGGTCTAAGCATATTGAAATAAGACATCATTTTATAAGAGAACATGTTCAAAACAAAGATATAACTCTTGAATATGTTTGCACTGAAAATCAATTAGCTGATATCTTTACAAAGGCCCTTAGCGAGGATAGATTCTGTGAAATTAGGAGAAATCTAGGAATTCTTGATTTTTATGCCTAAGTGTTTCTTCATTTCTAAGGAATTGATTTGAGATCAATTTTCATCATCTCTCTTGGTCCTAAAAGCTTAAGATTATCATTCTCACAACCTATCTTTGAGCAAAATTTTTTCTCCCAAAATTTTAAATTTTTTCAGAATTTATTCATATTTTTTCTGAATTTTTGTGATTCATGAGTCGACCCCCTAGGGTTGACCCATTGGCAAACTTGTAATTTTCGACCAATATCCCACGGGTTCATTCCTTTTTATCTTAAACTTGTTCATGAGCCGACCCCTCATTCTCTTCGTCTTCCTCCCTCCAAGACCCATCATCCTCATCTTCTTTCTCTCCAAAACTAAAGATTTAGCTCAAGAACATTCTTCCTTCTCCTCTCCACCTCAAATCACCGCCTGGGAAAGGAGATTTTCGCATCTTTCTCCTTTGATTGAAGCGGTTGGAGCGTGCCCTAGCCTCCACCATTCTTCTCAAAACCATCTCTTCTCTTCGCCAAAATCCCTTTCCATCCTCTTGTAACCCTCCTAATACTCATCCATTTGATCCTCCTAGTCTTCCTGCCTGCTCTTGTGGTAAGAATGGCCCCAAAGATGAAGCTCCCTCAAAGAAGAAAATCGGTCCGTGAGCTGGAAGAAAGCGTCCGCAGGAAAAGGCAAGCTGCTCAGTCCTCCACTGCTCCCATTCTGGCTTCAGTGTCAGCTCAAGGTCCCTCTCAGTCTCCCCTAAGCCCTAGCAAAATCCCTCTATCTGATAGGAAGGTTGAAACCGAAAAGAATGTGGATTTTAGATTCTTTGAAAAAAAAGGTTTCTCCTTTGGGACAAAGATAAAAAACTAGGATTGGGATTTTTACTGCTCTCTCAAGGAAGTTACTTTTGTAGACCTGGTTAGAGAATTTTATCAAAATCTGCATTATGGCAATGGAACAGTGACTTCTACAGTTAAGGGAGTTGATATCTGTCTGGATCCTATTATTTTGGGAGAGATACTACATTTGCCCTGTGAGGGATATTCTTACATGGAACTCCCAGTGAAGGAAGAGGGGATCAGTGTAATTCTAGGAGGAACCTACTCGAAAAGTTTGAATAAATTGGAAGCCAAAATTTTGTCAATTGAAATGAGGATCTTACATCAATTAGTGACAAAGCTTTTCTTCCCAAGGAGTGGTAGGCATGACCTCCTTTCTGGCAGACATATTTGTATAATGTTTCATGTGATCACTCAAACCCCATTAAACCTCCCTGCTTTAATGATTGAGGCCATGAGAGAGACACTGAACAGATCCAAGGCACATCTGCCTTTTGGTATGGCTCTCACACTAGTTTTCAGGAGGTTTGGAGTCAGTTTTGAGGGGGAGGCATCTGCTAAGCTTTCTCACGCAGACACCATCAACCAACACACTCTGCATTGCATGGGATTTACTAAAACTGATGGTGGTTGGATCAAGGGTTCTGAGGAGAGAGCTGAGGACAGAGTAGAAGACAGAGCTGAAGAAGAAGGTCCCTCATCTCCTCTCCATGACTTCAGGGCAGCATCTCTAGATATCCAGTTTATTTCAGATCCAGAGGCTGGCCCTTCAGAGTTCACCAGGAGGTACACACCAGTACAGCAGTCAGAGAGCAGAGCACCTCCTCCAGAGTTCAGATTAGCTGATGATCAGATCGAGCAGATTTCTCAACGTGTGGCTTCCTTGCTTTCTCGACAGTGGAGCACTTCTACATTTACACCAGGGTCCACTTCATTAGATTCATCTGATCAGACCTTGATTCCCCATATCTCCACTGTATTTCAGTTGATCACAGATCAGTCTATTCGGATTCAGCAGCTCGAGGACAGCATTTTGAGACTGACTGGGAGAGTTCTTGACTTGCAGGGGCAAGTCTTAGCTTTGGCCCATCCTCAGCCACAGGAGAGCTCTATTGAGGTCACAGACCTTACTGCAGAGGCTGGCAGGCTTAGAGGTGCATTGGAGGGTGGTTATGAGTTATTGAGGAGAGAGATCAGAGGCTCGAGTGGGCATGCATCTACTCAGTTCACTGCTCTGCTTCAGTCTGTTTTGAGAGCACTGAACGTTCTTGATTCTATTAGACTCACTCTTTCAGTCCAATCTTTAGCCTCTCAATGTTCTCAGCCTCCTAGTTCATCTCGCTCACCTGCTCGTGCCAGCACCTCCACTCGTGGCAGAGGCAGACGGAGTAGAGGACGTGCTCTTGGTCGAGATCCATCATCTCCTCACCCTATCTCTGATGACTCCGATCCATCTAGTCATGAGCTTTACTAGATCCTAGGTGTTAGTCTCTTGTTCTTTCTAGGATCTGTATTTTGGGTCATGTAATGACATTAGCTAGCTGACTTTTATGATATGAAATATGTATTAAAACAACTATATTTTTAATCATCTTTTAATTATATATCTACTCTTTGTAATGATGTCAATCATCTCTTGATTATATATCTTCTCTTTGTTGATAATTCATATCTATGGTAATCTATGGCATATTTTGGTTAATGATTGCTGTATTCAGGGGGAGCAAACATTAATGATTAGCACTAGAAGTTTGAAGAAACACTAAAGAGAAAATGTATTCAGAAAAAGAGGGGGAGTTAACAATATTGATGATGTCAAAAAGAGGGAGAAATTAAAGAAAAAAAAATTAAAAGCAAAATTATAAATTATTAAAAGACTTGAAAATAAAATGAATGAATTGGGGAGAAATTAAAGAACAATATCAAAAGCAAAATTATTAAATGACTCAAAAATACAATGAGTAAATTGCTAAGTACAATGCAAATGAGCAACCTTTAAAATTACTCCTTAAACATGCTCTGATATGCTTTAAAATTTAACTTGCTCTGATACATCTTAAATTTGACATGCTCTGATATACTTTATAATTAATTCTTAGACATGCATTGGTATACTTAATTATTTTTTCTCTGATACTAAAACTAAATAATCAAATGAGAATGAGCAAATTTTCAAGATACAACTTACTTTGATAACAAAAATAAATTTTCTACTCTAACACCAAAATCACATAATCCAATGAGCAAATTTTCAAATCTTTAAGCAAATGGGCAACTATTTATACAAATGAGCATTTGTATCACATGCCAAAAGAATCAATCTTCTTTTCAAGCTAATGCACTTATAATGTATTCTTTTGAAATTCATGATTCACATAGATACTTTTGTTCAAGTATTTTGTCATCATCAAAAAGGGAGAGATTGTTGCTCCTTAGATTGATTTTGATGATTACAAAGCAGTTGAAGGGGTACTAATAATTTTCATTTGAAAAAGACCCATTGCTCTTCAGGGGCAAAATCATAATTTTACCAAAACCTTGATTTGAAAGTATTAAATCATAGAACAGAAGATTTGTGATCCATTGGCAAAAATTTCATTATTTTTGGACTTGTATTTTGAAAGTTATGCATGTTTGAAATCCATGAGTCGATCCATGAGTCAGCTCATGGCACAATGAGCTGTTTGGCACGCAGAATTTTTGGCTTGGCACAACCTGTGAGTCGACCCATGAGTCGACCCTCAAGGCATGAGTTCACCCATGAGTCGACCCCTGCAGTTTTTAGGCCAAAAATCACAGAACCCTATTTTCTGATATTCAACCACAGAGGTCGACCCATGAGTCGACCCCCAGGCATGAGTCGACCCATGAGTCGACCCCTGTGACAGAATTTCTCCGCAATGGCTAGTTTTTAACCCATTTTAAGTGCTTTTAATGCTCATTTAATGTGGTCTAACGGCTCTTTTTCAGCCTAGAATATTTTCCTCTATTTCTTAAAGCTATAAAAGGATCCAAAAGATGGGAAACAAGTAAGAGATAGAAAGAGATTTGAAGAGCATTCAAGAGAGCATTCAAGAGCATTCAAAAGAGAGAATTTGAAAAAGGGTTTCTCAAGCCAACTTTTCAGGCCTAATCAAGAGCTCATTTAAAGCTTTCTAGAAGCCATCAATCCAAGCTTACCAACTCCTCAAGTGCTCAATCAAGTCTCCATCCACCTTGAGAAAATCCAAAAAGGGGCTTCTTCTTTTAAGTAAAGTGTATTTAAAGTTATATTTACTCATTAAAGGAGCTTTCTTTGTACTTATTTATGCTATAAATTGTTTTACTCAGTTTGAGTGATTGTTTTTATTTTTGAGGGGTTCCAAAATAAGGGAAGGTTGATCCGAACCTAGAATCGGAGTGTATTGGGTTGGCTTGTACCCGGGAAACAAGTGGTCTAGCTTGGGATAGCTAGAGTCGGAGTTTTCAATATTTGTATTCGGGTTGAATACAAGATTAGTGGATTGGAATTCCCAAGTAGGAGCTTAGGGAGTGGATGTAGGTGCAAGGTTGGCACCGAACCACTATAAATCTTTTTGTTTGTGATGTGCATAATTGCTTCTCTTTGACTCTTCATTATTTCCTTGCATTCTTGCTTTTGGCAATTAGTCTTGAATTAAGTTTATTCTTCTCATTCATTTAGCTGTTGACGAACATTTTTCATAAGTCATTAGTTAAGCTTAAAATTTTTAGAAACCCAATTCACCCCCCCCTCTTGGGTTGCATAGCTGGGCAACAAAAGTCCAAGTCTTTAGTATTTATAATTTATGTACTAATAGAGGTCTGGTTTTTCTTTATGCAGCTATGGCCACTACCCTGTCCCTCCGATCATTATTAGATAATGACAAGCTCATGGGACCTAATTTCGATAGCTGGTATCAAAAATTAAAAATCATCCTTGAGCATGAGCGAAACCTTTATGTAGTAACGAATCCGACACCTGAGGAGCCAGCCCCGAACGTTAGAGGGACGGTCCAAGACACTTATCAGAAGTGGCTCAACGACCGTACCACCATTCGATGCATTATGCTGACAGTAATGAATGATGAGTTCAGCCACAGGTTCGAGAATGCCCAGCCATAGGAGATGCTTCAAATATTGAATGACTCCTTTGGCACACCTGACGATGTTGAAAGGCACAAAACTAGTTGTGCCATTTTCAATGCTCGAATGAGGAATGGAGCCTCAGTCACTGATCATGTATTGTACATGATCAAAATGATTGAGCGCCTAACTAAACTGGGCTTTCCCTTGCACGAGCAGCTCGGTAAGGATGCGATCCTTAATTCATTGCCCAAGTCCTTCCTCCCCTTCCTTACTCATTTTCGGATGACAAAGCCTGCAGTGAACTACCACGGCTTGTTGGGATTGCTGCAGAACTTTGAGAAGGATCACCAGCTCCATAAGGAGTCGGTGAATGTTGTGGGTGGGTCTTCTTCTTGTCGTCGACCCTTTAAGAAAGGGAAGAAGAAGAACAAGAAGAAGAAGAATAAGAAGGTGCAGCTGTATGCTGGGACGTCTGCACAGGGTCAGACCAAGAAGTGCAAGCCCGACCAGAGCCAGGCAGAGTTCTTCTTTTGCAAGAAGCAGGGGCACTGGAAGAGGAACTGTCCTCTATATATTGCCTCCCTGGATCCGAACAGGCTGAAGAAGAAGCAAGGTACTTGTTGGGTATAAAATGTCCACAGCCGAAGTCCTTAGCAAGATCAGCTCCAGGAGGTCCGCCCGGACTCCTACGGGAGTCGGGCTTCGTCGCCAACGCCGACGGCTGCAGACAGACTTCGTCCGGACTCCTACGGGAGCCGGACTCCGCCAACAATTTCAACCGCAAGTAGACTCCACCCGGACTCCTACGAGAGCTGGGCTCCGTCCTCAACATCGGCTGCCGGTAAGCCTTGTCCGGACTCCTACGGGAGCCAGACTTCGCCTTTAACTTTAATTGCAGGAAGACTCCGCCCGGACTCCTACGGGAGCCGGGCTTCGTCCTTGACTCCAACGGCCGCAGACAGACTTCGTCCAGACTCTTACGGGAGCCGGACTCTGCCAACAATTTCAACCGCAAGTAGACTCCGCCCAGACTCCTACGGGAGCCGGGCTCCGTCCTCAACATCGGCTGCCGGTAAGCCTTGTCCGGACTCCTATGGGAGCCGGACTTCACCTTTAACTTCAATTGCAGGAAGACTCCGCCCAGACTCCTATGGGAGCCGGACTTCGTCCTCGACTCCAACAGCCACAGACAGACTTCGTTCGGACTCTTACGGGAGCCGGACTCCGCCAACAATTTCAACCGCAAGTAGACTCCGCCCGGACTCCTACGGGAGCCAGGGTCCATCCTCAACATCAGCTGCCGGTAAGCCTTGTCCGGACTCTTACGGGAGCGGGACTTCGCCTTTAACTTTAATTGCAGGAAGACTCCGCCTGGACTCCTACGGGAGCCGGGCGCCGTCCTCAACATCGACTGCCGGTAAGCCTTGTCCGGACTCCTACGGGAGCCGGACTTCGCCTTTAACTTTAATTGTAGGAAGACTCCACCTGGCCTCCTACAGGAGTCAGACTTCGCCTTTAACTTTAATTGCAGGAAGACTCCGCCCGGACTCCTACGGGAGCCGGGCTTCGTCCTCGACTCCAACGGCCGCAGACAGACTTCGTCCGGACTCTTACAGGAGCCGGACTCCACCAATAATTTCAACCGCAAGTAGACTCCACCCGGACTCCTACGGGAGCCGAGCTCCATCCTCAACATCAGCCGCCGGTAAGCCTTGCCCGGCCTCCTACGGGAACCGGGCTTCGCCTTTGACTTCAACTGCAGGTAGACCTCGCCTAAACTCCTACGGATATCGAACCTCACTACCGACTCCAACCAAACTTTGGCCGACAAGTCTGGACCCCCTGGCAGGCCACAGTAACGGCCACGATTCTGCCCCACTCCCTGTGGCGGGCCCTACGCGGCTCCATTACTCCCTGGCAGATCACAGTAACGGACAACACTGCTCTACTCCCCGCGGCGGATCCTGTGCGATCCCACCACTCCATGACGAGTCACGACAGCGAACGTCGCTCCACTCCCCGTAACTGACTCCACGTGGCACACCCCGGTGATAGTCATGGGTCCACTCCACTACTCCTCGCAGCAAACTCTGCCTGACCTTGGGCAGCTCACTGCCAGACGGTTACGGATGTCGCTATCAGACTACAACCCCCTCCGCCTATAAAAGGGGACCCCAGATACATTATTCTATAAGCTCTCATCTTTTTTATCTAAAAACTCTGCTAAATTCTCCATTCGAGCACTCCATTCTTGTTGAGGCAGAGAACTGACTTGAGCATCAGAGGGTCTTGCCGGAGCAACCCCACCTCCGGTTTAGACTTCCTTTATAGGTCCCGGCGGCGACCGCGACTTCCTCGACTCCAGCTTCTCCAGTGCAAGCAAATTTTTGCACCAACAGGATTGGCGCTAGAAGAAGGGCCTGTGTCTTCGCAGTACCCTTGTTCTTGAAGGAGCGCTCAACGGATCCACCTCCGGTCATCTTATCCGGCACCCACTCCTCCTTTCCTCATCTGATGTCTTCTTGCGAGGCCTTCGCACAACTACCTCCGGCTATGGTCGCCGACAAGGAGTGGCCGGACGATCGGCCTCTATCAGATTCCGTCAACACCATTTCTGGGGGATCCCAGCGGGAGGCAACCAACATTCCATCTGTATCCCCCAAGCAGCAAAAAATTGAAGAACCCATAGCCTTTACCGAAGAAGACACCCAGGGAGTCCAATTCCCTTATAATGACGCGGTCGTAGTTTCCTTGAATATAGCAAATTATGACATCCGTCGCATTCTTGTCGACAATGGAAGTTCGGCCGATATCTTGTTCTACGATGCCTTTTCGAGAATGTCCGCTCTTGGCAGTCATCTGAGGCCGATTTGCTCCCCCCTGATCGGGTTTACCGGTGATGCCATTCCGACGGAAGGGATGATAGCTTTGACTGTGGCCACGGGTCAATATCCAAAGCAATCCAGGGCTCTGGTGAATTTCTTGGTGGTGAAGGCGCCATCCGCCTACAATGCAATCCTTGGTCGACCCGGCCTCAATGCTCTCTGAGCTATCGTATCGACCTACCATTTGAAATTGAAGTTCCCCACCAACCAGGGGATCGGAGAGGTCCGGGGAGACCAAGCCCTGGCTAGACACTGCTACAACATCGCCTTGCAAAGAAGCGATCAGGCTGACCCCTATCCCGTCGATGGACTGGATGCTCGCGATGACCTCATCGAAGAAAGGGGTGGCCCAATCGAAGATCTGGTACCAATCCCTTTGAATGATGGGAACGTGGAGCATGTAGCGCTAATTGGCTCCAACCTGGGAGAGGAGGTGCGAACGCATCTTATCGATTTTCTACGAAGGAATGCGGACGTTTTCGCTTGGGTTCCAGCGGATATGCCGGGGATTGACATGGAAGTCATGGAGCATCATCTGTCCGTCGACCCAAAGCATCGATCGACGAAAGAAAAAATCCAGAGTCATGCCCCGGAGAGGCAGAAGGCGATAGCCGAGGAAGTGGATAAGCTCCTCAAGGCCGGATTCATTAAGGAAGTCAATTATCCTGATTGGATTTCCAATGTTGTTCTGGTCAAAAAAGCAAACAGCAAGTGGAGGATGTGCATAGACTTCAAAAAGCTGAATAAGGCTTGTCCAAAGGACAGCTACCCCCTTCCCAGAATCGACCAACTGGTGGATGCAACCTCAGGCCATGAGCTCCTCACCTTTATGGATGCATTCTTCGGCTATAATCAAATTAGAATGGCATCTGAAGATGAAGAAAAGACAGCTTTCATCACTAATCGTGGCCTTTACTGTTACAGGGTCATGCCTTTCGGCCTCAAGAATGCGGGCGCAACCTACCAACGGTTGGTAAACAAAATCTTCAAAGAACAGATCGGCCAAAATATGGAGGTCTACGTGGACGATATGCTCGTAAAAAGCAAGTCTTCCAGAAATCATGTCGCCGACCTCGAGGAGACCTTTGACGCTCTCCAAAAGTATAAAATGAAGCTGAACCCAACTAAATGCGCTTTCAGAGTAACTTCAGGGAAGTTCCTGGGCTTTATGGTATCGGGGCGCGGGATTGAGGCCAATCCAGAGAAAATTCATGCCATCCAGGAGATGACCGTCCCAAAGTCGATCAAAGAGGTTCAGCACCTCACAGGGAGGATAGCGGCTCTTAATCGCTTCATCGCAAGGTCGGCCGAACGGTGCTTGCCCTTCTTTCAAACCCTCAGACAGCCGAAGAACTTCTGTTGGACCTCTGAGTGCCAACAGGCGTTCGAAGAGTTAAGAAGCTACCTTAGCTCGCCCCCGCTGTTGGCAAAGCCTGAACCCGGGGAGGAACTATTTTTATACCTGGCAGTCTCTCCCATGGCCCTCACGGCCGTCCTCGTCAAAGAAGAAGCGAAAGTCCAGCGATCAGTCTACTACATTAGCCGCGCGCTGAGGGATGTCGAAACCAGGTACACCAAATTAGAAAAACTGACCTACGCCTTATTGATTGCAGCTCGGAGGCTCCGACCCTACTTTCAAGGGCACACCGTAACGCTACTCACCGATCAACCGATCAAGGCGGTTTTGCACCGGGCTGACACCTCCGGAAGAATGGTAAAATGGGCGATCGAGCTCACGAAATTTGACATCAACTATAGACCTAGACCAGCAGTAAAGGCCCAAATACTGACAGATTTTATAGTCGAGTGCACCATCCCAGAGGAGGCCGAACCTGAGCAAAGCAAAGCTAATGACCTGAAATCTCAACCGAACTCCCCCAACGAAGAAGCCAATCCCCCCGATCGCTTTTGGACCCTCTATATGGACGGATCTTCCAACATGTCGGACGCAGGTGCAGGCCTGCTCTTGGTCAGTCCGGAGGGAGTCATCGCAGAGTATGCCCTGCGTTTCGAGTTCCCCACAACGAACAATGGAGCGGAGTATGAAGCTCTGATCGTAGGATTAAGGATCGCCAAAGAGCTGGGAATAGGTCAACTCCAGGTGCGCAGTGACTCCCAACTGGTGGTGGGACAAGTCAGCGGGAGTTATGCGGCGCGGGAAGACAGTATGGCCAAATACCTTGAGAAGGTAAATGAACTTACTCCCGCCTTTGGCAGCTTCAACATTAGACAGATTCCAAGGATGGAGAATACCAGAGCCGACCTTCTCTCCAAGCTGGCAACATTGGCTCCGGTCGAATTGCCCAAAGGTGTTCTCTTTGAAGTTCTGAAGCACCCGAGTATAGAGGAGTCACGGCCCGTGATGGAGATCGACCATGAACCCAGTTGGGTCGACCCACTGATAATCTATCTCAGAGATGGGGTCCTCCCCAGGATGCGAAAGAAGCTCGAAAGCTCCGAAATTAAGCCTCGAGATACCTCCTTTATGAGGGCAAACTGTACAAGAGATCATACTCTTTACCCCTCTTAAAATGTCTCCGGCCCTCGAAAGCTGACTACGCCTTGTGGGAAATGCATGAAGGAGTTTGCGGAAACCACTTGGGGGCTAGATCTTTATCCCATAAGCTGCTCCGCCAAGGATATTACTAGCCAACGATGCATCATGATTCTATTGAATACGTCAAAAGGTGTGATCGGTGCCAGAGATACGCCAGCGTCCAGAGACAGCCCGCCACCGAGCTCACACCCTTGAGTGCCCCATGGCCTTTCGCGCAATGGGGGATGGATATCCTTGGCCCTTTTCCCATGGCGTCTGGGCAAAGGAAGTTCCTTCTTGTAGCGATCGACTACTTCACCAAATGGGTTGAAGCCGAACCACTAGCGAAAATCACAGAAGCAAAAGTACAAAATTTCATCTGAAAGTCGATCGTGTGTAGGTTCGATTTGCTTAGAACCCTAATCACTGATAATGGATGACAATTTGCGGGAGCAAAATTCACCAAATTCTGTGAAGATCTAAACATCTCCCACAACTTCACATCAGTAGCCCATCCCCAGGCGAACGACGAAGCTGAGGTGACTAACAGAACCCTTTTGCAGGGGATTAAGACAAGGCTTGAAAAAGCGAAGGGAACTTGGGCAGACGAACTTTATCATGTGTTGTGGGCGTATCGAACTACTCAGAGGCTACCTACAAGGGAGACCCCTTTCGCTTTAGCCTTCGGTATGGAAGCTGTCATCCCAATCGAGCTTAAACTCCCGTCAGCACGAGTCGTGGTGTTCGACGAACATCAAAGTTCGCAAGGTCTTAGAGCCAACCTCGACTTGCTGGAAGAAAGATGGAAGATAGCTCAGGTTCGAATGGCAGCCTACAGACAGAAAGTTGCTTGATATTACAATACCCAAGTCAAGAATAAAACCTTTAAAGCAGGAGATCTAGTACTTCGACGAGCTGCTGTCTCGCAACCTCAGGACCGAGGGAAACTTGCCCCAAACTGGGAAGGACCGTATGAAGTCAAAGAAGTAGTCCGGCCAGGAACTTATTATCTTAAGGAACTCGGAGGAGTCGACCTCCCACGACCATGGAACTCAAAAAACTTACGAATGTACTACCAATTACTTCATTTTAATTGAAGGTTGCATACCTGCACGTCTTTAAACAATTCGCACAAACCGTGTCAGAAGCGAAAGAGAAACGTCGTCCCGACAAAGTCGAAGGCCCGGTTCCATTTAGACCGGATGGGGGGAGAGGCCCTATAATGCCCATATGAGCCCCCACAGCCCTGTTAGGGACAGGAGGAGAACCTCGCCCTAATTTAAGCAAAGTCGAAGGCCCGGTTCCATTTAGATCGGATGGGGGGAGAGGCCCTACAACGTCCATATGAGCCCCCACAGCCCTGTTAGGGACAGGAGGAGAACCTCGCCCTAACTTGAGCAAAGTCAAAGGCCCAATTTCATTTAGATCGGATGGGGGGAGAGGCCTTACAACGCTCATATGAGCCCCCACAGCCCTGTTAGGGACAGGAGGAGAACCTCGCCCTAACTCGAGCAAAGTCGAAGGCCCGGTTTCGTTTAGATCGGATGGGGGGAGAGGCCTTACAACGCCCATATGAGCCCCCACAGCCCTGTTAGGGACAGGAGGAGAACCTCGCCCTAACTTGAGCAAAGTCGAAGGCCCGGTTCTATTTAGACCGGATGGGGAGAGAAGCAAAGTCGAAGGCCCGGTTCCATTTAGACCGGATGGAGAGAGTGTTGGGTACAAAATACCCACGGTCGAAGTTCTCAACAGGATTACCCCTTGCGGACTCCGCCCGAACTCCCACGGGAGATGGGCTCTGCCTATGACTCCGACCCCAAGGGGGACTTCGCCCGGACTCCTACGGGAGCCGGGCTTTGTCGCCAACGTCAACCGTCGGTAAGATTCATCCGGACTCCTACGGGAGCCGGACATTGCCTTTAACTTTGATTGCAGAAAGACTCCGCCCAGACTCCTACGGGAGCCAGGCTTCATCCTCGACTCCAACGGCTGCAGACAGACTCCACCCGGACTCCTACGGGAGCCGAACTTCGCATCTGATTTTGATTGCAAGGAACTCCGCCCGGACTCCTACGGGAGCCGGGCTCCGCCCGTGACTCCAATCACAGGAGGGTTCCGTCCAGACTCCCACGGGAGCCGAACTTCGCCTTGACCTCAGCGAAGAAAAACTCCGAGCGAAAAGGAAAAAGGAAGGCAACGGACTATGACAGCTACGATTGGAAAACGGACAGCGATCGAGGTACAGAAAACTCTGTCACCACAAGGACTGGGGGCTCCCACAGGGAGTCCCAGCTTTTGAGGAAGTTTTCGACACAAAACAGGACAACCTACTTAGGGTGACAGAAGCTTGAATCCCCAAACTCAAACCCTAGGAGGGACCCCAGGCCCGATTGGCCCCAAGCAAGCCCACAGCCATTGACGGGAAAATGACAACCAGGTATCTTCGAACGGCGTAAAAGTCGAAAAAGAGCTCGACAAATAACAATCCAACACGAATAAAAGAGACCGTCGACGACCTTGGGACGACGTGAAAAAGAAAAGAAGAAAAGAAGGAAGAGAGAAAAAAGAAGAATAAAGAAGTTCGACAGACGACTACCCGATACAAGATGCAGACGAGGTAACAAAATTTCCTTTCCATTTTTCAACTGACAGGATGTACGTTACAAGACCCGGTGGCCAAAAAAAAAAAAAAAATGTATACATCATTGCAAGTCTCGCGAACACGGTTTGGAAAGGATGCACCGGAGGCCACTTCAAGCTGCAAACTTCTCTTCCTAGCCGCGTCGTCCAGTACGTGTGATGGGCTCATCGGCTTTCGCCCCACCTTATTTCGCTCCACCTCCGAAGTCCCAACCTCAGGGGGAAAAGGATGGGATAGATTCTCGGGGACGGTAAGGGCAACGGCAGCGGCGACGAAGATCTATTTCAAGAAGAACCAGAGTCACCCTGGAGGCAACGGTGGCGCCAGAAATATGCATCATCATCGAATACTCCATGGTAGCCGCCGTCCAAAATGCTCCGGCAAGGTTGGCATGCGCTACTCCCACCATCCCCGCAACAGGTTCTACTGCCCCACCGTCGACGTCGACCACTTCTGGTCCCACGGCCACGACGACATCAAGGATCCCGCCACAGCTTGTGACGACAGCTCTGCCCTCTTGACCGATATCATCCCGCCTTGCTACTTCGAAATTCTCGGACAGAATATCTTTACCGGTGGCCCCCGTTGTTAAACCCCTGTTGTTGAAGGAATTCTTCCTTGAGCCCCCTTTGAAACGACGGGGATCCTCAGTGGCCACTTGATGACCGGCGAACTCACCGGCCGCTGGTCTCCTCCTTGCCTTCCTCCAGGCCCTATACATCCCTTCGAGGATGGCCTCCAGAGTGGAGGGCATGACGTGGGATCCCCTTAGAGAAGAATCGAGGGGCTGAAGACAGCGAGGGCTGGTGCAGAAAAAGTGGCTGAATAGTTAGGCTCTCAGACGAAAGAAAGATGCTGTCCTTTTGACAAGATGGAGCCCCAAAGGAAGAGTAGGGGGTTTAAATAGCCAGCGGATCTTAGCACAGTTATGATGGTGGGTGTCCCTAGGCCAACTGGTGCATGCCACGTGTCCCACTCGCCGCTATCGAGGATTGACTGTTCGCAAATTTCTGTAGCGCAACGCTTGGGATCACGTTTCGATGGGAGTTCCGAAAAGACTCTTCAGGTCGCCCCGATCCGAAAAGACTCCAGCGCGCGCACATTTAATGCCAAAATATCTGGGGGCGGCAGTGCACAGGATTCGAGGGGACGATTTTGGCTGTGCCCATCCCTCTCTATACTTCCTTCGATCGAAATTCAAACTCGGAAGTAGGGGGACTGGTGTTGGGTATAAAATGTCCACAGTCAAAGTCCTCAGCAGGATCAGCTCCAGGAGGTCCGCCCGGACTCCTACGGGAGTCGGGCTTCATCGCCAACGCCGACGGCTGCAGACAGACTTCGTCCGGACTCCTACGAGAGCCGGACTCTGCCAACAATTTCAACCGCAAGTAGACTCCGCCCGGACTCCTATGGGAGCCGGGCTCCGTCCTCAACATTGGCTGCCGGTAAGCCTTGTCCGGACTTCTACGGGAGCCGGACTTCGCCTTTAACTTTAATTGCAGGAAGACTCCGCCCGGACTCCTACGGGAGCCGGGCTTCGTCCTCGACTCCAACGGCCGCAGACAGACTTCGTCCGGACTCTTACGGGAGCCGGACTCCGCCAACAATTTCAACCGCAAGTAGACTCCGCCCGGACTCCTACAGGAGCCGGGCTCCGTCCTCAACATCGGCTGCCGGTAAGCCTTGTCCGGACTCCTACGGGAGCCGGACTTCGCCTTTAACTTCAATTGCAGGAAGACTCCACCCGGACTCCTATGGGAGCCGGACTTCGTCCTCGACTCCAACGGTTGCAGACAGACTTCGTCCGGACTCTTACGGGAGTTGGACTCCGCCAACAATTTCAACCACAAGTAGACTCCGCCCGGACTCCTACGGGAGTCGGGCTCTGTCCTCAACATCAACTGCCGGTAAGCCTTGTCTGGACTCTTACGGGAGCCAGACTTCGCCTTTAACTTTAATACAGGAAGACTCCACCCGGACTCCTACGGGAGCCGGGCTCCGTCCTCAACATCGGCTGCCGGTAAGCCTTGTCCGGACTCCTACGGGAGCCGGACTTCACCTTTAACTTTAATTGCAGGAAGACTCCGCCCGGCCTCCTACGGGAGCCGGACTTTGCCTTTAACTTTAATTGCAGGAAGACTCCGCCCGGACTCCTACGGGAGTCAGGCTTCGTCCTCGACTCCAACGACCGCAGACAGACTTCGTCTGAACTCTTACGGGAGCCAGACTCCACCAACAATTTCAACCGCAAGTAGACTCCGCCCGGACTCCTACGGGAGCCGGGCTTCGTCCTCAACATCAGCCGTCGGTAAGCCTTGCCCGACCTCCTACGGGAGCCGGGCTTTGCCTTTGACTTCAACTGCAGGTAGACCTCACCTAAACTCCTACGGATACCGGACCTCACTACCGACTCCAACCAAACTTCGGCCGACAAGTCTGGACCCCCTGGCAGGCCACAGTAACGGCCACGATTCTGCCCCACTTCTTGCGGTGGGCCCTACATGGCTCCATTACTCCCTGGCAGATCACAGTAACGGACAACACTGCTCCACTCCCCACGGCGGATCCTGTGCGATCCCATCACTCCATGACGAGTCACGACAGCGAACGTCGCTCCACTCCCCGTAACTGACTCCACGTGGCACACCCCGATGATAGCCACGGGTCCACTCCACTACTCCTCACAGCAAACTTCGCCTGACCCTGGGTAGCTCACTGCCAGACGGTTACGGATGTCGCTATCAGACTACTACCCCCTCCGCCTATAAAAGGGGACCCCATATATGTTATTCTATTAGCTCTTGTCTTTTTTATCTAAAAACTCTGCTAAATTCTCCGTTCGAGCACTCCATTCTTGTTGAGGCAGAGAACTGACTTGAGCATCGGAGGGTCTTGCCGGAGCAACCCCACCTCCGGTTTAGACTTTCTTTGCAGGTCCCGACGGCGACCGCGACTTCCTCGACTCCAGCTTCTCCGGCGCAAGCAGATTTTTGCACCAACAGTACTTATATGATAACATCTTGCAACTTTTTTATTTGTGATACTACTGCCTGGGTATTGGATATCGGAAGCCCTTATCATATTTGCAATTCGATGCAGGGTCTGCAGGTCAGTAGGAGATTTGATGAAGGCGAGAGATTCCTGAACGTTGGAGATGGAAGCAAAGTTCCAGTTCTAGCATTAGGAATCATGAACCTTGTAATCAATTCTCGAAACGTAATTCTGAGTGAATATCACTATTGTCTAAGCTTTTTATTAAATATTATTTCTGTAGGCCTTTTGGCCATGAACGGTTATCAATTTTTAATAAAAGAAAATGTTTGCAATATCATTTTGAATGGTGTTACAATGTTTGTTGGATAACTTAATAATAAAATTTACTTTCTATCACAACCTGTTAATGTGGTTCAAACCTCTGGTAAATGCCCTAGAATAGATAATGTGTCAGAAATCTACCTTTGGCACTGTAGGCTAGGTCATATCAATAAGAACAGGATAAACAGGTTGGCTCAAGAAGAAATTCTTGAAGTAGGTAATTATGAATCACTTCCAACCTGTGAGTCCTGTCTTCTTGGTAAAATGACCAAATCACCTTTTACTGGAAAAGGTGAGTGAGCCAGCGAACTCTTGGGTCTTGTACATTCTGATGTATGTGGACCCATGAGCTCAAGTGCAAGAGGTGGATATTTCTACTTCATAACCTTCACAGACGACCTATCGAGGTATGGGTATGTCTATTTAATGAAGCATAAGTCGGAGTCATTTGAAATGTTCAAACTATTCCGAAATGAGGTAGAAAAATAAACTGAAAAGTGTATTAAAACTCTTCGATCTGATCGAGGAGGTGAATACCTTTCCAATGATCTTCTGATATATCTTGGGGAGAATGGGATTCTCTCTCAGTGGACACCTCCTGGAACACCACAGCATAACGGTGTATCTGAAAGGAGGAATCGGACCTTGTTGGACATGGTTCGATCCATGATGGGGTTTGCTGGTCTGCCGATCTTCCTCTGGAGATATGCGCTCGAATCGGCTTGTTACCTTCTAAATAGAGTTTCGAGTAAGTCTGTAACCAAAATGTCATATGAGATATGGATATGACGTAAGCCAGTACTCTCATACCTTAGGTTTTGGGGGTGTCCGGCTTATGTTAAACGTTTAATTACGGACAAGCTTGGACCTAGGTCTGACAAGTGTAATTTTATAGGGTACCCAAAAGAGAGCAAAGGGTATTACTTCTACCTAGCTGATGAGCAAAAAGTGTTTGTCAGCCTTAAGATAATTTTTTTGGAAAAAGAGTTTCTTGGTGAAGGGACTGTTGCCTCTAAGATCGAACTTGACGAAGTTCGATAGATGGAAAAACTGACACAAGTTGCTGAACCTGAACCGAATTTGGTTAGATCAGATCCGGAGCCCATTGTTCAAGCACCCTTAAGGCGATCTGGTAGAGTACCACGTCAACCAGACAGATACTATAGTTTCTTGGTCCGGGATGGCGATCCTATCGAACTTGATGAAAATGATGAAGATCCGATCACCTACATGGATGCAATACAGAGACTCGACTCAGAAAAATGGCTGGAGGCCATGAAATTTGAAATGGAGTCCATGAAGGTCAACGATGTGTGGACATTGGTTGACCCACCCGAAGGAGTAAAACCCATAGGGTGTAAGTGGGTCTTCAAGAGGAAGAGAGGTGCAGACGGAAAAGTGAAAACCTATAAAGCCCGTCTGGTTGCCAAGGGATATCGTCAACGTTATGGTATAGACTATGATGAGATGTTTTCTCCTGTGGCAATGCTCAAATCCATTCGAATTATACTTGCGATAGCTACCCATCTGGACTATGAAATCTGGCAGTTGGATGTGAAGACAGCTTTCCTAAATGGAGAGCTGGATGAAGAGGTGTACATGATACAACCTGAAGGATTCACATCCACAGATGAGTCTAAGGTGTGCAGACTACAGAGATCCATTGATGGACTTAAGTAGGCATCCTGGAGTTGGAACATACATTTTGATAGGATGATCAAGACGTATGGCTTCGTTAAGAACGGAGAAGAGCCCTGTATTTATAAGTGGGCTAATGGTCCAGTAGTAGTATTTTTTGTATTGTATGTGGATGACATTCTCTTAATCGAGAATGATGTCCCTGCATTATAGGGAATAAAGATTTGGCTATCGTCACAGTTCTCCATGAAGGATCTGGGAGAAGCTTCCTACATCCTAGGGATGAGGATTTATAGGGATAGATCTAAAAGGTTGCTTGGTTTATCTCAGTCCACATACATTGATACTATGCTGAAGAGGTTCAGCATGGAGAATTCCAAGAAAGGCTATCTTCTGATAGGCCATGGAATTTCTCTCTCAAAGAGGGATTGTCCGACAACACCTCAAGAGAGAGAGCGTATGGGTAGGATTCTATATGCTTCGGCAGTGGGATCTATCATGTACGCCATGACATGTACACGACCAGATGTGGCATGCTCAGTAGGGGTAGTGAGTAGATACCAATCTGATCCAGGGGAGAATCACTGGAAGGTTGTTAAAACCATCCTAAAGTATTTAAGAAATACTAAAGACCAGTGGCTTGTTTATAGTGAATCGAACTTGAGACTTATAGGATTTATAGACTCTAGTTTTCAGTCTGATCATGATGATAGCAAAAGTGTGTCAGGATTTATTTTTACCCTTAATGGTGGGGCTATCTGCTAGAAAAGTTCCAAGCAGCACACAGTGGCTGATTCAGTTTGCGAGGTGGAGTATGTCGCCGCATCAGATGCTGCCAAAGAAGCGGTGTGGCTGAGAAAATTCACCATCGAGCTCGGAGTAGCACCCTCTCTTGTTGGTCCAATTCTGCTCTACTGTGACAGCTCTGGAGCCATTGCTCAGGCGAAGGAACCAAAGGCACACCAGCGGACAAAGCATATTCTGCGCCGCTACCATCTCATCCAAAAAATTATAAATCGAGGTGACGTTGATCTTCAGAAGATCAACGGGAAGGAGAACCTGGTTGACCCATTCACTTAAGCCATTATGGTGAATGAGTTCGACAACTACAAGTCAAAGATGGGTATTAGATACTGCACCGATTGGCTTTAGGCCAAGTGGAAGATTGTTGGAAATAGTATCCCAAAGCCAATCATCAGTCTGTTGACGGTTGTGCTCATTTTTATATTTGTACATGAATTATGAATTAATAAAAATTATTTTGATATTTTTTCATCACAAAATATTTCATCTTCTAATGAACTCTTATGTTGTGAGGAAGTCCTTAGGACTATTTAGACTCAACAAAGGAGGATTTATCGTTTAGTCCTTAAATCTGTTCGCGACCAAATGATACATTATTACCAAGGACGACAACATTTATCAAGCATAGGTCATTGTGTGCCATATAGGTTGATTGTCCTCTTAACCAATGAGTGTGGAGACACTGGTATGGCATACAGGTGAGATGTAAGGGTACATCTGCACTGAACGTGATCGACTCCGGAGCTATTTCTGTTGTCAAGATTTGCTCCGATGGAATATGGGTATAAATATCCCTCCAACCTGAGACCGCCACGGTGACTTGCAAGCAACTCACTGCACTTAGGCACTGGACTACCTGAATTTTTAATTCAGTGACGGAAGGCTGCTGGGTGTAGTCAAGTACTTGACTTGTCAGTGCATGTGTCAAGATGGGATTGACCACTCCAGTTTAGGAGCTGTGTACAGTCGTATTTCAATTTAGCAAAATCTTGGCCAGGGTAGTCCTTGTGAGGAGTCACAGGACTGTTTGAGTTGAGCACGATTCGGATGATCTGATCCGGATTGACAGTTTAACCCTGAGTCGTCCTAAACACAGGGGTCAAAAGGATGAATTATATAGTAACCATATTCATGTAGGTTCTGAGTGTTGTGATTGTGACTCTTCGACCTATCCGGACGTCGGGTACCATTGCTAAATGGTCACTTTGATTAGTACAGAAATTGGTTCCTGTGCTACCGGCTTAGGTTCGAACCTGCAGGGTCACACACATTAGAGGTTCCTGTCTGATCTGATGGCTGATGTAGAATCCTACATGTTTGAGACTCAGTGATCGAGAATCAAGATTCTCTGATCATGAGTTCCACACATTATGGGTACCAGGGTCAAGAGTCCCACTGGTTGGGATTTTTTGATCAGGATTACATATCGATGAATTCTGATGCCTGATTGCCCATCAGATTTGGACTCAATATTTATGAGAGGTTTAATTAGTGATTTGATCGCTAATTAACTCAATTTGATTGAGTAATTATTTTTGGATCAAGTCCAATTGAATTGGATTCAGTTGGGTTTGACCCGATTAGGTTAAGAGTTGACCTAATCGTAGAGATGGTTTGGTCCCTGATTTGATCAGGGGTTGGGCTTAGTCAATTTTTGATTTGATTAGGGTTTTGTTGAGCCTAATTAAGTCTAATTAAGTTGGGTTTAAATTAGTCTAATTGGATCTAATTTATTTGGTTCAATTAGGTTGGTTTAAATAATGAAACCACCTTGACCCAATCTCCATGTGCCACCTCACTTCCATTGCACCCATTTGAATTCATGAGAACGAACTTCTCATGAATTATTTTCTCATGCCAAGCCCTCTCCATGCCCCACTTTAATGTGCCAAATGAATGGATAAGGATGATTGGTTGGCCATTCAAATTCAAAATAAAGTTTGAATTTGAATGGGCAATCAATCTTTGCATCTTATCCCTTTTTTTATGCCCCATTTATTACATGAGAAAAGGTTTCTCATGAAATTACTCCATGCATAATTTAAGCCATGCCTCACACCTTTAGTGGATATGGGATGAGTTGGTGTCCATTTGAATTCAAAATTTGATTTGAATTCAAATGTACAATTACTCATCTTTATCCTTTCTTTTGGATAAGACTTTTGACATTGTTATAAAAAGAGGAGAAGAGTGGGGTGTGCAAGAAGAAGATTTTTGAAGAAAAATTCTAGGGCATGAGAAGTCTTGTGCGTGAGAAGGAAGTCCATATCCTTCCAAGAGAAAAAGAAAGAAAAGTGGGTGCAAGGTTTTCGGTGCGTTCCCTAGAGTTTTAGCCTGGGGTTCGAAAATTGAGAAAGTGAGCTACGAGTGTCGTGAGCCCACAAAATCTTAAGAAGATCTTCAACATCCTCTCAAGCATGTCTGTCGATGATCTGGAGCATCCGAAGAATCGACAGACATCGATCGAAGGAGTTCGATTAGCATCGACCGTCAAAAGGGCTCTACAACGAGCTAGCACTCATGAGGAGTCGATCAGATCGAGAGCTTCGTGTGGATGATCTACAGAGGCCAGACATGCTGTGTGGCTACATCACGATGATCAGACTCTCCCGACGGTGATCAGATTGCGGCGATCTACTACCCGCATAAAGGTATTGTGTTCTGAACACATTACAATAAAGTATTTATTGTTCAAATTTGAATTTCAAATTTAAATGCATGCATGCTATATATCATATTTAGATCCTAGTGTAGGGTAAATTTATATTAATTAATTAGATTAATTAATATATTTTCACTGTAAAATCATAATTTTAAAAAAAAAATTAAAATTACTATTTTACCCCTGCACTAAATTTTCCCACATGTTGGGGTGCTGTTTATTCATGAAGATGAAATACAAAAGGTCCAAAATTTATTTTTCTACAAAACTCTAGATTTTGAAATCTTAGGATTTGTTATATACAATATAATTTGAAAGAAAAGTTAAAATCATCTAATCTAAAGGATTAAAATTATTTTAATTATAAAAAATAAAATTTAGAATAATAAAATATTTTGATATCATATAAAATTTATTTATGATTGATTTTATTTCAGATTAAGTAAAAACTTTCAGATCTGAAACTCTGAAATTTGGCTGGCACGCAAACTGAGCCGACCCAATTTTGAACTTGGTTGACCAATCCCCTGGTGTAGTCGGCTCAATTCTGTTTGAGCCGATCCAGTTGCCACAAGCTAAATAGTAATAGTTATTGTTCATCTATGGTTAGCCGATCAAGCATCAGACTTGGTTGATCCACTATAGTTAGCGACTCAGTTTGGGACTGAAACGATCCAATTTTTCAAGATGAAAATTTTATAAAATTGAAATTATTTCAATATTTAACTTTAACCCATGTTAATTACTGACTTAATTGAGAATTAAGTATGAAATTAATTGGATCTAGAATTATGAATTAAGGATCTAATGACACTTTCATAAAATATGGGGACATATAGGTTAGCTTGATTAGGTTATCTTAATTGGGTTAGACCTAAGGTTAGAATTAAATGGAACATGGACCAATTAGAGAAATTGATCAAGTCTTACCAAAAGCTGAATTAGATTAAACTAGAATTTCTTTAGAACTATTACAATAGTTGTAGTTGGTCAATGTCTATGTCTTTGATTAGACCAAGATGGATCTCGATCGTGATTTAGTGGTCAAGCCCGAGTCTTTAGGCAAATCAAATTAAATCTGATGAACCAATTGATGTTTAAGATAAGTTTGGCAGTCTGGACCGATGGTCATTAATTAAAAGTGACTTGCATAGATTGAGTCAATGACGAGTTAATGGCATATCCCTCCCACCGATCTCACTTATCTGGCTAATGTGGTGAATCAGCTTTTGATTCGGTTGCTCATTGATTCATGCTAAATCTATGCTACATAGGTTGATCAGTGCGACTGATCTAGGTGCTATGATCGGCTTGAATTTAATTTAGTCTTCTTTGATCTGACTTGATAAAGTCAGTGAGAAGATTATGATTAGCTGATCAAATTCAATTTCTTATATTTTATAAGTCAATCAAATTCTCTAAATTATTAGATTTATAAAATGAGCTAGTTATGGGGATAACTAGATCACAGCTTCTCATTAAGTTGGATGATAATGGATCCATTAGTCGGATGATCATTGGACAACCCAAAGATCTAGTGCTCATCTGCTATTGGAATTATCATTCATAATATGATGACTCGATCAAATCTCTCTTATGGGTGTTCAAGATGATCGACCAAAGTCGGGCCTGATCATTTATTAATTAGATTCTTGAGTATGATTATATTAATGGTTGGACCTAACCAAATATTTCAATGGAGGTTAAAGCCTACTGTTAGGAATTTAGGATAAAATTAATTACTAAAAATTATTTGATAAAATAATTGGCTAAGAACTTACCCACAGATGCATATGGGTGAGCTGGCCAAAGTCAGGCTCATGTGCAGTCTGTGTGAATTCTAATACCCACTAAGAAATTAGGATAATTACTCGAGTTGAAGGTAGAGGCTATCAATTCGTACAAAATAGTGAGAGAACATTTAGACCTAAGTCCATTTCTTTAGGGTTAAATAATTCATATACTAATTAGGTTTTTGATTTTTCTTTTGTGCAATTATGGCCTCCAACTTGTCACTCTGCTCACTGTTGGACCATGATAAACTGACAGGATCAAATTTTGATAGCTGTTATCGAAAATTGAAGATAATCCTAGAGTACAAGCGGATATTGTACGTGTTGACAGATCTGGCACATGAGGAGCCCGCTCTGAATGCTCATGCTGCGGTTTGAGACACTTACCAGAAGTGGCTTAACGACCGCACCATGGTGCGTTGTATCTTGTAGACAGTCATGAATAATGAATTTAGTCATAAATTCGAGAAAGTTCAGCCAGAAGATATGCTCAAAGTGTTGAATGAGTCTTTTGGTACTTCCGACGATGTTGAGCGGCATAAGACTAGTTATGCTGTTTTCAATGCTAGGATAAGGGATGGGACATCGGTTAACGATTGTATTGTACATGATCAAATAAATCAAACATCTGAGCAAGCTTGACTTTTTCTTGCACGAGTAGCTTGGGAAGGATGAGGTCCTAAATTTTCTATTGAAGTCCTATCTGAACGGAATATGCCCTACAAGCTAATCGACTTATGTATATAAGGGATTTTTCTTGTAATCTTCCAGACTTATATGACATTTTATATTAATAAAAGGTATTTTTTGTTTCATCATGTGCTGCATTTTATGTTTTTAATTAAGATCATGATGAATCTCATAGATCAGGACAATGATTTTAGGGTTATGATGAGATCATACCTATGAGATCTAAAACCTTGATCTAGAATATTTCTAGTTAGAGGGACATTGAGTCAGGGATCGATGTTTCGAAAGAACTAGCACATCCTATGTATGCTCGATAGATGGGTAGCTGATCTCATAAGCTACTTGTGTGAGATACTAATACAAGAGTGTGGGTGCTCATTAGAGAATGAGTTCACTGAATTGATCTGACATGAGAAATATCTTATGAAATTCTAATGTCAAGAGATGCTTCTCTAGTGGGGGTTGTGCATGTGGTCCTTAGACCTGAGATCACCATGGAACCTTGTGCATATGAAACCATAGTTTTGGTTCATACTCATTCATGACTTAGTCATGTACGGGATGTTCTAGATATGGTGAATTATGTATGGAGGTTATAAGTAGGTCAACATGGAATCGACCACTCCTAATAAAAAGAGATCGCATCCTACTTGTTCCGATCGAGAGATGATTCAAGAAGATTTTGATCAAAGCAGAACAAAAATTAGAAAGAGTTTCTAATATTTTATTAATCAAATCATCATCTTATGATTGAGAGAAATATGAATATAAAATTGGATTTGACTTGGTTCCATATCCATAATCATATTTGGGATGCTAGATAATCAAAGGATTACTTGCACGAAACTTATCACTGAAGGATAGTTTTAGTATTTTCATCAAAAAATTTTATATTTTTTGGATACGCATTGTTGGGTATAAAATACCCGCAGCCGAAATCAACAGCAGAACGGCTCCGCCCGGACTCCTACAGGAGCCGGGTTCCTCCATCAACAGCAGAATGGCTCCGCCCGGACTCCCACGGGAGCCGGGCTCCTCCATCAACAGCAGAACGGCTCCGCCCGGACTCCCACGAAAGCCGGGCTCCTCCATCAACAGCAGATCGGCTCCGCCCGGACTCCTACGGGAGCCAGGCTCCTCCATAGGTATAAAATACCTACAGCCGAAATCAACAGCAGAACGGCTCCACCCGGACTCCTACGGGAGTCGGGCTCCTCCGTCAACAGCAGAACGGCTCCGCCCAGACTCCTACGGGAGCCGGGCTCCTCCATCGACAGCAGAATGGCTCCGCCCGGACTCCTACGAGAGCCGGGCTCCTCCGTCAACAGCAGAACGGCTCCGCTCGGACTCCTACGGGAGCCGGGCTCCTCCATCAACAGCAGAACGGCTCCGCCCGGACTCCTACGGGAGCCGGGCTCCTCCATCGACAGCAGAACGGCTCCGCCCGGACTCCTACGGGAGCCGGGCTCCTCCGTCACCAGCGGAACGGCTCCGCCCGGACTCCTACGGGAGCCGGGCTCCTCCATCGACAGCAGAATGGCTCCGCCCAGACTCCTACGGGAGCCGGACTCCTCCGTCACCAGTGGAACGGCTCTGCCCGGACTCCTACGGGAGCCGGGCTCCTCCATCGACAGCAGAACGGCTCCGCCCGGACTCCTATGGGAGCCGGGCTCCTCCGTCAACAGCGGAACGGCTCCGCCCGGACTCCTACGGGAGCCGGGCTTTTCTGTCAACAGCGGAACGGCTCCGCCCGGACTCCTACGGGAGCCGGGCTCCTCCATCGACAGCAGAACGGCTCCGCCCGGACTCCTACGGGAGCCGGGCTCCTCCATCAACAGCAGAACGACTCCTCTCGGACTCCAGCAAAGGCCGAACTCCGACCACTGCCGAGGCTTGATCAACAGATCTGCGTCCCTTGGCAGATAACAATAACTGCCATGATCCTATTCCACTTCCTGTAGCGGATTCCGCACGGTTCCACCTCCCCCTGCGGCGGACCCACTACTCTCTGACAGGCTGTGTCAACGGCTACGATTCTGCTCCGCTCCCCGCGACAGGTGCTGCACGATCCCACTACTCGCTGACAACTAGCGGCAACGGACGACGCCCCACTACCTGCAACAGGCCCTACGTGGCAGGCTATGGCGATAGCCACGGGTCTACCCCACTATCTTTCGCAATCAATTCCCCTGACCATGGGCGGCCCACTACCAGGCGGTTACAAACGTCGCCATCAATCCTTTGCCTCCTCCGCCTATAAAAGGGAGACCCAGATATGTTATTCTTTAAGCTCATTCTTCCTTATCTCAAAACTCTGCTAAATTCTCCGTTCGAGCACTCCATTCTTGTTGAGGCAGAAAACTGACTTGAGCGTCGGAGGGTCTTGCCGGAGCAACCCCACCTCTGGTTTAGACTTCCCTTGTAGGTCCCGACGGCGACCGCGGCTTCCCCGACTCCAGCTTCTCCGGCGCAAGTGGATTTTTGCACCAACAGGATTGGCGCTAGAAGGAGGGACGTGTCTTCGCAGCACCCTTGTTCTTGAAGGAGCGCTCAACGGACCCGCTTCCGGCCATCTTTTCTGGCATCCAATCCTCTTTTCCCCATCCGATGCCCTCTTGCGAGGTTTCTGCACAACTACCTCCGGCTATGGTTGCCGATAAAGGGTGGCCGGATGGCCAGTCTTCGTCGGATTCCGTCAACGTCATCTCGGGGGAATCCCGGCAGGAGGCAATCAGCACATCAGCTGCACCCCTCAAGCGGCAAAAAGTTGAAGAGCCCATAGCCTTCACTGAAGAAGACGCCCAGGGAGTCCAATTCCCTCATAACGATGCGGTCGTAGTTTCCTTGAATATAGCAGATTATGACGTCCGTCGCATTCTCGTCGACAATGAAAGTTCGGCCGACATCTTATTCTACAGTGCCTTTTCGAGAATGGACACTCTTGGCGGTCATCTAAGGCCGATGTGCTCCCCCTTGATAGGGTTTACTGGTGACGCCGTTCCGACGGAAGGAATGATAGCTCTAACTGTGACCGCGGGGCAGCATCCAAAGCAGTCCAGAGCCCTGGTGAATTTCCTGGTGGTAAAGGCGCCATCTGCCTACAATGCAATTCTTGGCCGACCCGGCCTCAATGCCCTCAGAGCCGTTGTTTCAACCTACCATTTGAAGTTGAAGTTCCCCACTGACAAGGGGATTGGAGAAGTTCGGGGAGACCAAGCGCTGGCCAGGCACTGCTACAATATTGCCCTGTAAAGAAGCGATCAAACGGACCTCTGTCCAGTCGACGGGTTGGATGCACGCGACGACCTCACTGAAGAGAGGGGCGGCCCGATCGAGGACCTAATACCAATTCCTTTGAATGATGGGAATGCAGAGCATGTGGTGTTAATTGGCTCCAACCTGGAGGAGGAGGTGCGGACGCATCTCGTGGATTTTCTCCGAAGGAATGCAGACGTTTTCGCATGGGTCCCGACGGATATGTCGGGGATTGACACAGAAGTCATGGAACATCATCTGGCGGTCGACCCTAAACATCGGCCAACAAAAGAAAAAATCCGGAGTCATGCCCCGGAGAGGCAGAAGGCAATAGCCGAGGAAGTGGATAAACTTCTCAAGGCCAGATTCATCAAGGAGGTCAATTATCCGGAGTGGATCTCCAATGTTGTCTTGGTCAAGAAAGCAAACGGCAAGTGGAGGATGTGTATCGATTTCAAAAAGCTGAATAAGGCTTGCCCAAAGGACAGCTACCCCCTTCCCAGGATCGACCAACTGGTGGATGCTACCTCGGGCCACGAGCTTCTCACTTTTATGGATGCATTCTCCGGCTATAACCAGATTAGAATGGCATCGAAAGATGAAGAGAAGACTGCTTTTATCACTAATCACGGCCTTTATTGCTACAGGGTTATGCCGTTCGGCCTCAAGAACGCGGGAGCAACCTATCAACGACTGGTGAACAAAATCTTCAAGGAACAGATCGGCCGAAATATGGAGGTTTATGTGGACGATATGCTCGTGAAAAGCAGGTCTTCCGGCAATCATGTAGCCGACCTCGAGGAAACCTTTGGCGCTCTTCGAAAGTATAGAATGAAGCTGAACCCGACCAAATGCGCCTTTGGGGTAACCTCAGAAAAGTTCCTGGGCTTCATGGTGTCGGGGCGCGGGATCGAGGCCAATCCGGAGAAAATCTGCGCCATCCAAAATATGGCTGCCCCAAGGTCGATCAAGGAGGTTCAATGCCTCACGGAAAGAGTCGCGGCTCTTAATCGCTTTGTCGCAAGGTCGGCCGAACGATGTCTGCCCTTCTTTCAAACCCTCAAGCAGCCGAAGAACTTCTGTTGGACCCCTGAATGCCAACAGGCATTCGAAGAATTGAAAAGCTACCTTAGCTCGCCCCCACTGCTGGCGAAGCCCGAGCCTAAGGAGGAATTATTTTTGTACCTGGCGGTCTCTCCCACAGCCCTTGCAGCTGTCCTTGTTAAAGAGGAAATGAAAGTCCAGCGACCAGTCTACTACATTAGTCGCGTGTTGAGGGACGCCGAGACCAGGTATACTAAATTGGAAAAACTGACCTACGCCTTGTTGATTGCAGCTCGGAGACTCCGGCCTTACTTTCAAGGGCACACGGTGACGTTACTCACCGACCAACCGATCAAGACGATTTTGCACCGAGCTGATATCTCCGGGAGAATGGCGAAATGGGCAATCGAGCTCACAGAACTCGACATCAACTACAAACCTAGACCAGCAATAAAAGCCCAAGTATTGGTGGATTTCATAGTAGAATGCACCATCCCCGAGGAAGCCGAACCTGAGCAAAGCAAAATTGACGACCTGAGGACTCAACCGAACTCCCCCGATGAAGAAGCCAGTTCCTCCGATAGCTTTTGGACCCTCCATGTGGACGGATCTTCCAACATGGCAGGCGCGGGTGCAGGCCTGATCTTGACCGGCCCGGAGGGAGTCGTTGCGGAGTACGCTCTGCGTTTCGAATTCCCCGCAACAAACAATGGGGCGGAGTATGAAGCTCTGATCGCAGGGTTGAGGATCGCCAGGGAGCTCATAATAGGTCAACTCCAGGTGCACAGCGATTCCCAACTTGTGGTGGGGCAAGTCAGCGGGAGCTTTGAAGCGCGGGAGGATAGTATGGCCAAATATCTTGAGAAAGTGAAGGAGTTCATCCCTGCCTTTGGCGATTTCGACATCAGGCAAATTCCAAGGTCGGAGAACACCAGAGCCGATCTTCTCTCCAAACTGGCGACATCAGCCCCGGCCGAATTGCCAAAAGGCGTCCTCTTTGAAGTTTTAAAGCATCCGAGTACGGAAGAACCGCGACTCGTAATGGAGATCGACCACGGGCCCAGCTGGGTCGACCCGCTAATAACTTATCTTAGAGATGGGATTCTCCCCCAGGATGCGAAAGAAGCCCGAAAACTCCGAAATCAAGCCTCCCGGTACATCCTTTATGAGGGCAAATTGTACAAAAGATCGTACTCCTTGCCTCTCTTGAGATGCCTCCGACCCTCAGAAGCTGACTACGCTTTATGGGAAGTACACGAGGGAGCTTGTGGAAGCCATTTAGGTGCCAGGTCTTTATCCCACAAACTACTCCGCCAAGGGTATTACTGGCCAACGATGCATCGTGATTCAATCGAATATGTCAAAAAGTGTGATCGATGCCAGAGATACGCCAACATCCAGAGACAACCTACCACCGAGCTTACACCCTTGAGTGCCCCATGGCCTTTTGCGCAGTGGGGGATGGATATTCTTGGCCCCTTTCCCATGGCGTCTGGTCAAAGGAAATTTCTCCTCGTAGCAATCGACTACTTCACCAAATGGGTCGAGGCCGAGCCGCTAGCCAAAATCACATAAGCGAAAGTGCAGGATTTCGTCTGGAAATCGATCGTGTGCAGGTTCGGTTTGCCTAGAACCCTCATCACTGATAATGGATGGCAATTCGCGGGAGCCAGATTTGCTGAATTCTGTGAAGACCTAAATATCTCCCATAAATTCACATCAGTGGCCCATCCCCAGGTGAACGGCGAAGCCGAGGTAACAAACAGAACCCTTTTGCAGGGGATTAAGACCAGGCTCGAAAAAGCAAAAGGAACTTGGGCGGACGAACTTTATCATGTGCTATGGGCTTATCGGACCACCCAGAGGTTGCCTACAGGAGAGACTCCCTTTGCTTTAGCCTTTGATACGAAAGCCGTCATCCCGATCGAGCTTAAACTCCCATCGGCACGAGTCGTGGCATTCGATGAACCCCAAAATGCGCAAAGTCTCAGAGCCAACCTCGACCTACTGGAAGAAAGGCGGGAGATTGCTCAGGTTCGAATGGCAGCCTACAGACAGAAAGTTGCCCGGTATTACAACGCCCGAGTCAAGAACAAGGCATTCAAAGCAGGGGATCTAGTGCTCCGACGAGCTGCTGTCTCACAACCACAGGGCTAGGGGAAGCTTGCCCCAAACTGGGAGGGACCTTATGAGGTCAAAGAAGTAGTCCGACCTGGAACTTATTATCTTAAGGAACTCGGAGGAGCCGACCTCCCGCGACCATGGAGCTCAGAAAACTTATGGATGTACTACCAGTAATTTCGTCCTAATCAAAAAATGAGTGCCCGTTTGTCTTGGGACAATTCAAGCAGACGGTATCAAAAATGAGAGGGCAACCTTATAAAAGTCGAAGGCCCGGTTCTTTTAGACCGGATGGGGGGAGAGGCCTTGCAACGCCCATATGTGCCCCCACAGCCCTGTTAGGGACAGGAGGAGAACCTCGCCCTAACTTGAGCAAAGTCGAAGGCCCGGTTCTTTTAGATCGGATGGGGGGAGAGGCCTTGCAACGCCCATATGTGCCCCCACAGCCCTGTTAGGGACAGGAGGAGAACCTCGCCCTAACTTGAGCAAAGTCGAAGGCCCGGTTCTTTTAGACCGGATGGGGGGAGAGGCCTTGCAACGCCCATATGTGCCCCCACAGCCCTGTTAGGGACAGGAGGAGAACCTCGCCCTAACTTGAGCAAAGTCGAAGGCCCGGTTCCTTTAGACCGGATGGGGGGAGAGGCCTCGCAACGCCCTAATGTGCCCCCGCAGCCCTGTCAGGAACAGGAGGAGAACCTCATCCTGACATGAGCAAAGTGGAAGGCCCGGACTCCTACGCGAACCAGGTTCCTACGCCAAGAAGGCTTCACCCGAACTCCTACGGGAGCCGGGTTCCATCGCAAAAAAGACTTCACCCGGACTCCTACGGGAGCCGGGTCCCTACGCCAAAGAAGACTTCATCCGGACTCCTACGGGAGCCGGGTTCCAAAAAAAAAAAAAAAAAAAAAAAAAAAAAGGGGAGAGACTTCACCCGGACTCCTACGGGAGCTGGGCTCCACTGCCAACATCAGCTACAGGACAACTCCGCCCGGACTTCTACGGAAGCCAGACTTTACTTATGACTTTGATTGCAGAAAAACTTTGCCCTGGCTCTTACAAGAATTGAGCTACTCCAACTCCCGGAGGGCTTCTCCGTTCGGACTATCAAGGGAGCCGAACTTAGCCCCGACCTCAGCGGAGAAAAATCCGAGCGAACCTGACAAGTGGGTATCCCCGAACGGCACAAAAGCCGAAAAGGAGCTCGACAAATGACGACCCCACGTGAACTGAAAAAGTCGCCGACGACCTTGGAACAACGTAACACAGACAAAGAGAAGGAAAGAAAAATGAAGAAGTTCGGCAGACAACTATTTAACGCAAGATGCAAACAAGGTACTGAAATCACTTTTTCATTTAACAGAAGTACACGTTACAGGACCCGGTGGGTCAGGAAAAAAGAAGATACATGTCATCACAAGTCTCGCGAACACGGTTCGGGCAGGACGAACCGGAAGCCGCTCCGAGCTACGAACTCTGTCTCTATCCCTCTCAGTCGCATTCTCCAGTGCGTGTAACAGCTCTCGCCCCATCTCGCCTCATTCTGTTCCCGAAGTCCCGACCTTAGCGGGAAAGGGGTGGGGTAGATCTCCGGAGGCGGTGAGGGCAACGGCGGCAGTAGCGAAGACCTATTTCAAGAAGAACCGTAGCCACTTCAGGGACGGTTGCGACATCAGAGATATGCCTCACCTCCGAGTGCACCACGACGGCTGCCGCCCGAAGCACTCCGGCAAGGTCGGCATGCGTTACTTCCATCGTCCCCGCAACAAGCTCTACTGCCCCACCGTCGATGCCGACCGCCTCTGGTCTCTCGGCCCCGACGGCGTCAAGGATCCCGTCATGGCTTATGACGACTATTCTGCCCTCTTGACCGGTATCACCTCGCCTCGCTACTCCGAGATTCGCGGGCAGAACAACTTCACCGACAGCCCCCGTTATTAAACCCCTGTTGTTGAAGGAATTCTTCCTTGGACTCCTTTTGGGACGATGGAGATTCTCACCGGCCGCCATTCTCCTTCTCACCTTCCTCCAAACCCTAAGAATTCCCTCGAGAACAGCCTCCCGTGTGGATAACATGGTATAAGGGAAGGAGACAGGAACTGGGGCGAGAGAAGCAGGACTCTCAGATGAAAGAATTGCGCCAGGATGAAACCACGAAGGGACTGGGGGGTTTAAATAGCCGATGGATCCTGGCGCAATTATGGCGGCGGGTATTCCTGGGCCAACTGGTGTGTGCCGCGTGGCGCGCTTATCCCCTTCACCGCCATCGAGGGTTGACCGCTCGCGAATTCCCGCAGAGCGATGCTTAGGATCGCATTTCGACGGGGGTTCCGAAGAGACTTTTCAAGTCACCTTCACCGAAAAATGGATTCTGACGTGCGTGCATTAAATGGGGGCGGCAGTGCGCAAGGTTCGAAGGGGCGATTCCGGCTGTGCGCATCTCTCTCTCTGTACTTCATTCGCTTAAAATTCAAACTCGAAAGTAGGGGGACTGGTGTTGGGTATAAAATACCCGCAGCCGAAATCAACAGCAGAACGGCTCCGCCCGGACTCCTACGGGAGCCGGGTTCCTCCATCAACAGCAGAACGGCTCCGCCCGGACTCCCACGGGAGCCGGGCTCCATTCCCGCAGAGCGACGCTTAGGATCGCATTTCGACGGGGGTTCCGAAGAGACTTTTCAAGTCACCTTCACCGAAAAATGGATTCTGACGTGCGTGCATTAAATGGGGGCGGCAGTGCGCAAGGTTCGAAGGGGCAATTCCGGCTGCGCGCATCTCTCTCTCTGTACTTCATTCGCTTGAAATTCAAACTCGAAAGTAGGGGGACTGGTGTTGGGTATAAAATACCCGCAGCCGAAATCAACAGCAGAACGGCTCCGCCCGGACTCCTACGGGAGCCGGGTTCCTCCATCAACAGCAGAACGGCTCCGCCCGGACTCCCACGGGAGCCGGGCTCCTCCATCAACAGCAGAACGGCTCCGCCCAGACTCCCACGGGAGCCGGGCTCCTCCATAGGTATAAAATACCCGCAGCCGAAATCAACAGCAGAATGGCTCCGCCCGGACTCCGACGGGAGTCGGGCTCCTCCGTCGACAGCAGAACGGCTCCGCCCGGACTCCTACGGGAGTCGGGCTCCTCCGTCAACAGCGAAACGGCTCCGCCCGGACTCCTACGGGAGTCGGGCTCCTCCGTCAACAGCGGAACGGCTCCGCCCGGACTCCTACAGGAGCCGGGCTCCTCCATCAACAGCAGAACGGCTCTGCCCGGACTCTTACGGGAGCTGGGCTCCTCCATCGACAGCAGAACGGCTCCGCCCGGACTCCTACGGGAGCCGGGCTCCTCCGTCACCAGCGGAACGGCTCCGCCCGGACTCCTACGGGAGCCGGGCTCCTCCATCGACAGCAGAACGGCTCCGCCCGGACTCCTACGGGAGCTGGGCTCCTCCGTCACTAGCGGAACGGCTCCGTCCGGACTCCTACGGGAGCCGGGCTCCTCCATCGACAGCAGAACGGCTCCGCCCGGACTCCTACGGGAGTCGGGCTCCTCCGTCAATAGCGGAACGGCTCCGCCCGGACTCCTACGGGAGCCGGGCTCCTCCGTCAACAGCGGAACGGCTCCGCCCGGACTCCTACGGGAGCCGGGCTCCTCCATCAATAGCAAAACGGCTCCGCCCGGACTCCTACGGGAGCCGGACTCCTCCATCGACAGCAGAACGGCTCCGCCCGGACTCCTACGGGAGCCGGGCTCCTCCATCAACAGCAGAACGACTCCTCCCGGACTCCTGCAAAGGCCAAACTCCGACCACTGCCGAGCCTTGATCAACAGATCCGCGTCCCTTGGCAGATAACAATAACTGCCATGATCCTATTCCACTTCCTGTAGCGGATTCCGCACGGTTCCACCTCCCCCTGCGGCGGACCCACTACTCTCTGACAGGCTGTGTCAACGGCTATGATTCTGCTCCGCTCCCCGTGACAGGTGCTGCACGATCCCACTACTCGCTGACAACTAGTGGCAACGGACGCCGCCCCACTACCTGTAACAGGCCCTACGTGGCAGGCTATGGCGATAGCCACGGGTCTACCCCACTATCTTTCGAAATCAATTCTCCTAACCATGGACGGCCCACTACCAGGTGGTTACAAACATCGCCATCAATCCTTTGCCTCCTCCGCCTATAAAAGGGAGACCCAGATATGTTATTCTTTAAGCTCATTCTTCCTTATCTCAAAACTTTGCTAAATTCTCCGTTCGAGCACTCCATTCTTGTTGAGGCAGAAAACTGACTTGAGCGTCGGAGGGTCTTGCCGGAGCAACCCCACCTCCGGTTTAGACTTCCCTTGTAGGTCCCGACGACGACCGCGGCTTCCCCGACTCCAGCTTCTCCGACGCAAGCGGATTTTTGCACCAACAGGATTGGTGCTAGAAGGAGGGCCGTGTCTTCGCAGCACCCTTGTTCTTGAAGGAGCGCTCAACGGACCCGCTTCCGGCCATCTTTTCCGGCATCCAATCCTCTTTTCCCCATCCGGTGCCCTCTCGCGAGGTTTCTGCACAACTACCTCCGGCTATGGTTGCCGATAAAGGGTGGCCGGATGGCCAGTCTTCGCCGGATTCCATCAACGTCATCTCGGGGGAATCCCGGCAGGAGGCAATCAGCACATCAGCTGCACCCCTCAAGCGGCAAAAAGTTGAAGAGCCCATAGCCTTCACTGAAGAAGATGCCCAGGGAGTCCAATTCCCTCATAATGATGCGGTCGTAGTTTCCTTGAATATAGCAGATTATGACGTCCGTCGCATTCTCATCGACAACGGAAGTTCGGCCGACATCTTATTCTACAGTGCCTTTTCGAGAATGGCCACTCTTGGCGGTCATCTAAGGCCGATGTGCTCCCCCTTGATAGGGTTTACTGGTGACGCCGTTCCGATGGAAGGAATGATAGCTCTAACTGTGACCGCGGGGCAGCATCCAAAGCAGTCCAGAGCCCTGGTGAATTTCCTGGTGGTAAAGGCGCCATCTGTCTACAATGCAATTCTTGGCCGACCCGGCCTCAATGCCCTCAGAGCCGTTGTTTCAACCTACCATTTGAAGTTGAAGTTCCCCACTGACAAGGGGATTGGAGAAGTTCGGGGAGACCAAGCGCTGGCTAGGCACTGCTACAATATTGCCCTGCAAAGAAGCGATCAAGCGGACCTCTGTCCAGTCGACGGGTTGGATGCGCGCGACGACCTCACTGAAGAGAGGGGCGGCCCGATCGAGGACCTAATACCAATTCCTTTGAATGATGGGAATGCAGAGCATGTGGTGTTAATTGGCTCCAACCTGGAGGAGGAGGTGCGGACGCATCTCGTGGATTTTCTCCGAAGGAATGTGGACGTTTTCCCATGGGTCCCGGCGGATATGTCGGGGATTGACACAGAAGTCATGGAACATCATCTGGCGGTCGACCCTAAACATCGGCCAACAAAAGAAAAAATCCGGAGTCATGCCCCGGAGAGGCAGAAGGCAATAGCCGAGGAAGTGGATAAACTTCTCAAGGCCGGATTCATCAAGGAGGTCAATTATCCGGAGTGGATCTCCAATGTTGTCTTGGTCAAGAAAGAAACGGCAAGTGGAGGATGTGTATCGATTTCAAAAAGCTGAATAAGGCTTGCCCAAAGGACAGCTACCCCCTTCCCAGGATCGACCAACTGGTGGATGCTACCTCGGACCACGAGCTTCTCACTTTTATGGACGCATTCTCCGGCTATAACCAGATTAGAATGGCATCGGAAGATGAAGAGAAGACTGCTTTTATCACTAATCGCGGCCTTTATTGCTGATCCGGGCTAAAATAAATCAAAATTTATCTTATAAAATCAGAAAATCCCTAGATCTAAGATTCTATTACATGATTATTACATAGCATTAAATCAAAAATTAAAATATAAAGAGCAAGAACTACATGTTGATGTATGTAAAATATAATAGATCAGATCTATTACCTTGCAAGTTAGACATTCTAACTTTACTAATCCGGGCTTGAGGATGATGTTGTGAGCTGCACACACATCCAGCCTCTAGGAGTCATCCACACGAGCCCACGAATCACGATCAGAAGTCTTGGTCCAGAAAATTAGCACAGTATGCTAGTACTGTGCTGATCCTTCTTCAATGGTCGATCAGATGCCTCCTTCTTCTTGATTTGGACTCTTTCAAAGATGAGAAATAGGAGAAAGAGTTTTAGATATGAGACACTCTCAGAAAACTCACAAATGGAAGAAGAAAAGAGGTGAAGTCAGCAACCCTAGAAGAAGACTCTCTTCTTCTTCTCTTTGCTCTCACCTAGACACGTAGTTTTGTGTCTATTATATCTCCATGCCCCAACACTCTTTCTCCCTGATTTTCATATGACCCAAAGGTCTCTCAATGCTCTATAATCCATAAAAAGTTTAAGAAAAAGTTCAATTTAAATAAAAAGATATGAAGAATCCTTATCTAGGTCAAATACCTAGTCAAGAAAAATTCAAACAGGACAAGAAAAGGGGTGTCCAACTCTTGGGCGCCCCCTCTTTCTTTTTTTACCATGAACCACCTGCAAAGGGCACACAATATGTGCCATAAAAGGTACAAAAATCTCAAAAAAAATTTGGATAAAATCAGTGCCATAAGAAAAGAGTTTTGATTTTCTAAAATTCTATCTCATAGAATTTGAAATCCAAATTAATTCTTACTTTGACTTGGTCCACAACCATATTCTATGTAAGAGAGAAAGAGTGAAAAGCTTTGGGCATGTGTGAAGGCATGGGAGAGAAGATTTTGTCATACAAAATAAGAAAGAATGAAAAGCTTTGGGCGTGGGGGGCTAAGGTGGTGCAAGGTGGAATCCTAGTCTTACTAGGATTCAATCTATGACTTGTTCAAATTTAGTTTCTCAAACCAAATCAAACCAAAACCAAATCAATCCAATTAAAATAGGTCTTAATCCAATTAAAAATTTAATTTAATTAGATTAAATTAGATTTAAAATATGATTTTATTTTTTAATTAAATTAAAAATTAGGTTGACCCAAGTCCTAATTGGACTAGGACTAGTTTTTCCTTACACTTGGCTTATCCAATAAACCAATTGGACTTGATCCAATCAAGCCCAAACCAAATTAAATAAATCATATTCAGTTAGACTTAATCTTAGCCTATTGTCTTAATCAAATTAAGCTAATTATTAATCGAATTGCTAATCGATCCTCCTGCAACACTTGCACTAGGTTAAATGTTAATTTTATTGATCGTTTAACCCTAGAATGATTCTTAATCATTGATCAACCATCCGATCGGATCATGAACTCTAATGTGTGTAACTCATAGGTCCAAATCTAAACTGGTAGCATAGAAATAAATTTCTATACCAATCGAAGTGACCATCTAGCAATGGTACCTGATGGCTAGATAGATCGAATGTGTAGAACAACATCCTTAGAACCCAAGCGGATATAGTTTCCATATAATTCATCCCCTTGGCCAAAATGCTCATAGGACACCTAGTTTAACTGTCAACTTTGATCAGATTGTCCACATTGTATTTTAAAATATCAAATCTATTTGATGGATTATTCTGGCCAAGGTTTTGCTAAATTGAAATACAGCGACTCATTCTTCTCCAACTCTTGGAGTGGTCAATCCCATCTTGATCACACTCTGACTTCGTAAGTACTTGACTATGCCCAGAAGTCTTCTGTCACTGAATTGCAAATTTAGTTAGTCCAGTACCAAAGCACAGTGAGTTGCTTGCAAGTTACTAAGGTGATCTCAGGTCTAAGGGACACTTATACCTATATCCTATCAGAGACATTCTCGATAGCAGAATGCTCTAGAGTTGGTCAAGTTCAGTGACGATATATCCTTACATCTGACCTGTATACCATATCAGTATTTTCACACTTATTGGTTAAAAGGACAACTAACCCATATGGCCTACAGCAACCTATGCTCGATAGAAGCTGTCGTATTTATTAACAGTCTATCATTTGGTCGTGAACAGTTTTAAGGACTAATCGATAAATTCTCTCTTAATCGAACCTAAATAGTCCTAAGGACTTCATCACAACAACAGAGTTCATTAGAAGATGAAAACTTGTGATAAAGATGCCAATAATATATTTTATTTATTAACAAATCAATTACAATATAAGGTTGCTCAACCATCAATAGGTTGACGATTGACTTTTGGGATATATTTTTCAACAACTCTCACTTGTCCTAAAGCCACTCGACACAGTATCTAATACCCATCTTCGACTTATGGTTGTCGAACTCCTTTATCATTAGGGCTTTAATGAAGGGGTCGGCCAGATTCTCCTTTTCGTCGATCTTCTGAAGGTCGATGTCACCTTGATCCATGATCTCCCGAATCAGGTGGAAGCGGCACAAAATATGCTTCATCTGCTGGTGTGCTTGGGGTTCCTTTGCCTGAGCTATGGCACCAGTGCTGTCACAGTAGAGCAGGACTAGACCATCGAGGGAGGGTGCTACTCTGAGCTCGATGATGAATTTTCTCAGCCACACAGCTTCCTTCGCGGCATCCGATGCTACGATGTACTCTACCTCACAAACAGAGTCTGCCACAGTATGCTGCTTGAAACTCTTCCAGCAAATGGCTCCACCATTCAGAGTAAAGATATAACCCAACATGCTTCTGCTGTCATCATGGTCAGATTAAAAGTTGGAGTCTGTGAACCCCATAAGTTTCAGATCTGACTTGCCATAAACCAACCATTGGTTCTTAGTATTTCTCAAATACTTAAGGATGGCTTTAACCACTTTCCAGTGATTTTCTCCAGGATCAGATTGGTATCTACTCACTACTCTTAATGAGTATGCCACATCTGGCCTTGTACATGTCATGGCATACATGATAGATCCCACAATCGAAGCATATGGGACTCTACTCATACGCTCTCTCTCTTCAGGAGTTATCGGACAATCCTTCTTAGAGAGAGAAATTTCATGGTCTATCGATAGATAGCCCTTCTTGAAATTCTCCATGCTGAACCTCTTCAGCACAGTGTCTATGTACATGGACTGGGATAACACAAGCATCCTTTTAGATCTATCCCTATAGATCTTCATCTCTGGGATGTAAGATGCTTCACCCAAGTCCTTCATGGAGAGCTGTGATGACAACCAGACTTTTATTCCCTGTAGTGCGAGGATGTCATTCCTGATTAAGAGAATGTCATCCACGTACATGACAAGGAATATCACAACTGAACCATTTGCCCATTTATAGATGCAGGGCTCTTCTCCGTTCTTAAAGAAGCTATACGTTTTGATCACCTTATCAAAATGTATGTTCCAACTCCAAGAAGCTTGCTTCAATCCATAAATGGATCTCTAAAGCTTGCACATCTTGGACTCATCTGTGGATGTAAACCCCTCAGGTTGATCATATACACCTCTTCGGTCAACTCTTCATTCAGAAAAGCTATCTTTACATCTATCTGCCAGATCTCATAATTCAAATGGACAGCTATTGCAAGCATTATCCGAATGGATTTGAGCATTGCCACAGGGGAGAACATCTCGTTATAGTCAATACCATAATGTTGACGATACCCCTTGGCAACCATACGGGCTTTCTAGATCTCCACCTTTCTGTCTGCACCCCTCTTCCTTTTGAAGACCCATTTACACCCAATGGGTTTAACCCCTTAAGGTGGATCAACCAATGTCCATACATCGTTGACCTTTATGGACTCCATTTCGGATTTAATGGCTTCAAGTCATTTTTCAGAATCAGATCTCTGCATTGCATCCATATAGGTGATCAGATCCTCATCGTTCTCATCGAGTTCGATGGGATCACCATCCTGAACCAAAAAACCATAGTATCTGTCCGACTGATGTGGTACTCTACCGAATCGCCTTAATGATGTAGGTACATTGGACTCCAGATCTGATCTAATCAAATACGACTCAAGTTCAGCTATTGGTGTCGGTCCTTCTACCTGTTGAACTTCATAAAGTTCAATCTTAGAGACAACGGTTCGTTCACCAAGGAACTCCTTTTCTAAAATGGTTGCCTTAAGACTGATGAACACCTTTTGTTCATCAGCATGGTAGAAAAAATATCCTTTGGTCTCTTTGGAGTTTCCTATGAATGTGCATTTGTCAGATCTAGGTCCAAGTTTATCTATAACTAATCGTTTGACATAGGCCGGACACCCCCAGATCCTAAGGTGTGAAAGTGCTGGCTTACGCCCTGTCCATATCTCATATGGAGTCTTAATTACAAACTTACTTGAAATCTTATTTAACAGATAACAGACCAATTCGAGTGCATATCCCTAAAAAGATATCGACAAGCTGGCAAAACCCATCATGGATCAGATCATATCTAACAGAGTCTGATTTCTCCTTTCAGACACACCATTATGCTGTGGTATTCCTGGAGGAGTCTATTGGGAGAGAATCTCATTCTCTCCTAGATATATGAGAAACTCATCAGAAAGATATTTTTCTCCTCGATCAGATCGAAGAGTTTTAATACTCTTTCCAGTTTATTTTTCTACTTCACTTCAGAATCATTTGAACATTTCAAATGAATCCGACTTATGTTTCATCAGACTGACATATCCATATCTGGATAGATTATCTGTGAAAGTGATGAAGTAGAAATATCCACCTCTAGCACTTGTGCTCATGGGCCTGCATACATCAGTATGTACTAGGCCCAAGAGCTCAGTAGCTCTCTCACCTTTTCCAATAAAAGGTGACTTGATCATTTTACCAAGAAGACAATACTCATAGGTTGGAAGTGATTCACAATCACTAACTTCGAGGATTCTCTTTTGAGTCAACCTGTTTATTTTGTTCTTGTTTATATGACCTAGCCTACAGTGCCATAAGTAGATATCTGATACACTATCTAATCTAGGATGCTTGCCTGTAGAATAGACTCGTTAACAGGTTGTGATAACATAGACACACCATTGTTTAAATGTCCACAAAAAATAGTAATACCATTCACAATGATATTACAAACTTGTTTTCTTGTTGAAATTTCATAATCATTTATGGCCAGAAGGCCTACAGAAATAACATTTAAAAGAAACTGGGACAGAAATGACAATCATTAAGAACAACGGTATGGGACTCAAATACAAGTTTCAAGATTTCTAATGCTAGAACTAGAACTGATCTTCCATCTCCAACATTCAGAAACTTCTCATCTTGCTCGAACTCCTACTGACCTGCAACCCTTGCAACGAATTGCAAATATGGTAACGGCTATCAGTATCCAATACCCAGTCAGTTATATCACAAATAGAGAAATTACAAGGTGTTATCATATAAATACCTTGCCCAGCAATAGCTTGCTTCTTTCTCTGCCTGTTCGGATCCAGGGAGGTAATGTACTGAGGATAGTTCCTCTTCTAGTGCCCTCGCTTCTTGCAAAAGAAGCATTTAGCTTGACTCTTATCGAGCTTGATCTTTCTGGTCTGGTCCTGCACTGATATCCCGCCTGAACTTGCACCTTCTTCACTTTCTTCTTCTTGTTCTTTTTTCCTTTCTCAAAAAGTCAAAAATCAGAAGACGAACCTCCCACTAAGTTCACCGACTCCTTGTGGAGTTGGTGATCCTTCTCAAAGTTCTGAAGCAACCTTAGTAACCCATGGTAGTTTACTTCAGGCTTTGTCATTCTATAATGAGTGAGGAATGGGAGATAAGACTTCAGCAGCGATTCAGTATTGCATCTTTCCCAAGCTGCTCATGCAAGGAAAAGCTGAGCTTGCTCAAATGCTCCATCAGCTCGATCATGTACAATACATGATCAGTGACAGAGGCACCATCCCGTATTTTGGCATTGAAGATGGCACAACTAGTCTTGTACCTCTCCATATCATCGGGTGTGCCAAAAGCATCCTCCAACACTTGTAGCATGTCCTTTGGTGGAGCCATCTCAAATCTGCGACTGAACTCGTCGCTCATGGCAGCCAGCATGATGCAGCGCACCGTGGTCTGATCACTGAGCCACTTTTGGTAAGTATCTTTGACTGTTCCACATGCATTGGTAGCTGGCTCCTCAGGTGCAGGATCCGTTATCACATATAGGATCCGTTCATGCTCCAAGACTATCTTCAACTTTCAGTACTAGCTACCGAAGTTGGATCCCACTAACTTATTATTATCCAATAATGATCGGAGTGATAGGAAAGTGGTCATATCTACACAAAAAAAAATCATAACCCAATTAGTAATTGATTCATTAAACCTAAAGATTTGGACTTTAATCAAAAGGTTTCTCTCACTATTTTATTCGAATTAGTAGTCTCTACCTTCAATTCGAGGAATTATCCTAATTCCTTAGTGGGTACTAGAATTCACTTAGACTACACACAAGCCCAACTTTGGTTGGCCAACCCATGTACATCTAAGGGTAGGTTCTTAACCAATTATTTCTCTAAATAATTTTTAGTAATTTTAATTTTACTCCAGTCCCTAATCAGTAGGCTTTGGCCTCCACTGAAAAGGTCTGGTTAGGTCCAACCATTAACATGACCATACTTGGCCCATCTAGTCAATGAATGATTAGGCCCAACTTTGGTTGGCCAACCTAACCACCATTTAAAAAGATACAGTTAAAAAATTATATTATGAATGATAATTTCATCAGTCGATAAGCATCAGGCCTTTGGGCTTCCAATGATTATCTAACTGATGGACCCATTATCATCCACTTAATGGGAGGCTATGATCTAGTTATCACCATAACTATTTCATTTTAAGGATGTAATAATTTTAGAAGATTTAATTAATTTAGAGGAGGAGGTCAGATGAACCAGCTTATCATGATCCTCCCATTGGCTTCACCAAGTCAGCTTAAGGGAGACCATTAAAAGGGTTGTTCTAGGAGCACCTAAATTAGTCACACTAATTTACCTAGCTGACATGGGTCAGCTCGAATAGTCAAGTGATCCAATCAAAATATAATTTTACCAAGAGGTCAGGTAAGTTCGATCGGTGGGAGAGTCTGCCAAAGCTTGCCTTGGACACCATCAGAAATGGCCAGATAAGTGGGCTCCCACTTAAAAACCATCGGTCTGGTTTACCTTAAACACCAACTAGTTTAATTAGTTTTGATTAGATCAACCTAACAGTTCGTGCTAGACCGCTTAGCCAAGAATCAAGTTCATTTGGTTCTTGTTAAAGACATGGACTTGACCAACTACAACTATTGTAATTGATCTAGAGAATCCTTGACCTAATCTAAGACAACAACTGATTAGATTTAGTCAATTCTCTAATTAAGTCCATCTTTAATCTAACCTTAGGTCTAACCCAATTAATGGACCTAATTTTCACTAACCCATTAACCCAATGTGTTATGATTTGTGTCTTAAGTTCTTCAATTCACAATCCTAGAACCTACACAAATAACTTCTTAATTCTCAATTAAGTTTTGGGTTGAGGGTTGGGGTTCAGCTTTTCAAAAATAATTTTCATGTTTGTAAAATATTTTTACAACATGATTCTTACCAACCAAGTTGCATATTTGATTCATAATTAAAATGCAAGTGAAATAAGCATGAAACTACTTTAGATCTAATCTAAACAGGTTCTTGTAATTGAAACAATTTTAACTTTAAACTGCATAAATTTTTCAGACAAACATATGATGGTTCTTTGCACAAAAATTATTATCAAAGAGATTTTATTTTAGATTTAAATATCTTTTAAATCTAATAAATTATAAATTTAATCAAGATCATATCTAATAAATTTATGATTAAAGATAGATCTACACAAACTAGGACAATCTTTGCACTATAAGGGGCAAACCTTACAGCAGGACAACCTACAGTTCGTGATTGATATAAAAATTTTAATTTTAAATTTAATAATTAGATTATAAATTAGATCTAATCTAAAAAATAATCTAAGCATGTATAAAAAATTATGTAATAAACAACCTGGCTCTGATACCAATTGAAGGAACCGGATCTAGGGTTTTAAGATTAGATCTTAAAACTTTTTCAAGATCAGGCAGTGGAAGACTAAAATAAATCAAAATTTATTTTATAAAATTAGAGAATCTCTATATCTAATATTTTATTATTTGATTATTATATGATATTAAATCAAAAATTAAAATATAAAGAGTAAAAACTACATGTTGATCATATCAATATGTTTCTATACTAGATCTAATGTATGTAAAATATAATAGATCAGATCTATTACCTTGCAAGTTAGACATTCTAACTTTGCTGATATGGGCTTGAGGATGATGTTGTGAGCCACACATGCATCCGGTCTCTAGGAGTCATCCACACGAGCCCACGAATCACGATCAGAAGTCCTGCTCCAGGAAATCAGCATAGTATGCTAGTACTGTGTTGATCCTTCTTCGATGGTCGATCAGATGTCTTTTTCTTCTTGATTTGGACTCTTCCAAAGATGAAAAGTAGGAGAAGGAGTTTTAAATATGAGACACTCTCAAAAAACTCATAGATGAAGGAAGGAAAGAGGTGAACTCAGCAACCCTAGAAGAAGACCGTCTTCTTCTTCTCTTTGCTCTCACCTAGATACATAATTTTGTATCTATTATATCTCCATGCCCTAACACTCTTTCTCTTTTATTTTTATATACCTCAAAGGTTTCTTAATGCTCTATAATCCATAAAAATTTTAAAAAGAAATTCATTTAAAATAAAAAGATATGAAGAATCCTTGTCTAGGTCAAATACCTAGACAAGGAAAATCCAAACAGGGCAAGAAAAGGGGTGTCCAACTCTTGGGTGCCCCCTCTTTATTTTTCTGACATGAACTACCAGTAAAAGGTGCACAATATGTGCCATAAAAGCTATAAAAATCCTAGAAAAAATCTGGGAAAAATCAGTACCATAAGGAAAGAGTTTTGGTTTCCTAAAATTCTATCTCATAGAATTTGAAATCCAAACTAATTCCTACTTTGACTTGGTCCACAACCACATTCCATTTAAGAGAGAAAGAGTAGAAATCTTTGGGCGTACATGAAGGCCTGGGAGAGAAAGTTTTATTGTACAAAATAAGAAAGAGTGGAAAGCTTTGGGCGTAGGGGGCTAAGGTGGGGCAAGGTGGAATCCTAATCTTACTAGGATTCAATCTATGACTTGTTCAAATTTGATTTCTCAAACTAAATCAAACCAAAACTAAATCAACCTAATTAAAATATATTTTAACCCAATTAAGAACCTAATTTAATCAAATTAAATTAAATTTAAATTTGATTTAATTTTCTAATTGAATTAGAAATTAGATTGACCCAAGTCCTAATTGGACTAGGACTAGTTTTTCCTTGTACTTGGTTTATCCAATAAACCAATTGGACTTGATCCAATCAAATCCAAACCAAATTTAATTAAATTATATTCAATTAGACTTAATCTTAACCTATTAGCTTAATCAAATTAAGCCAATTAGTAATCAAATTGCTAATCGATCCTCCTACAACACTTGCACTAGGTTAAATGTCAATCGTATTGATCATTTAACACTAGAACGATTCTTAATCATTGATCAACCATCCAATCAGATCATTAACTCTAATATGTGTGACCTCATAAGTCTAAACCTAAGCTAGTAGCATAAGAATAAATTTTTATACCAATCGAAGTGACCATCTAGCAATGGTACCTGACGATCGGATAGATCGAATGTGTAGGATAACATCCTTAGAACCCATGCGGATATAGTTTTCATATAATTCATCTTCTTGATCAAAATGCTCATAGGACATCTCAGAGTTTAACTGTCAACTCTGATCAGGTTGTCCACATTGTATTTTAAAATATCAAATCCATCTAATGAATTATCCTGGCCAAGATTTTGCTAAATTGAAATACAGTGACTCATTCTTCTCCAACTCTTGGAGTGGTCAATCCTATCTTGATCACACTCTGATTTTATAAGTACTTGACTGTATCCAAAAGCCTTCCATCATTTAATTAAAAATTCAGTTAGTCTAGTACCAAAGCACAGTGAGTTGCTTGCAAGTCACTAAGGCGATCTCAGGTCTAAGGGACAGTTATACCTATATCCCATCAGAGATATTTTCGATAGTAGAATACTCTAGAGTTGGTCATGTTCAATGATGATGTATCCTTACATCTCATCTGTGTGCCATACCAGTGTCTCCACACTCCTTGGTTAGGAGGACAACCAACCCATATAGCCTACAGCGACTTATGCTCAATAGAAGCTGTCATCTTTATTAGCAGCCTATCATTTGGTTGTGAATAGTTTTAAGGACTAATCGATGAATCCTCTCTTTATCGAACCTAAATAGTTCTAAAAATTTCATCGCAACAACGGAGTTCATTAGAAGTTGAAAACTTATAATGAAAATATCAATAATATATTTTATTTATTAACAAATCAATTATAATATAAGGTTGGTTAACTATCAACAGATTGATGATTGGCTTTTGAGACATATTTTTCAACATCAAAAAATCAGTCAAGGATTTTATTTGATTTAATCATGGGATATTGGATCTTAATTAGGTTTCTAATTGACAAGCTAGCACTTGTTGGCTAACCCAAGCTCCTAACCTAATCTATTTGGATTTGAAACCTTACCAATAAATTAGCCAAAATTAAGTGAGACTTAATTTGGTTAGTGCCTATTTTAATCAGCCTTAATTGGAAATTTTTTCATGGTTTTAATGCCATTTACCAAGAGTCCCAAGTTGGTAGGACTCTTGGTGTAAGGCGCCACAATATTTGGCGCAAGATTTTTGCACATGCAAGAAGTCCTTCTCCAAAGGGATTCTAGTCTAAATTTATATGCCATTTTAATCCTCATTTGATGATGGTCAATGTCCAATTTTATGGGATTTTAATTAGATTAAAATCTTTGGCTAATGGGGCATGGAAATCAGGTGAGGCATTTGGGATTTAGTGCATGAAGGCTTGTGACATGTGAGAGGATTAGAGTCCTTCTCATGGAAGGATCTAATCCCAATTTTTGACTCCAATTAACCTCCCTCCTTTATGTTGTTGCATTCCATTTTGTAGAATTTTAATGGGATTATAATACTAAGTTGGCATGAAGATAAAATTAGATAAGGATTGGCGCATGGATTTGGTGCATGGCATTTTATCTTGGCATGCAGAAGGCCTAAGAGTCCTTCTGCATGTTAATCACCTTTTTGGGATAAGGATTAGAGGGCCAAGATTTAATCCTCACCTTTGGTTGAGTGATTTGATCAAGTTCAAATTCATTTGGAGGGCCAAGATAGGATCTTGGTGGCGCCAATTCTAGAAAGCTGAAAATCTCTTTGTAACTTTTCACATATCAATTCTCTCTCGAGGTTTAAAATTAAATCCAAGGCCTTAATCTAATAATGGCATGGGATTTGGAAGGCTAGGATCAGGATTGACCTAGTCAAAAGAACCATAAGGAGGTCCGGTTATTGAAAAAAAGCCATACGATGCTTAAACGTCATATGGGTTCTTAAGATGTAACTAACAGTCCTTCTATTTGAAGGATGTATTTGATACGTTAATAACCAAATCCAAGGCCTTTCTGAATAGACATATTAGCATCTATTCGTATGTTATAAATACCCCCCCTTTGACCTAGATAAAAATCAATCAAAGAAGTCTGATAAAGCTTCTTCCTTTCCTGGTTAAGACAAGGTCTTATAGTGCTAAGACAAGGAGTCTTCCTTCAGACAAGGTCTTAGACTTCAAGACAAAGAGTCTTCCATTAGGACAAGGGTTTAGGAAGATCCTTTAGAAAGGCTGAAAGAGGGGTTTAGGCTATTTAAGAGAGAATTGATGAAGGAGTGCTGGAAATTGATCCTAGCAAGACAAGATAGTTCTTAGGAGGATAATTCGATAAGGAAAGGTTCTGCCGGAGCATTTTTTTGATCCTGATTTCGTGTGGATCACCTGTTGGAGGGCAAACATTTGGGTGCCTCATGGAAAAGAAAAGGATACCGGCTTCTTCCATTCTTCACCGACCTAAGATTTCATATCTAAACCTCACTTATAGGCATATATGTTTGATTGAATACACCAAGGGAGATCCTAGGATTTTGGATTTCAGATTTATCGGATTTCATATTTTTTTTTTTTAAATCCAATCTTTCGTTGCATGACCCAGAACCCAATGCTATCTATCATTTTTCTGTAATTATCAAATGATGAAGTTTGTGGTGAACTATCACGGTCTGTTGGGGTTGCTGCAGACTTTTGAGAAGGATCACTAGTTCCACAAGGTGATGGTGAACATAGTGGAAGGATCTTCTTTGGATGGGGGGCATCCATTTAAGAAAGGGAAGAAGAGAAAGAATAAAAAGGTGCCAAGTGTTGGAGGTCAGACCAAGAAGTCCAAGTTCAAGTCCAATCAGAGTCAGGCAGAGTGTTTCTATTGTAAGAACCAGGGTCATTGAAAGAGAAACTATCCTCAATACATAGCTTTTTTTGATCTGAACATGCCAAAGAAGAAGAAGCAATCGGTTGTTGGGCAATGTAATTATATGATAATACCTTACAACTTTTTTATTTGTGATACAATGATTTGGGTATTAGATACTGGTAGTCCTATTAACATTCGCAATTCATTGTAGGAACTTCAGGTCAGTAGGAGATTTAACGACAGTGAGAGATTCTTGAATGTTGGAGATGAAAGATCAGTTCCAATTCTAGCTTTAGGAATTATCAAATTTATATTTAATTCTTATATCATTGTTCTCAGTGATTGTCATTTTTGTCCTAGTTTCTTATAGAATATAATTTCTGTAGGTTTTTTGGCCAAAGAAAATTATGAGATTTCAATAAAATTTTTCTTTGTGATATCATTTTGAATGGTGTTACTATAATATATGGATAATTAAATATTAAAATTTATATTATAACGTGGTCTAGTGTAATGTACACATCAAGAAGGCACCATAGGATAGATGATGTCTCGGATGGCTACCTTAGGCATTGTAGGCTAGGTCATATCAACAAGAGTAGGATGAATAGGTTAATCCAAAAGGAAACCCTTAAGGATAATAATTATGAATCATTGCCAATGTGTGAGCTTTGTCTACTTGAAAAGATGATCAAGTCATCTTTTACTAGAAAAAGTGAACAAGCCAATGAAGTTCTAGGTCTTGTACATACTGATGTATGTGGACCTATTGAAGGGAAGGAAAATAGTTTCCCTTCGGGATGCTCAGGTTGTATCTAAAAATTTTTTAACATTCTATTTATTTAATGATCAAATTTTTTTTTTAAAATACAGTGAAACTAGGAATCAAATTTTAAATTATCTGATACAAACTTTTGCAGAGGCCTAGATGTGCAGACCCTCTACTTCGTATGCACATCAAACGCCGTAGGAAAGCAGGATGAACTTCAATTCAATTGGCTTCACAACATAATCAATCGAGGGATGAGATATACTAGTGTGACTCCTCAAACTAATAGGTGAGACATCCAAAGAGACCCCACACCCGAAGGAAGAGGGGTAACTGTTGCCCAGCTATGCAACCCAAGAGGGGGGGGGGTGAATTGGGTTTATAAAAATTTTAAGCCCAACAGATTACTTATGAAGATCAAAACAAAGACTTTAATTCAATATTAATTACCTAAAGCAAGAATGCAAGAATATAATAAAAAAATAAAGTGAAGCGATAAAGCACACCACAAACACAAGGATTTATAGTGGTTCGGTGCTAACCTTGCACCTACATCCACTCCCCAAGCTCCTACTTGGGAATTTCAATCCACTATCCTTTGTATTCAACCCGAATACAAAACGTCGGAAACTCCGACTCTAGCTATCTCAAGCTAGATCACTTATTTTCCGGGTACAAGTAAACCCAAAACACTCCGATTTCAGGTTCGGATCAACCTTTCCTTGTTTTGGAAATCCTCCAAAAACAAGAACAAAAACTCACAAAGAGTTAGAAAATTTTGAGCACAGATTAATACAATAACAGCTCCTTAAATGAGTGAATATAACAATAAAAGCTTTACTCAAATGAAGAACCCCTTTTTCAGATTTTCTCAAAGTGGATGAACGCTTGAATGCTTGAGAAGAGGTTGATTGTTGATTGAAGATCTCTTGAAAGCTTTGAACGATCTCTAGATCAAGGTTGAAATAATAGGCGTGAAGAATTCTCTCCTTGAAAGCTCTTGCTTTTCTCTTTCACACTCTCTCTGGTATATTGTGGATCCTCTCTCTTTTTCTTTTTGGATTTTTCGTTGATCTCAGGCTTTTTCTTGCAAATTTTGGATGCTCTCTTCTGTTCTTCTCATTTTTTTTTGATCTGCCGATTGATCTTCTTCTTTTTCTCTCCAATTTGATCTGCTATTTAAACTGTAATTTCTTTCACCATTTCAAGCATTTTGTAGCATTAGAAGCAAGAGAAAACAATTTAGGTAGATAAAGAGCCGTTAGAGGATTTTTAGGAAGCATAAATGGCAATTAAAACGGGCAAAAACATAGCCGTTGCTGACATTTTCCGTCGCAGGGGTCGACTCATGAGTCGACTCATGCTTCAGGGGTCGACTCATGAGTCGACCTCTGTTGCAAAAACCAGAGAATGCGTTTCTGGAAATTCTTGGCTCAAATTAGCAGGGGTCGACTCATGAGTCGACTCATGCCTTGTGGGTCGACTCATGAGTCGACTCACAGGTCGTGCCAAGCCAGAAAACTAGCATGCCAAGGAGAATTTTTGCGTGCCAATCAGCTCACAGTGCCATGAGTTGACTCATGAGTCGACTCATGCACTTCAAACCTTCATAACTTCAAAAATATAAGTCCAAACACAATGAAATTTTCACCAATAGATTTCAAATCATTTGTTCTACCAAATGGTACTATCAAATCAAGATTTTAGTGAAATTATAATTTTGCCCTTGAAGAGCATAAGGACTTTTTCATTTTAAAATTATTTGTATCCCTTCAATCTGCTTTGTAATCATCAAAATCAATCTAGGAGCAACAATCTCCCCCTTTTTGATGATGACAAAACACTTGAACAAAAATATTTATGTTAATGCATTAATTTCAAAAGAATCCATTATAGGTGTATATGCTTGAAAAGAGTATGATTCTTTTGGCATGTAATATAAATGCAAAAATTGTTTGTCCATTTTCTTAAAGATTTGAAAAGGGTATTAGATCATTTTGAGTTTAAAATATATCAGAGCAAGAGAAGAGAAATAAATTTTGCAATGTATCAGAGCAAGAAAAATAATTTTTACAATGATATTAGAAAAGATTTTATAATGTATCAGAGCAAGAAAATTTTATAATATATCAGAGAAAATTTCACACTGTATTAGAGCAAATGTCAGAGAAATTTTTACACTGTATTAGAGCAAATGTTATAATATATCAGAGAAACTTTCTCACTGTATCAGATCAAATGTTATAATTTATCAGAGAAACCTTCACACTGTATCGGATTAAATTTTATCATGTATCAGAGCAAGTTAAAAGAAATTGTAGGATGTATCAGAGTAAAACAAATTTCTTAAGATGTATCAAGGTGAATAAAATTTCAAAAGATGTATCAGAGCAAGTTTGAATTTTGAAATATATCAGAGCATATAAAAAAAATACTTATTTGCATTGTACTTATGATTTTGCTTTTGATGGATGGCTTTTTGTTTAAGTTCTGTCTGATACCAAATTTCGATACCAAATTTCTCAAAGTTTTGTTTAATCTTTCAATCCTTGTTTTTGTTTAATTTCTCCAATATTTATTTAATTTCTCCAATATTTGTTTTAATCTTCTAATTTTTGTTTTTGTTTAATTTCTCCAATATTTATTTAATTTCTCCAATATTTGTTTTAATCTTCCAATCTTTGTTTTTGTTTAATTTCTCCAATATTTATTTAATTTCTCCAATATTTGTTTTAATCTTCCAATCTTTGTTTTTGTTTAATTTCTCCAATATTTATTTAATTTCTCCAATATTTGTTTTAATCTTCCAATCTTTGTTTTTGTTTAATTTCTCCCCCTTTTTCTCATAATTTAGGGTTTTGCTTTTTGTCTAATTTCAATTTTTGTTTTTGTTTAATTTCTCCCCCTTTTTGACATCATCAAACATAGTTAAGCCTTCCTTTTCTTTTTCTGAAATATTCTTTATTTTCTTCCTCTTTAGAGTTTTTCACAGATGTTTGCTCCCCCTTAATATAGCAATTATCAACAGCAAACAACAACAAGGAGAAGACAATATTTCAACAAGAAGAAAATATATAACCAAAATATGATCATTACAAAGAGGTAGAAATATAGGTAAAAGATGATTCCATTAATATCATAATTGTTTCAATACATAGTTCTTAAAAATAAAATTCAACCAGCTAATTGTCAATACATGGCCCCGAGGTATAGATCCTAGAACAAAATACTAACACCTAGGATCTAGTAAAGATCAAGATAAGTCAATGATCGGAGTTATCAGATATAGGGTAAGGAGATGAGGGATCAGAAGTGCGTCCTCTACCCCGTCTGCCTCTGGCACGAGCAGGAGAACGAGATGAACTGGGTGGCTGAGAACGCTGAGATGCTAGGGACTGAACAGAAAGGGTGAGTCTAATAGAATCAAGTACGTTCAGTGCTCTGGAAACAAATTGAAGTAGAGCAGTGAACTGGGTGGTAGCATGCTCACTCGATCCTCGGATCTCTTTCCTCAGTAATTCATATCCACCTTCTAGTGCTCCTCTGAGCCTGCCAGCCTCTGCAGTGAGGTCTGTGACCTCAATAGTAGACTCCTGTGGCTGGGGATGGGCCAATGCAAGGACTTGCCCCTGCAAGTCAAGAACTCTGCCAGTCAGTCTCCAGACTGTGTCCTCAAGCTGCTGTATCCTGATGGACTGATCTAAAATCATCTGAAACACAGTGGAGATGTGGGGAGTAATGGTCTGATCAGAAGAGGTAGCTCCAGGTGCAAAAGAAGTACTACTCCACTGGCTAGACAGCAAAGAAGCCACACGCTGTGAAATATGCTCGATCTGATCGTCAGCCAGTCTGAACTCTGAATGAGGTGCTCTGCTCTCTGGCTGATGCACTGGTGTGGGCATCCTAGTAAACTCAGAAGGGCCAGCCTCAGTATCAGGAATGAACTGGGTATCTGGTGAAGCTGCCCTGAAGTCATGTACAGGAGAAGATGGACCTTCTTCTTCTACTCTGCCTTCAGTTCTGTCTTCAGCTCTTGTTTCAGCTCTATCCTCAGTTCTTTCTTCAGAGCCCTTGATCCAACCACCAACAGTCTTTGTAATTCCCATTCGGTGCAGGCTGTGTTGGTTGAAAGTATCCACATGTGAGAGTTTGGTAGGTGCCTCCCCCTCACAGCTAACTCCAAACCTCCTAAATACTCTAGTAAGGGCCATACCATAAGGCAAGTGTGCCTTGGATCTATTCAAAGTTTCTCTCATGGCCTCTATCATAAGTGCAGGGAGGTTTAGGGGGGTCTGAGTGATGACATGAAACATGACACATACATCTCTGCCAGACAGTAGATCATGCCTACCACTCCTAGGAAAGAAGAGTTTTGTTATAATCTGATGCAGGACCCTCATCTCAATAGACAATAGCTTTGCTTCCAATTTGTTTAAACTTCCTGAAAAAGCTTCTCCTAAGATAATTCTGATCCCTTCTTCTTTAATTGGGAGTTCCATATATGAGTATCCTTCACTAGGTAACTGAAGTATTTCTCCCAATATCCTAGAATCCAAGCATATGTCAATTCCCTTTACAGTTGAAGTCACTGACCCATTTCCATAATGTAGGTTTTGGTAGAACTCTTTAACTAGATCAACATAGGTGACTTCCTTAAGGGAGCAGTAAAGTTTCCATCCTTGATTTTTGATCTTGGTAGCAAAAGTAAAGCCTTCTTTCTCAAAGAACCAAAAATCTATGTTTTTCCCGGTTCCTACTTTTCTATCAGAAAGAGGATTTACACTGGGGCTTATGGAGGATTGAGAGGGACCTTGAGCAGGTACTGAAACTGGATCAGGAACACTGGAAGACTGAGCATGCCTTTTCTTTCGGACAATTTCCTCAGGCTCACGGATTGATTTCCTTCTTTGGGGAAGTTTCATCTTTTGAGCCATATCCAATAAAGTGGCAGACAAGAAGACTTGAATTGAGTGGAGGAGAGATCACAAGAGAGTAAAGAGGAATTTTAGTGGAGAGAAGAAGTGGATTTTGAAAGTTTGGTGAAGTGCTAGGGCACGTTCCAACTGTGCCAAGCAATGCGAGAAAGCACAGAAAATCCTTTTCAAGGAGGCGATTTTTTTTTTTTTTTTTTTTGGTGGAGAGTAGGAGGGAGAATTGCCTCGAGATAAATCCTTGGATTTGGAGCAAAAAAGAGTTGGAAAGATGGCTTTTGGAAGAAGAACGATGGGAAGATGAGTCGTCTCACAAACAGGGTTCCCGTTTAAAAACAATGAGCCCGTGGGAAGTTTGTGGGATTTACAAGTTTGCCATTGAGTCGACTCATGGGGGTCGACTCATGAAGTTCAGAAATTCAGAAAAAATGCAAATAAATTCCAGAAAAATACAAAATTTTGGGAGAAGGAATTTTGCTCAATGATAAGTTTTTAGAGTGATAAATCTGAGCTTTTGGGACCAGGATAGATGTTAAAAATTGAGCTCTAATCAATTCTTTGAAAATTGAGAAATTTTAGGCAAATGGATCTAGAATTTCTAGATTTCTCCTAATTTCACAGAATCTATCCTCACTAAGGGCCTTTGTAAAGATATCGGCTAATTGATTTTCAGTGCAAACATATTCAAGAATTATATTTTTGTTTTGAACATGTTCTCTTATAAAATGATGTCTTTTTTCAATATGTTTAGATCTTGAGTGTTGAATTGGATTTTTAGATAGATTTATGGCACTTGTATTATCACATTTTATTGGTGTTTCATTAAGTTTGATTCCAAAATCTTCGAGTTGTTGCTTAATCCACAAGATTTGAGCACAACAACTTCCGGCTGCAATGTATTCGACCTCAGCCGTAGACAGTGCCACCGAATTTTGTTTCTTGCTAAACCATGAGATTAGGTTTACTCCAAAAAATTGGCAAGTTCCACTTGTGCTTTTTTTATCTAATTTGTATCCAGCAAAATCAGCATCTGAATATCCTAATAAATTAATTTATGAGTCCTTAGAGTACCATAACCCTATAGTTTGTGTACCATTTAAGTATCTAAGGATTCTTTTAACAGCATTCAAATGAGATTCCTTAGGATTAGATTGATATCTTGCACATAAGCAAACACTAAACATGATATCAGGCCTACTTGCAGTTAAATATAATAATGAGCCAATCATACCTCTATAGTATTTTAAGTCTACGCTTTTACCTTCATCATCCTTGTCAAGCTTACATGAGGGACTCATTGGTGTGCCAATTGGTTTGCAGTTCTCCATTCCAAATCTTTTGAGTAGTTCCTTGGTGTACTTGCTTTGGGTGATGGAGATTCCCTCTTTTAATTATTTGATTTGGAGTCCGAGGAAGAAAGTGAGTTCTCCCATCATGCTCATCTCGAACTCTCCCTGCATAAGCTTAGCAAAGTCTTGACAAAGGGATTCATTAGTAGACCCAAAAATTATGTCATCAACATAAATTTGTATAATTAGCATATCATTTTGGTTTCTTTTAATAAATAGGGTTGTATCTACATTGCCTCTTGAGAAATCATTATTTAGTAAAAATTTGCTTAGCCTTTCATACCATGCTCTAGGTGCTTGTTTTTAATCCATATAAAGCTTTATTTAATCTAAAGACATGATTAGGAAAAGCATGATTTTCAAATCCTGGGGGTTGTTCTACATATACTTCTTCAGAAATATATCCATTTAAAAATGCACTTTTAACATCCATTTGAAATAATTTAAAATTCATAAAGCAAGCATATGCAAGTAGAAGTCTAATAGCTTCTAATCTAGCAACAGGTGCAAAGGTTTCATCAAAATCAATTCCTTCTTCTTGATTATATCCCTTAGCAACCAGTCTTGCTTTATTTCTAATTACATTTCCATGCTCATCTAATTTGTTTCTAAAGACCCATTTTGTTCCAATTATTGAGTAATCTTTAGGTCTTGATACTAAGGTCCAAACATTATTTCTTTCAAATTGATTAAGTTCCTCTTGCATAGCATTAATCCAGTTTTGATCATTTTCAGCCTCTTCAAAAGTTTTAGGTTCAAGTTGAGATACAAAAGCACAATGATTAAGTACATCTCTAAGTGAAGAACGTGTTTTTACCCCATGCATAGGATCACCAATTATTAACTCCTTAGGGTGGTTGTGAACATACCTCCATTCCTTGGGTAGGTCATTTGTACCTTGAGGTTGTTCTTGAATTTCTTCACCTTTCTCATTTTGTTCGTCTTCTTGATCCTTGTCTTTTGGTGTTGCTGAGTCTTTCAGAGTGATCTCCTTCATACCTTCTATTAGTGGCTCTGCATCATCAACACCATCATTCTTCCTTGAAGGAAGATCGTTAGATTCATCAAAAATAACATGTATGGACTCCTCAACTACTAAAGTTTTTTTGTTGAAAACTCTAAATGCTTTACTAGTGGAGGAGTAACCTAGAAAGATTGCTTCATCTGATTTTGCATCAAATTTACCAAGTTTTTCTTTGTCATTATTTAATACAAAACATCGGCAACCAAAAACATGAAAATATGCAATATTTGGTTTTCTTCCTTTCCAAAGTTCATAGGGGATTTTCTTTTAAAAATTATCTAATTAAAGCATGATTTAAAATGTAACATGCTGTGTTAATAGTTTCCGCCCAAAAATATCTTGGAAGGTTGCTTTCACAAAGCATTGTACGGGCCATTTCTTCTAAGGTTCTGTTTTTCCTTTCAACTACCCCATTCTGTTGGGGTGTCCTAGGAGCAGAGAAGTTATGGCCAATTCCATTTTCATCACAAAAATTTTCAAAGTCATGATTTTCAAATTCTGTTCCATGATCACTTCTAATATTTTGAATTGAAAACCCTTTTTCATTAGTGACTTTTCGATGAAATTTAGTGAATATTTGAAAAGTTTCATTTTTGTGAGCCAAAAAGAAAACCCAAGTAAAACAAGAGTAATCATCTATAATTACAAAGCCATATCTTTTTCCTCCTAGACTAGTGGTTCTAGTTGGTCCAAACAAATCCATATGTAAGAGCTCTAAAGGTCTAGAAGTTGAAACAGTATTTTTGGATTTAAATGATACTCTAGTTTGTTTACCTAATTGGCATGCATCACAAATTCTATCCTTTTCAAAATTCAGTTTTGGCAAACCGAGAACTAAATCCTTTTTAATTAATTTTGAGAGAGAATGCATGCTAATGTGTGCAAGTCTACGATGCCACAGCCAACTAGTCTCATTTATTTTAGTATTTAAGGAAACTAGGCATTGCATGTCTAATTTAGTTAAATCATTCAAGTCTACCATATAAACATTGCCATGCCTATGTCCTATAAATTTAATGCCATCGTTAATAGGACTCATCACAATGCAAACAGATGATTCAAAACTTACTTTATACCCTTTATCACATAATTGACTAATGCTAAGTAAGTTATGCTTCAAACCTTTAACTAATAAAACATTCTCAATGTATTTGGAGGGAGTGATACCAATGTTACCTATCCCGATGATCTTTCCTTTGCCATTATCTCCAAAGGTGACCATCCCTCCATCCTTAGCATCAAGCGTGATGAATTGTGATTCATCACCAGTCATGTGTCTCGAGCATCCGCTGTCAAGATACCATTTCCTGTTTCCTTCTTGGGATGCTAGACACACCTGCAAGCAAAGGTCACGTTTCTGTCTTAGGTACCCAAGCTTTCTTGGGTCCTTTCAGGTTAGTCAGAATGGTTCCTTTTGGAACCCATATTTTCTTTGTGTTTGCATATTTGTTAATAAGATATGTGTATGATTTATGTCCTATTCTTCCACATTTAAAACAAGTAATATTTGTAGACTTGTTACTTGAATAATTTACATAAATATCCTTCAAAAATTTTTGTTTCTTCAGGGGTTTATAATCAAGTCCAGCCTTATCATATATAGCTTTCTGATTTTCAAGGATCATATTTAGTTTGTTTGAACTTAAGGTGAACTTATCTACTATAGATTTCAGCTTGTTCATTTCATCCTTTAAGTTTTGATTTTCTTGAATCAAGGTGAATTTTTCAATTGAAAGATTTTCAGCTTGTTTCACTAAGGACTGATTTTCCAATTTCAGCTCTTTGTTTTTCTTTCCTAGTTTCTTTAATTCATCAATTGAATCATAGAATGCTTCATGCAATTCTTCAAAAGTAAATTCACTAGTGGATTCAGAAGTTACCTCATTTTCATGTGCCATCAGGCACAGGTTGGCTTGTTCTGTTGAGGTTTCCTCGTCGGAGCTTGAGTCATCACTCGCACTCCAGGTCACCATCATTGCCTTCTTTTTGAACTTCTTTGGACCTTTCTTCAATTGTGGACATTCGGATCTGAAATGTCCTGGCTTCTTGCACTCGTAGCATATAGGGGGTTGATCTTTCTCCTTTTCTTTGCTTTGATCCCCTTTTGTGAATTTCTTTCTCATCCCCTGTTTCCTTTTTCTTATAAACTTCTTAAATTTTCGGGTGATGAGAGCCATCTCTTCATCCTGATCTTCATCTTCAGAGTCATCCGTTTCATAATCAGGCGAAGTTATGGATTTGAGGGCAATGGTTCTTTTCCTTTTGACTTCATCCTCTTGATGTTGCTTCATGCTAAGTTCATGAGTCATCAAGGATCCAAGAAGCTCTTCTAGAGGTAGAGTGTTCAAGTCCTTTGCTTCTTGGATGGCAGTCACCTTGGCTTCCCAAGTTCTTGACAGTGACCTGAGAATCTTCCTTACAAGTTCACTGTTAGTATAAGATTTGCCAAGACTCTTTAAACCATTGATTATATCAGTAAAATGAGTAAACATGACAGTTATGGACTCATCATGCTCTATTTTGAACAATTCATATTTATGTACAAGCATGTTTATTTTAGACTCTTTTACTTGATTTGTTCCCTCATGGGTTACTTCTAACTTATTCCATATTTCTTTAGCAGATGCACAAGTAGAAATGCGATTGAATTCACTAGCATCTAGTGCACAATAAAGAACATTCATGGCTTTGGCATTTAATTGTGCCAATTTCTTGTCAACCTCATTCCATTCTTTCTCGAGTTTGGTTGATTCCTCACCATCTATAATCTTGATGGGTGTGTGAGGACCATTCACTATGATACTCCACATATCATAGTCGAGTGCTTGTATGAAAATCTTCATCCGAGCTTTTCAATAGGTGTAATTAGACCCATTGAAAAGTGGAGGTCGGTTTGTTGATTGCCCCTCAGCTAGAGAAATACCAACATGGGTTGCCATAGATCTTTGGCTCTTTGATTATTAGATCAAAGAAGGGCTAGAGCACCGGCTCTGATACCACTTGTTGCCCAGCTATGCAACCCAAGAGGGGGGGGGTGAATTGGGTTTCTAAAAATTTTAAGCCCAACAGATTACTTATGAAGATCAAAACAAAGACTTTAATTCAATATTAATTACCTAAAGCAAGAATGCAAGAATATAATAAAGAAATAAAGTGAAGCGATAAAGCACACCACAAACACAAGGATTTATAGTGGTTCGGTGCTAACCTTGCACCTACATCCACTTCCCAAGCTCCTACTTGGGAATTTCAATCCACTATCCTTTGTATTCAACCCGAATACAAAACGTCAGAAACTCCGACTCTAGCTATCCCAAGCTAGATCACTTATTTCTCGGGTACAAGTAAACCCAAAATACTCCGATTTCAGGTTCGGATCAACCTTTCCTTGTTTTGGAAATCCTCCAAAAATAAGAACAAAAACTCACAAAGAGTTAGAAAATTTTGAGCACAGATTAATACAATAACAGCTCCTTAAATGAGCGAATATAACAATAAAAGCTTTACTCAAATGAAGAACCCCTTTTTCAGATTTTCTCAAAGTGGATGAATGCTTGAATGCTTGAGAAGAGGTTGATTGTTGATTGAAGATCTCTTGAAAGCTTTGAATGATCTCTAGATCAAGGTTGAAACAATAGGCGTGAAGAATTCTCTCCTTGAAAGCTCTTGCTTTTCTCTTTCACACTCTCTCTGGTATATTGTGGATCTTCTCTCTTTTTCTTTTTGGATTTTTCGTTGATCTCAGGCTTTTTCTTGCAAATTTGGGATCCTCTCTTCTGTTCTTCTCATTTTTTTTTGATCTGCCGATTGATCTTCTTCTTTTTCTCTCCAATTTGATCTGCTATTTAAACTGCAATTTCTTTCACCATTTCAAGCATTTTGTAGCATTAGAAGCAAGAGAAAACAATTTAGGTAGATAAAGAGCCGTTATAGGATTTTTAGGAAGCATAAATGGCAATTAAAATGGGCAAAAAAATAGTCGTTGCTGACATTTCCCGTCGCAGGGGTCGACTCATGAGTCGACTCATGCTTCAGGGGTCGACTCATGAGTCGACCTCTGTTGCAAAAACCAGAGAATGCATTTCTGAAAATTGTTGGCTCAAATTAACAGGGGTCGACTCATGAGTCGACTCATGCCTTGTGGGTCGACTCATGAGTCGACTCACAGGTCATGCCAAGCTAGAAAACTAGCGTGCCAAGGAGAATTTTTGCGTGCCAATCAGCTCACAGTGCCATGAGTTGACTCATGAGTCGACTCATGCACTTCAAACCTTCATAACTTCAAAAATATAAGTCCAAACACAATAAAATTTTCACCAATAGATTTCAAATCATTTGTTCTACCAAATGGTACTATCAAATCAGGATTTTAGTGAAATTACGATTTTGCCCTTGAAGAGCATAAGAACTTTTTTATTTTAAAATTATTTGTATCCCTTTAATCTGCTTTGTAATCATCAAAATCAATCTAGGAGCAACAGTGACAACAAGAGGAGAGGCCAAAGGGAAGATAGGACCTCTCTCTCTTCTCATGCCTCTCTCTCTCTCTTTTCTCTTCTCTCAATCTGATTTGTTTGCTATGCTATTGCTATTGTTATATATCTATAGGTAGAGACCCTCTTTATTTATAGATGATTCTCATGATCCAATGAGATTAGCACTCTGAATTCAAATCTAATTTGAATTGGTCCACTACTCATGAAAGAAGAATTCCTATATGAGATATAATTGTCATCACATATGACAATCAACTTGCACCCAATCTCTCACCCACTTGGGACACCCCAAATAAGCACCAAACCAAGTTTGGTCATATTTCATTAGGGGGTATTCCCAGTGCAAGTAAAAATATTCATATCTCATCCATAACAGGCCCGATTCGAAGCTGGTTCGAAATAATTTCGAAAGGCTGTCAATCCCAAACTCTTTAGGACTTTTGTATCAAGTCTAACTTAGATTTTGGATCTATTTAAGTTTAATTAATTTAGATCTAATATAAAATTAATTAGTATTTAAATCTAATCTTTCATATGTTTCATGAATCATAGATCAAAAACTATTCATCTCAGGGATCGAACCTGAACCTCATGTGTAGTGCTAGCTAGACATAGTCAACTCTTCAATTCTGTCTGATCCATAACTTAATTCTCAATCAAGTTAGCTTATATGTTTAATCAAGTCAAGTACTTCCAAATTGGACATATAAACATAGGTCAATTTCTTTTTTACTTTATGTGACTTGTGTGCGTAATTCCATAGGTTCAAACACTAAGCCGGTAGCACAGGAACCAATTCTTGCATTAATCGAGATACCATCTAGCAATGGTTTCTGATGTCCAGATAGATCAAATTATCGTAAGAGAATATTCTAGAACCTATACACATGGTTACCACATAATTCATCTTTTTGACCCTGGATGCTCTAAGATGGTCTCAGATTAACTGTCAGTCGAGATTGCTTCATCCGTATTGTATTTCAACCTTTCAAATCTATCTCATGAATTATTTTGGTCAAGACTTTACTAAATTGAAATACAGTGATATATCAACTCTAATAATCCAGAGGGATCAATCCCATCTTAATCCACACATAGATTTTTCAAGTACTTGACTGTACCCAATAGCCTTCCATCCCTGCATTAAAAATTTAGGTAGTCCAGCACCAAAGCACAGTGAGTTGCTTGCAAGTTACTATGATGATCTTAGGTCTGAAAGATACTTTTACCCATGTATTTTGTGAGCAGTTCTTGATAGCAGAACGCTCAACAGGTAAGTCACTTATTCAGTGATGATGTACCCCTACATCTCATCTGTATGCCATACCAGTATCACCATACTTCTTGGTTAAGAGGACAACCAACCCATATGGCACACAACGACCTTCACTCGATAAACATTATTATCTCGTAATGACGTATCATTTGATCGTGAATATGTTTAAGAACTATACGATAAATTCTCTCTTTATCGTACACTAGCATAGTTCTAGGAACTTCATCACAATACAAGAGCTCAAAGAAGATATCACTTTATGATGAAAAATGTAAGAATAAGTATTATTCAATTGATCAATAATTCATATACAAAGATGAACTCAGTCATCACACGATTGATTTTAGGATACAATTTCCAACAACTTTCACTTGGACTAAAACCAATCGGGACAGTATCTTATACCCATCTTCTATTTGAAGTTATCGAACTCTTTGATTTTGAGAGCTTTAGTGAAGGGATCAACTAGGTTCTTCTTTTCATCGATCTTCTAAAGCTAGACATCACCTCGATTCATGATCTCTCGCACCAAGTGATAGTGGTGCAGAACATTGCAGCATCTGATGCAGCAATATATTCCACTTCGTATATAGAATCGACTAGAGTATGTTGCTTGGAACTCTTCCAGCAAACATCTCCTCTATTCAAGATAAATACATAGCCCGACATGCTTCTGCTATCATCACAATCTGATTGAAAATTAAAAATCAGTATATCTCACAAGTTTCAGGTCAGAATTTTCATAGATAAGCCATTGGTCTTTAGTATTTCTCAAATACTTAAGAATTACTTTCGCAATCTTTCAATGCTTCTCATCTGGATCTGACTGGTACCTACTCACTACTCCTAGTGAATAGGCCACATCCGATCTCGTACATATCACAGCATACATAATAGATCCCATTGTCGAAGCATATGGTATTCTACTCATGTGCTCTCTCTCCTCAGGAGTTGTTAGACAATCTTTCTTGGAGAGAGTAATTCCATATCCTATCGAAAGATAGCTTTTTTTGGAATTATCTATGTTAAACCACTTCAACAAGACGTCAATGTATGTGGATTGGGACAATCCAAGCAACCTTCTGGATCTATCCCTATAAATCTTCATCCCTAGGATATAGGATGCTTCTCCTAAGTCCTTCATGGAAAACTGTGATGATAACCACAGCTTCACACTCTGTAAAGTCAGGATATCATTTTCTAGTAACAGTATGTCATCCACATACAGCACAAGAAAAATGATTACATAATCAGAAGTTCACTTGTAGATGTAAGGCTCTTCTCCATTCCTAACGAAGCCATATATTTTAATCACCTTATCAAAATGCATGTTCCAACTCTTCAATGCTTGCTTAAGTCCATAAATAGACCTTTTTAGCATGCACACTTTCGACTCGTCTGTGGATGTGAACCCTTCAAGTTGTGTCATATACATCTCTTCTTTCAGTTCTCCATTAAGAAAAGCAGTTTTGACATCCATCTACCAGATCTCATAATCTAATTGTGCAGCGATAGCAAGCATAATTTGGATGGACTTGAGCATTGCTACAGGAGAGAACGTCTTATCATTATCAATATCATAATGCTGACGATAACCCTTGACAACTAGATGGACTTTATAGGTCTCTACCTTTTCATCTACTCCTCTTTTTCTCTTGAAAATCTATTTACACCCTATGGATTTCATCCCTTCAGGCGGATCAACTAGTGTTCATACACTATTGATCTCCATGGACTCTATCTCGGACTTCATGGCCTCAAGCTATTTTTAGAAGTCGGGCCTTTGCATGGCCTCCATATAGGTGATCGGATCTTCATCATTCTCATCAAGTTCAATGGGATCACTGTCTCGGATCAAAAAATCATAGTATCTATCCGACTGATGTGATACTCTATCAAATCTTCTTAATGATGCTTCTATCGATTTCAGATTCGATTCACCAATCGAATTGAATACTGTATGTGTCGGTCCTTCCATCTCATGAACTTCATCAAGATCAATTTTACAAGCATTAGCTCCTTCATCAAGAAACTCTATTTTCAAAAAGACTGTCTGGCTACTAACAAACACTTTTTGTTCTGTAGTGAGGTAAAAGTAGTACCTTTTAGTTTTCTTTGGGTACCCTACAAACAAGCATCTATCAGACTTCGATCCAAGCTTATCTGTCTTTAAATGCTTGACATAAACTGGACACCTCCAGACCCTAAGGTGTGAGAGCTCTGGCTTACGTCTAGTTCATATCTCATATGAAGTTTTATCGACAGACTTACTAGGCACCTTATTCAAAATGTAGCAGGTAGTCTTTAGAGCATATCCCCAAAAGAGGATTGGCAGACTGAAAAAGCCCATCATGGATCGGACCTTGTCTAACAAGGTTTGATTCCTCCTCTCAAACATACTATTATGTTATGGTGTTCCAGGAGGGGTCCATTATGAGAGAATTCCATTCTCCTCCAGATATGTCAGGAACTCACTGGTGAGGTATTCACCTCTTCAGTTTGATCGAAGGATCTTAATACTCTTTCCAGTTTGTTTCTCTACTTCAGCATGGAATCGTTTGAACATTTCAAATAATTTTGACTTATGCTTCATAAGATAGACATACCCATACCTCGATAGATCGTCTGTAAACGTAATACAGTAGTAGTATCTTCTTCTGACACTTATATTTATAGGCCCGCATACATCAGTATGTATTAGACCTAGGACATCGCAGGCTCTCTCATCTTTTCTTTTAAAAGGTGACTTAGTCATCTTACCAAGTAGACAGGATTCATAGGCAAGCAATAATTCACAATCATCTATCTCAAGGATACGTTCCTTGATCAACCTATCAATCTTATTTTTGTTCACATGACCAAGCCTACAATGCCAAAGGTAGGATTTACTGACATTATCTATTTTGGAATGTTTACTACGTGTGTACATTACACTAATAGGCCGTGATATTGTGTATATGCCATGTTTCAATTGTCCACGCATAATTGTAGTATCATTCATAATGATTCACAAAAATCATCCTTTATTATAAACTTGTAACTAAATTTGACCAAAAGGCCTACAGAGATGACATTCATCATAAAGGAGGGATAATAATAACAATCATCCAACATGATATTACTAGACTGGAAGACAAGCTGCAAAGTTTCCAAAGTCAGAACTGAAATAAGGCTTGCATCCCCAACGTTAAGGAACCACTCGCCCTCTCAAAATTTTTTACTTACTTGTAGTCTCTACAACGAATAGCATGTATTAATAAAACTTTCGGTATCCAATACCCAAGTAGTAGTATCATAAATAGAGAAATTACAAAGTGTTATCATATAAATACCTTGTGAAGCAACAACTTGCCTCTTCCTCTTGTTCTTAGGCCTGTTTGGGTCAAGGGTGACTATATAAGCAGGATAATTTCTTTTCCAATGACCTAGCTTTTTATAGAAGAAGCACTCTACCTGGCTCTTATCAACTTTTGACATTTTGCTCTGCTTGGGATTGGTGGCACAGAATTTTTGTACTTTTTTCTTCTTTCCTCTCCTAGAGGATCGACGTCCTGCAGATGAATCTCCCACTAAATTCACCAGCTCTTTCTAGAGCTGGTGATCCTTCTCAAAAGTCTACAGTAACCTTAGAAAATCATGGTAGTTTACTGCAGGCTTCATCATTTTATAATGACTGAGAAAGGGTAGGTAGGATTTTGGTAGCGAATTGAGGATAGCATCCTTGCTTAACTATTCATGCAACGGAAAGCCAAGTTTGCAAAGACATTCAATCTGCTCAATCATGTACAATACATGATCGGTGACTGAAACCCCCTCTTGCATATGGGTACTGAATACTACGTAAGAGATTTTATGTCTCTTTGCATCCTCAGAGGTATCGAAGGACTCATTCAACATTTGAATCATCTCCTCAAGCTGTGCATCCTCGAACTTATGACTAAGTTCGTCATTCATAGCTGCCCTCATCACACAACGCACAGTCATGCTATCATTGAACCACTTCATGTAAGTGTCTCTCACAGCACGAGGAGCATTGACTATAGGTTCTTCAGGTGCTTGATTCATAAGGACATATAAAATCTTTTTGTGCTCCAACACGATCTTCAATTTTCGATACCAACTATCAAAGTTGGGATCGTTGAGCTTGTCACTGTCCAATAGCGAATGGAGGGATAGTGTGTTGGCCATAACTGAAAGAAGAAAATATTAACCTATTAGTATATGAATTATTATTATTATTATTTTTTAATACTGAAGATATGAACTTTAGTCTAAAGATCCTCTCATTATTTTTAACGAATTGGTAGCCTCTATCTCCAACTCGAGGAATTACATTAATTCCTTAGCGAGTACTAGAATTCACACAGACTGCATTCGGGTCCGAGTGTGGCTCGACCAACCCTAGTGCATCCATGGGTAGGTTCATAACTAATTATTTCTCCAAATAACTTCTAGCAATGGGTTCTGCCCCAGGTGCCCCTTCAGCAGGCGTGTGGTGCCTCCATTAAAAATCTTAGTTAGGTCCAACCATTAATATGACACACCAAGTGCATCCAACAAACAGATGTCTAAGCTTGAGTGTAGCTCGATTAATCTGAGCATTGATCTGAAGGTACATCATGATGGTCATATGATGAATGATAATTTCAATATGTAATAGACATCAGACGTGTGGTTCCTCCAATACCTATTTGGAATATTAGACTCATTATCACATACCTTAATGGGAGGCAATGATCGAGTTATCTCATAACTTTGTCACTTTATAAACCTAATAATTTAGAGGATTTAATTTAATTGATCTGAGAATAAGAAAATAAGTCGACTTGCAAGCTGCAAATCCTCCCACTGACTTCACCAAGTCATGTAAAGGATTAAGCACAAGCTGGTTTAAAGATACCTAAATTAGTCACATTGATTCACCTTAATGGCATGGATCTGCATGAATCGACTAGTGATCTAATCAAAACATAATCTACCATGTTGGCCAGATAAGTGAGATCAGTGGGAGGGATCTGCCTTTAACTCACCATAGACGTATCTAGGTGAATAGCTCTCAATTAAAAATTACTTTATTAAATCTGCCAAACTTACCTTAGACACCAACTGGTTAATTAGTTTCGATTGGGCACATCAGAAGATTCAGGCTTAACCACGGAGCCATGATCATGGTCTATTTATTAGGATCAAACACATGGACTTGATCAAACTTTAACTATTGAGATTGATTTTGAGAAATACTGATCTAATCTAATTCAACATTTGATAGATTTAATCAATTTTTTTATTTGGTCCATATGTATTTCTAACCCTAGGTCTAACCCATTAAAAGGACCTAATTCATGCTAACCCATTATCCATCATATTATGTGGTGTCTTAATAATTTTCAATTCTCAAATCTAGATCATTCAAACTTAATTCAAAATTAAGTATGTAAAACATATGTTTCAGTTTGTGGAACTATTCTACAAGGGTTTCAGGTGAAGCATACCATATGTTTCAACACATGAAAATAATTTTTATAATATATTTAATAATTAAACATACATAGGTATGATCTAAACTTCATTCATACATCTCATGTATCATGACAACTTTTAGATCAATATCAATTATATCATATGCAATATGTAATTCAGATTTAAAATAATTTTATATCTAAATTTTATCTTATTGTAATGAATCATAAATTATTTTAGATCTAATTTAAAAATATTTATAATTAAAATAATATATAAAAATCTATTTTCTTTTTTTCTTCATAAAATTGGATCACAACGACATCCCTACATGTTATAAGAGAACCCATCGAATAGACAAAAGAGAGATTAATCTCTTCAATCTCTTATGATCAGATGGTTTGGTAATCTCATCAATCTGAGTACTAGACTACTAAGATCTAAAATTTAATTTCATATATAATTACATTAACATATAATTATTGATAAAACTATTTTATATTATGAACATATCTTTGATCTTATCAATTATGTTCTTCATCTAATCCAATTAGATTTGATGTATCATATACATCATATCAAATCTGAAACATATCTTATACTGATTATAAAATATTAGTTTTAGATTTAATATCAAATAAAAAATTAATTAGATGTAAATATGAATGCAAAAGAAATTAATTTATGATAAAATCTATTTTTGTGCAATGCTGAATTATGATAGGATTCAGATCTAAATATCTATCGAAACAGATTTAATTTAAATCTAAAATAAATCTTACTTCATAAAAAAAAATAATATTAAAATTTTATTAAAATAAATTTAAAATAAATTTTAATTCATATTATTTTTTCATAAAAAATTCAGCAACAGCAGAATTCTGTTATAACAAATTTATAATAATCTCAACCAACCATTGATTAGGTACCTCTAATCCAATCAAAATTAAATCAAAACTTTTATACAAATAGATTTAAATGAGATTTATTATTTTATAAAAAAAATTAATTATATCTCACACAAATAATTTTAAAAAATTTTATTTTATATGTATATATTTTAGGCCTGCTTTGATACCAGTTGAAGGGAAGGAAAACAGTTTTCCTCTGGGATGCCTAGGTTGCATCTAAAATTTTTTTAATATTCTACTTATTTAATGATCAAATCTTTACCTAAAATATAGTAGAACCAGAGATCAAATCTTAAATTATCTGATATAAACTTTCATAGAAGCCTGGATATGCAGACCTTCTACTTCGTATGCACATCAGATACCGTAAGAAAGTAGGATGAACTCTAATCTAATTGGCTTCACAACACAATCAATGGAAGGATAAGATGTGCTGGTGTGACTCCTCAAATCAATAAGTAAGACACCCAAAGAGACTCCATGCCCAAAGGAACAGGGGGCGACAACAAGGGGAGAGGCCAAAGGGAAGATAACACCTCTCTCTCTTCTCAAGCCTCTCTCTCTTTTCTCTTCTCTCAATCTGATTTATTTGCTATGCTATTGCTATTGTTATACATCTATATATAGAGACCCTCTCTATTTATAGATGATTCTCATGATCCAATGAGATTAGGACTCCTAATTCAAATCTGATTTGAATTGGTCTAATACTCATGAAAGAAGAATTTCTATATGAGATATAATTATCATCACATATGACAATCAACTTGCACCCAATCTCTCATCCACTTGGGACACCCCAAATAAGTACCAAATCAAGTTTTGATCATACTTCATGAGGGGGTATTCTCAGTGAAAGTAGGAATACTCATATCTCATCCAAAATAGATCCGATTCGAATCCGATTCGAAGTTAGTTTGAAATAATTTCGAAAGACTGTTAATCTCAAACTCTTTAAGACTTTTGTACCAAGTCTAACTTAGATTTTGAACCTATCTAAGTTCAATTAATTTAGATCTAATTTAAAATTAATTAGTACTTATATCCAATCTTTCATATGTTTCATGAATCATAGATCAGAAACTGTTCATCCCCAAAATCGAACTTGAACCTCATGTGTAGTGTTAGCTAGACATAGTCAACTCTTCAATCCTGTTTGACCCATAACTTAATTCTCAATTAAGTTAGCTTATATGTTCAATCAAGTCAAGTACTTCCAAATTGGATATATAAACATAGGTCAATTCCTTCCTACTTTGTCTAACTTGTGTGTGTGACTCCATAGGTTCAAACACTAAGCCGGTAGCACAGGAACTAATTTTTGTATTAATTGAGATACCATCTAGCAATGATTTTCGATGTCCAGATAGGTCGAATTATCACAAAAGAATATTTTAGAATCCATACACATGGTTACCGTATAATTCATCTTTTTGACCTTGGATGCTCTAGGATGGTCTCAGGTTAACTGTCAATCGAGATTGCTTCATCCGCATTGTATTTCAACCTTTTAAATTCATCTCATGGATTATCCTGGCCAAGACTTTACTAAATTGAAATACAGTAATATATCAACTCTAATAATCCAGAGAGATCAATTTCATCTTGATCCACACATAGATTTCACAAGTACTTGACTATACCCAATAGCCTTCCGTCACTGCATTAGAAATCCAGGTAGTCTGGCACCAAAGCACAGTGAGTTGCTTACAAGTCACTATGGTGATCTCAAGTCTGAAGGATACTTATACCCATATATTTTGCGAGCAGCTCTTGACAACAGAATACTTAACAGGTGAGTCATTTATTCAATCAATATGTACCCCTACATCTCATCTGTATGCCATACTAGTGTCACCACACTCCTTGGTTGTTGCTCCTAAATTGATTTTGATGATTACAAAGCAGATTGAAGGGATGCAAATAATTTTAAATTAAAAAAGTCTTTATGCTCTTCAGGGGCAAAATCATAATTTTACTAAAATTCTGATTTGATAGTACCATTTGGTAGAACAAATGATTTGTAATCTATTGGTAAAAATTTCATTATTTTTGGACTTATATTTTTGAAGTTATGAATGTTTGAAGTGCATGAGTCGACTCATGAGTCAACTCATGGCACAATGAGCTGATTGGCACGCAAAAATTTCCCTTGGCACGCTGGATTTTTGGCAGGACACGACCTCTGAGTCGACTCATGAGTCGACCCACAAGGCATGACTCGACTCATGAGTCGACCTCTGCTGATTTGGGCCAAAAAATCCAGAAATCAAAGTTTCTGGTTGTTGCAACAGAAGTCGACTCATGAGTCGACTCCTGAAGCATGAGTCGACTCATGAGTCGACCCCTGCGATGGAAATCATTCGCAACGGCTAGTTTTTTGCCCGTTTTAATTGCCTTTTATGCTCCCTAAAAATGCTCTAACGGCTCTTTTTCTGCCTAATATGTTTTCTCTTGTTTCTTAATGCTATAAAAGGTTTCTAAAGGTGAAAGAAAAAGAAGATGAACGAGATACACGAGAGAAAAAGAAAAGGGATCCACAATATACACGAGAGAGACAGGTGATCTACAATATACACGAGAGATTGTGAAAGAGAAAAGCAAGAGCGTTCAAAAGGGTATTCAAAAGCATTCAAAGAGAGGGTTTTTCAAGCCAACTATTCAACCTTGATCAAGAGATCTTTCAAAGCCTTCAAGAAGTCTTCAATCAAAGTTCACCTTCTTCTCAAGCGTTCATTCAACTTTTCATCCACCTTGAGAAAATCCAAAAAGGGGATTCTTCATTTGAGTAAAGTATTTTTAATGTTATATTCGCTCATTTAAGGAGCTATTCTTGTACTTATTTATGCTCTAAACTGTCTTACTCTTTGTGAGTAATTGTTCTTGTTTTTGGAGGGTTTCCAAAATAAGGAAAGGTTGATCCGAACCTGAAATCGGAGTGTTTTGGGTTGGCTTGTACCCGAAAAATAAGTGGACTAGCTTGGGATAGCTAGTGTCGGAGGTTCTGACGTTTGTATTCGGGTTGAATACAAGTATAGTGGATTGGAATTCCCAAGTAGGAGCTTGGAGAGTGGACGTAGGTGCAAGGTTGGCATCGAACCACTATAAATCCTTGTGTTTGTGGTGTGCTTTATTGTTTCTCTTTATTTCTTTATTATATCCTTGCATTCTTGCTTTAGGTAATTAGTCTTGAATTAAAGTCTTTCTTCTCATTCATCAAGCTTTTAACAAATACTTTTCATAAGTAATTAGTTAAGCATAAAATTCTTAAAAACCCAATTCACCCCCCCTCTTGGGTTGCATAGCTGGGCAACAAGTGGTATCAGAGCCCGGTGCTCTAGCCCTTCTTTGATCTAACAATCAAAGAGCCAAAAGATCTATGGCAACCCATGTCGGTACTTCTCTAGCCGAGGGGCAATCTACAAACCGACCTCCACTTTTCAATGGGTCTAATTACACCTATTGGAAAGCTCGAATGAAGATATTCATACAAGCACTCGACTATGATATGTGGAGTATCATAGTGAACGGTCCTCACACACTCACCAAGATTATAGATGGTGAGGAGTCAACCAAACCTGAGAAAGAATGGGATGAGGTTGATAAGAAATTGGCATAATTAAATGTTAAAGCTATGAATGTTCTTTATTGTGCACTTGACGCAAATGAATTTAATCGCATTTCTACTTGTACATCTGCTAAAGAAATATGGGATAGGTTAGAAGTAACCCATGAGGGAACAAATCAAGTAAAAGAGTCTAAAATAAACATGCTTGTGCATAAATATGAATTGTTTAAAATAGAGCATGATGAGTCCATAACTGCTATATTTACTCGTTTTACTGATATAATTAATGGTTTGAAGAGTCTTGGCAAATCTTATACTAACAGTGAGCTTGTAAGGAAGATTCTCAGGTCATTGCCAAGAACTTGGGAAGCCAAAGTGACTGCCATCCAAGAAGCAAAGGACTTGAACACTCTACCTCTAGAAGAGCTTCTTGGATCCTTGATGACTCATGAACTTAACATGAAGCAACATCAAGAGGATGAAGTCAAAAAGAAAAGAACCATTGCCCTCAAATCCACAGCTTCGCCTGATGATGAAATGGATGACACTGAAGATGAAGAACAGGATGAAGAGATGACACTCATCACCCAGAGATTTAAGAAGTTTCTAAGAAAAAGGAAACAGGGGATGAGAAAGAAGTTCACAAAAGGGGAACAAAGCAAAGAGAAAGAGAAAGATCAACCCCTTATATGCTACGAGTGCAAGAAGCCGGGACATTTCAGATCCGAATGTTCACAACTGAAGAAAGGTCCCAAAAAGTTCAAAAAGAAAGCAATGATGGCGACTTGGAGTGTGAGTGATGACTCAAGCTCCGATGAGGAAACCTCAACAGAACAAGCCAACCTGTGCCTTATGGCACACGAAAATGAGGTAACTTCTGAATCCCCTAGTGAATTTACTTTTGAAGAATTGCATGAAGCATTCTATGATTTAATTGATGAATTAAAAAAACTAGGGATGAAAAACAAAGAACTGAAATTGAAAAATCAGTCCTTAGTGAAACAAGCTGAAAACCTTTCAATCGAAAAATCCACCTTGATTCAAGAAAATCAAAGCTTAAAGAATGAAATTAACAAGCTGAAACCTATAGTAGATAAGTTCACCTTAAGTTCAAACAAACTAAATATGATTCTTGATAATCAAAAAGCTGTATATGATAAGGCTGGACTTGGCTATAACCCCTTGAAGAAACAAAAATTTCTGAAGAATATTTATGTAAATTATTCAAGTAACAAGTCTACAAATATTACTTGTTCCAAATATGGTAGAATAGGACATAAATCATACACATGCCTTATTAACAAATCTGCAAACACAACTACAAAAAAAATATGGGTTCCAAAAGGAACCATTTTGACTAACCTAAAAGGACCCAAGAAAGCTTGGGTACCTAAGACAGAAACTTGACCTTTGCTTGCAGGTGTGTCTAGCATCCCAAGGAGGAAACAGGAAATGGTATCTTGACAGTGGATGCTCGAGACACATGACTGGTGATGAATCATAATTCATCACGCTTGATGCTAAGGATGGAGGGATGGTCATCTTTGGAGATAATGACAAAGGAAAGATCATCGGGATAGGTAACATTGGTATCACTTCCTCCAAATACATTGAAAATATTTTGTTAGTTAAAGGTTTAAAGCATAACTTACTTAGCATTAGTCAATTTTGTGATAAAGGGTATAAAGTTAGTTTTGAATCATCTGTTTGCATTGTGACTAGTCCTATTAACGATGGCATTAAATTTATAGGACATAGGCATGGCAATGTTTATATGGTAGATTTGAATGATTTAGCCAAATTAGACATGCAATGCCTAGTATCCTTTAATGCTAAAGTTAATGAGACTAGTTGGCTGTGGCATCGTAGACTTGCACATATTAGCATGCATTCTCTTTCAAAATTAATTAAGAAAGAATTAGTTCTTGGTTTGCCAAAATTGAATTTTGAAAAGGATAGAATTTGTGATGCATGCCAATGAGGTAAACAAACTAGAGTTTCATTTAAATCCAAAAATACTGTTTCAACTTCTAGACCTTTAGAACTCTTACATATGGACTTATTTGGACCAACTAGAACCACTAGTCTAGGAGAAAAATGATATGGCTTTGTAATTATAGATGATTACTCTCGTTTTATTTGGGTTTTCTTTTTGGCACACAAAAATGAAACTTTTCATATTTTCACTAAATTTCATCGAAAAGTCACTAATAAAAAAGGGTTTTCAATTCAAAATATTAGAAGTGATCATGGAACTAAATTTGAAAATCAAGACTTTGAAAATTTTTGTGATGAAAATGAAATTAGCCATAACTTCTCTGCTCCTAGGACACCCCAACAGAATGGGGTAGTTGAAAGGAAAAACAGAACCTTAGAAGAAATGGCCCGTACCATACTTTGTGAAAGCAACCTTCCAAGATATTTTTGGGCGGAAGCAATTAACACAGCATGTTACATTTTAAATCGTGCTTTGATTAGATAATTTTTAAAGAAAACCCCCTATGAACTTTGGAAAGGAAGAAAATCAAATATTGCATATTTTCATATTTTTGGTTGCCGATATTTTGTATTAAATAATGGCAAAGAAAAACTTGGTAAATTTGATGCAAAATCAGATGAAGCAATCTTTCTAGGTTACTCCTCCACTAGTAAAACATTTAGAGTTTTCAACAAAAGAACTTTAGTAGTTGAGGAGTCCATACATGTTGTTTTTGATGAATCTAACGATCTTCCTTCAAGGAAGAATGAGGGTGTTGATGATACAGATCCACTAATAGAAGGTATGAAGGAGATCACTCTGAAAGATTCAGCAACTCCAGAAGACAAGGATCAAGAAGACAAACAAGATGAGAGAGGTGAAGAAATTCAAGAACAACCTCAAGGTACAAATGACCTACCCAAGGAATGGAGGTATGTTCACAACCACCCTAAGGAGTTAATTATTGGTGATCCTATGCATGGGGTAAAAACCCGTTCTTCACTTAGAGATGTAGTTAATCATTGTGCTTTTGTATCTCATCTTGAACCTAAAACTTTTGAAGAAGCTGAAAATGATCAAAATTGGATTAATGCAATGCAAGAGGAACTCAATCAATTTGAAAGAAATAATGTTTGGACCTTAGTATCAAGACCTAAAAATTATTCAATAATTGGCACAAAATGGGTCTTTAGAAACAAATTAGATGAGCATGAAAATGTAATTAGAAATAAAGCAAGACTGGTTGCTAAGGGATATAATCAAGAAGAAGGAATTGATTTTGATGAAACCTTTGCACCTGTTGCTAGATTAGAAGCTATTAGACTTCTACTTGCATATGCTTGCTTTATGAAATTCAAGTTATTTCAAATGGATGTTAAAAGTACATTTTTAAATGGATATATTGCTGAGGAAGTATATGTAGAACAACCTCCTGGATTTGAAAATCATGCTTTTCCTAATCATGTCTTTAGATTAAATAAAGCTTTATATGGATTAAAACAAGCACCTAGAGCATGGTATGATAGGCTAAGCAAATTTCTACTAAATAATGGTTTTTCAAGAGGTAATGTAGATACGACCCTCTTTATTAAAAGAAATCAAAATGATATGCTAGTTATACAGATTTATGTTGATGACATAATTTTTGGGTCTACTAATGAATCCCTTTGTCAAGACTTTGCTAAGCTTATGCAGGGGGAGTTCGAGATGAGCATGATGGGAGAACTCACCTTCTTCCTCGGACTCCAAATCAAACAATCAAAAGAGAGAATCTCCATCACCCAAAGCAAGTACACCAAGGAACTACTCAAAAGATTTGGAATGGAGAACTGCAAACCAATTGGCACACCAATGAGTCCCTCATGTAAGCTTGACAAGGATGATGAAGGTAAATGTGTAGACTTAAAATACTATAGAGGTATGATTGGCTCATTATTATATTTAACTGCAAGTAGGCCTGATATCATGTTTAGTGTTTGTTTATGTGCTAGATATCAATCTAATCCTAAAGAATCTCATTTGAATGCTGTTAAAAGAATCCTTAGATACTTAAATGGTACTCAAACTCTAGGGTTATGGTACTCTAAGGACTCACAAACTGATTTATTAGGATATTCAGATGCTGATTTTGCTGGATGTAAATTAGATAGAAAAAACACAAGTGAAACTTGCCAATTTCTTGGAGTTAACCTAATCTCATGATTTAGCAAGAAACAAAATTCAGTAGCACTGTCTACGGCTGAGGCCGAATACATTGCAGCCGGAAGTTGTTGTGCTCAAATCTTATGGATTAAGCAACAACTCGAAGACTTTGGAATCAAACTTAATGAAACACCAATAAGATGTGACAACACAAGTACCATAAATCTATCTAAAAATTCAATTCAACACTCAAGATCAAAACATATTGAAATAAGACATCATTTTATAAGAGAACATGTTCAAAACAAAAATATAATTCTTGAATATGTTTGCACTGAAAATCAATTAGCTGATATCTTTACAAAGGCCCTTAGTGAGGATAGATTCTGTGAAATTAGGAGAAATCTAGGAATTCTAGATCCATATGCCTAAATTTTTCTCAATTTCCAAGAATTGATGTCAAAAATTCTTAGAGCTCAATTTCCAACATCTATCCTGGTCCCAAAAGCTCAAATTTATCATTCTAAAAAACTTATCTTTGAGTAAAACTCCTTCTCCCAAAATTTCAATTTTTTCTGGAAATTATTCACATTTTTTTTGAATTTCTGAACTTCATGAGTCGACCCCCATGAGTCGACTCAATGGCAAACTTGTTATTTCCTCAAACTTCCCACGAGCTCATTGTTTATATAAGGGACCCTATTCGTGAGACGACTCATCTTCTCATCTTCTTCCTTCCAAAAGCCGACTTCTCCAATTCCTTTTGCTCCAAATCCAAGGATTTAGTTCGAAGCACTTCTCCCTCCTCCTCTCCACCAAAAATCGCCACCTTGAAAAGGGATTTTTTGTGCTTTCTCCCATTGTTTGGCACGGTTGGAGCGTGCCCTAGCACTCCACCGTTCTTCCCAAATCCACTTCTTTTCTCCACCAAAATCCCTCTTCACTCTCTTGTGATCCCTCCTCCACTCATTCACGTGTTCCTCCAAGTCTCCTTGCCTGCTACTATAGTGAATATGGCTCCAAAGATGAAGCTTCCCCAAAGAAGAAAGTCAATCCGTGAGCCTGAAGAAATTGTCCGAAAGAAAAGGCAAGCTGGTCAGTCTTCCACTGCTCCAACTCCAGCTTCAGTATCTGCTCAAGGTCCCCCTCAATCCTTCCTAAGCCCCAGTGCGAATCCTCTTTCTGATAGAAAAGTCAAAACCGGGAAGAATATAGATTTTCGGTTCTTTGAAAAAGAGGGCTTTACATTTGCAACTAAGATTAAAAACCAAGGATGGGATCTCTACTGCTCCCTTAAGGAAGTCACCTATGTTGACCTAGTTAGAGAATTCTACCAGAATCTACATTATGGAAATGGGTCAGTGACTTCAACAGTCAAGGGTATTGATATTTGCTTGGATTCTAGTATATTGGGAGAAATACTTTAGTTGCCTAGTGAGGGTTACTCTTATATGGAACTCCCAGTAAAAGATGAGGGGATCAGAGTTATACTAGGGGGAACTTATTCAGGGAGTTTAAATAAATTGGAAGCAAAGATTTTGTCCATTGAGATGAGGATCCTGCATCAGATGATAACGAAGCTCTTCTTTCCTAGGAGTGGTAGGCATGATTTACTTTCCAGCAGAGATGTTTGTATCATGTTTCATGTCATCACTCAGACCCCTCTGAACCTCCCTGCACTTATGATAGAGGCCATGAGAGAAACTTTGAACAGATCCAAGGCACACTTGCCTTATGGTATGGCCCTTACTAGAGTATTTAGGAGGTTTGGAGTTAGCTGTGAGGGGGAGGCTTCTACTAAGCTCTCTCATGTGGACACTTTCAACCAACACACCCTACACCGAATGGGATTTACAAAGACTGATGGTGGTTGGATCAAGGGCTCTGAGGAGAGAGCTGAGGAGAGAGCTGAAGACAGAACTGAAGACAGAGCTGAAGAAGAAGGTCCATCATCTCCTGTCCATGACTTCAGGGCAGCATCACCAAATATCCAGTTCATTCCTGAGACAGAGGCTGGCCCTTCAGAGTTTACTAGGATGCCCACACCAGTGATCAGCCAGAGAGCAGAGCACCTCAATCAGAGTTCAGACTGGCTGACGATCAGATCGAGCAGATATCACAGCGTGTGGCTTCTTTGCTGTCTAGCCAGTGGAGCAGTACTTCTTTTACACCTGGAGCCACTTCTTCTGATCAGACTATGACTCCCCACATCTCCACTGTGTTTCAGATGATATCAGATCAGTCCATTCGGATTCAGCAGCTTGAGGACACAGTCTGGAGACTGACTGGCAGAGTTCTTGACTTGCAGGGGCAAGTCCTTGCTTTGGCCCATCCTAAGCCACAGGAGTCAACTATTGAGGTCACAGACCTCACTGCAGAGGCTGGCAGGCTCAGAGGAGCACTAGAGGGTGGATATGAGTTACTGAGGAAAGAAATCCGAGGATCGAGTGAGCATGCAAACACTCAGTTCACTACTCTACTTCAGTCTATTTCCAGAGCACTGAACGTACTTGATTCCATCAGACTCACCCTTTCTGTTCAGTCCTTAGCCTATCAGCGTTCTCAGCCTCCCAGTTCATCTCGCTCTCCTGCTCGTGCCAGAGGCAGACGGGATAGAGGATGCACTTCTGATCCATCAGCTTCTCATCCCATATCTGATGACTCCGATCCATGACTTCTCATGATCATTACTAGATCCTAGGTGTTAGTGTCTTGTTCTAGGATCTGTATTTTGGGGCCATGTATTGACAATTAGCTGGTTGACTTTTATATTATGAACTATGTATTGAAACAATTATGGTTTTATGGTATCATCTTTTACTTATATTTCTACCTTTTGTAATGATGTCGATCATATTTTGGTTATATATATTCTCCTTGTTGAAATATTGTCTTCTCTTTGTTGTTGTTTGCTGTTAATAATTGCTGTATTAAGGGGGAGCAAACATCTGTGATAAACTCTAAAGGGGGAGAAATTAAAGAATGTTTCAGAAAAAGGAGAAGTTAACCATGTTTGATGATGTCAAAAAGGGGGAGAAATTAAACAAAATTAAACAAAACAATCCATCAAAAGCAAAACCATAAATTATGAGCAATTAAAGAAAAAGCAACCCATCAAAAGCAAAACTACAAATTATGAGAAATTAATGAATGAATTGGAAAATTTAAAAGAACAATATCAAAAGTATAATGCTAAGTACAATGCAAATAAGTAACTTTTAAATTACTTCTTTACATATGCTCTGATTTGCTTTAAAAATTTAAATATGCTCTGATATACTTCAAAATTCCAACTTGCTCTGATACATCTTTTGAAATTTTATTTACCTTGATACATCTTAAGAAATTTAACTTACTCTGATACATCTTAAAATTTTTTTTAACTTGCTCTGATACATTATAAAATTTGCTCTGATACATTATAAAATTTGCTCTGATACATTGTAAAATTTTCTCTGATACATTGTAAAATTTTTTCTGATAACATTGTAAAATTATTTTTCTTGCTCTGATACATTGCAAAATTTATCTTTCTCTTGCTCTAATACATCTTAAACTCAAAATAATCTAATATACATTCCAAATCAACTCTTAAACATGCTTTGGCACACATAATTATTTTTTGTATCAAAAGCAATTAAAGCACATAATTATTTTTTGCTCTGATGCTAAAACTAAAATCAAATAAGAATGAGTAAATTTTCAAAATACAGCTTAATCTGATAACAAAAATAAGTTTTCCGCTCTAAAATCAAAATCACATAATCCAATGAGCATATTTTCAAATCTTTAAGAAAATGGACAAACTATTTGTGTATATGCCAAAAGAATCATACTCTTTTCAAGCATCTATAATGTATTCACATAAATGCTTTTGTTCAAATGTTTTGTCATCATCAAAAAGGGGGAGATTGTTGCTCCTAAATTGATTTTGATGATTACAAAGCAGATTGAAGGGATGCAAATAATTTTAAATTAAAAAAGTCTTTATGCTCTTCAGGGGCAAAATCATAATTTTACTAAAATTTTGATTTGATAGTACCATTTGGTAGAACAAATGATTTGTAATCTATTGATGAAAATTTCATTATTTTTGGACTTATATTTTTGAAGTTATGAATGTTTGAAGTGCATGAGTCGACTCATGAGTCAACTCATGGCACAATGAGCTGATTGGCACGCAAAAATTTCCCTTGGCATGCTGAATTTTTGGCTGGGCACGACCTGTGAGTCGACTCATGAGACGACCCACAAGGCATGAGTCGACTCATGAGTCGACCTCTGCTGATTTGGGCCAAAAAATCCAGAAATCAAAGTTTCTGGCTGTTGCAACAGAAGTCGACTCATGAGTCGACTCCTGAAGCATGAGTCGACTCATGAGTCGACCCCTACGACGGAAATCGTTCGCAACGGCTAGTTTTTTGCCCGTTTTAATTGCCTTTTATGCTCCCTAAAAATGCTCTAACGGCTCTTTTTCTGCCTAATATATTTTTTCTTGTTTCTTAATGCTATAAAAGGTTTCTAAAGGTGAAAGAAAAAGAAGATGAACGAGATACACGAGAGAAAAAGAAAAGGGATCCACAATATACATGAGAGAGACAGGTGATCTACAATATACACGAGAGATTGTGAAAGAGAAAAGCAAGAGCGTTCAAAAGGGTATTCAAAAGCATTCAAAGAGAGGGTTTTTCAAGCCAACTGTTCAACCTTGATCAAGAGATCTTTCAAAGCCTTCAAGAAGTCTTCAATCAAAGTTCACCTTCTTCTCAAGCGTTCATTCAACTTTTCATCCACCTTGAGAAAATCCAAAAAGGGGATTCTTCATTTGAGTAAAGTATTTTTAATGTTATATTCGCTCATTTAAGGAGCTATTCTTGTACTTATTTATGCTCTAAACTGTCTTACTCTTTGTGAGTAATTGTTCTTGTTTTTGGAGGGTTTCCAAAATAAGGAAAGGTTGATCCGAACCTGAAATCGGAGTGTTTTGGGTTGGCTTGTACCCGAGAAATAAGTGGACTAGCTTGGGATAGCTAGTGTCGGAGGTTCTGACGTTTGTATTCGGGTTGAATACAAGTATAGTGGATTGGAATTCCCAAGTAGGAGCTTGGAGAGTGGACGTAGGTGCAAGGTTGGCATCGAACCACTATAAATCCTTGTGTTTGTGGTGTGCTTTATTGTTTCTCTTTATTTCTTTATTATATCCTTGCATTCTTACTTTAGGTAATTAATCTTGAATTAAAGTCTTTCTTCTCATTCATCAAGCTTTTAACAAATACTTTTCATAAGTAATTAGTTAAGCATAAAATTCTTAAAAACCCAATTCACCCCCCCCTCTTGGGTTGCATAGCTGGGCAATATTGGTTAAGAGGACAATCAACCCATATGGCACACAATGACCTCCACTCGATAAACATCATTATCCCATAATGACGTATCATTTGATCGTGAACATGTTTAAGAACTATATGATAAATTCTTTCTTTATCATACACTAGCATAATTCTAGAGACTTCATCACAGTACAAGAGTTCAAGGAAGATGTCACTTTGTGATGAAAAATATCAGGATAACTATTATTCAATTGATTAATAATTCATATACAAGGATGAACTCAGTCATCACACAATTGATTTTAGGACATAATTCCCAACACCTATGAGCATAAGTGCCAGAGGTGGATACCACTGTTGAAAAATTGGTAGATGCATAGCATGTATTTTAAAAATTTTTATGCAGCAAAAAATCAGATTAAACAATTTAATCTATTCTACATGTTTAAGATCTATTCTTAATACCTACTGTAGGATCTATAACATGTTATGATGCATGTATATGATCTGAAAAAATAGAATTCCTCATGTATGATCACATGAAAACAAGCATCTGTAGATCATATCTACACTATACATCCTATGTATATCAAGTATGAGTTTAGAACTCGATATCTTAGTATGGGTAGCAGTGTCTGAAAATCATGGACTTGAGGATTGCTTATAGCGGCACAAGATGTTCGGCCTTTACAGGTGATCCACTTGAAGTTTTGTGCTGATCCATCATCTCAAAAGTACTAGCTCTCGTAATGATTTCTAGATGGCTAATCTATCTTTCATCTTTAGACGTCCCAGACTCCTCCAGATCTAAAGAAGGATTAGGAGTATTGTATGGCATAAGAAGAAAAAGAAAAGAACTCTTTCTCTCTTAGATATTCCCTCTCCAAAAATCTTAGAATAGTTTTCTAGGATGCTAACCCAAGAGGAGGAAGTTCTTCTCTATGCTCACACACCAATGATGGCCACCCAAGCCAAGACCTCATGCCCCAAAACCCTAGCCTCAATAATCTCTCAATGATCTTTATATTCTTATTGTTGTCCCACAAAAATTAGGGGTTTATACAGATGAGGCATGGAGGTGTTTGGATGGAAACAAATTTCTTATCTTCACTTGAATTCAAATCAGATTTGAATTCAATTGGACCGACCAATTGATCCAAACTCTTGATCCCTATCAAGAGTGGGCAACAGGGCTTCTTATGGTGGAGATCCATCATGCCAATCTAAAATTGGCATTGGGAAAGGTGGGTGTCATTTCATAGATGGTTGGCTAGGGTAAGGAAGAGTCCAAGTTGATTAGGACTCTTTAAAGATTATCCAATTAAGTCTCTAATCTAACCAAATTAGGTTAAACCAATTAGATCAATCTGAACCCAATCCAATTAGGTCCCAAACATGATGAAATCCTAATCAAATCAAAATTTAATTAAGTCCAATTCTTAATCAAATTAGAAATCATTCACCCCAGATAATTAGGTCATCTCATAACCTAATCAGGTCAAACCAAATTGAATTCAATTTAATTAGTTCTAAATAAATTTACATTACTCAATCAAATTAAGCTAATCAATAATCTAATTGCTAATTAATCCTCTTATAATAGATTATAACTTTTGCATAAGGCTAACCATCATTGATGATTAAACTTTAGAATAATTCTCAATCATTGATCAGTCATGTGATTAGTCAGTAACTTCTTTTGAGTGTGACCCCATAGATTCATACTTAAGTTGGTAGTACAGGAATATTTTTTTGAACTAATCGATGTAACAATTTAGCAATAAAATTTGATGTCCAAATAGGTCGAATGCTTGCAAAGCAACATTCAAGAACCTACTGGCATATGGTTACTGTATAATTTATCCCTTTGATCCTAATGCTCAAGGTGACCTAAGATTTAACTATCAACCTTTGAATAGTCAATCGCATTATATTTCAACATTTCAAATTTATTACATGGATTATTCTGACTAATATTTTACTAAATTGAAATACACTGGTGCATTAACTCCTACTTATTTCGAGGGATCAATCCCATCTTGACTCACGCATCGACTTGATAAGCACTTGACTGCATCCAAAAATCTTCCATCACTGAATTAGAAATTCAGATAGTCTGACATTAAAGTATAGTGAGTTACTTGCAAGTCACCATGATGATCTCAAATTGGAGGGACACTTATATCCATACCCTTCGTGAGATACTCTTGACAATAAAGGTTCCATAATTGGTCACGTTCTATGCGAATGTACTCCTACACTCCACTGTATGCCATAATAGTGTCTCTATACTCCTTGGTTAATAGGATAACCAACCTATATAGTATATAATGACCTACACTTGATATCGTTATCATCCTAGTAATAATGTATCATTTGATTGCGAACAAGTTTAAGGATATTTTCGCTATTTAAATTAGTCCTATGGACTTCATCACAACATAAGGGTTTATATTAAAGATGTAGATATTTATGATGAAAAAATATCCAATAATTTTTATTATTGAATAATTCATATACAAATACAAATGAGCATAACCGTCATCAGGCTGACGATTGGCTTTGAGACAGAATTCCCAACAATACTCCATTACATTCATAGATGATCTATGTAGGTATGGGTACATCTACTTAATGAAATACAAGTCTGAATTATTTAAAATATTCAAATAATTCCATAGTGAGGTAGAGAAACAACTAGGAAGAGTATTAAAACTCTTCGATCTGATCAAGAGGGTGACTACCTTTTCAGTGAGTTTCTGACACATCTAGAAGAGAATGAAATTCTCTCACAATGGATCTCTCCTGGAATGCTACAGCACAATAGAATCTCAAAAAGAAGAAATCAAATCCTATTAGACATGGTTCGATCCATGATAGATTTTTCAAATCTATCAATCTCTTTTTAGGGATATGCACTCGAGTCGACTTGTTATGTACTTAATAGGATTTCAAGTAAGTTTGTGAATAAAATACCATATGAGATATGGACTGAACATAAATCAGTACTCTCACACCTTAGGATTTGGAGGTGTTTGACTTATGTTAGACATTTAAAAATAGACAAACTCTGATCTAGATCTGACAAGTGTATATTCATAGGATACCCAAAAAAAGGGATATTACTTCTATCATGCGATGTACTCCGCCTCACAAATAGAGTCTGCCATAGTATGCTACTTGAAACTCTTCCAGTAGATGACTCCACCATTCAGAGTAAAGATATAACCCGACACGCTTCTGCTATCATCATGGTTAGATTCAAAGCTGGAGTCTGTGAACCCCACAAGTTTCAGATTTGACTCACCATAAACCAACCATTGGTCCTTAGTATTTCTCAAATACTTAAGGATGGCTTTAACCACTTTCCATTGGTTTTCTTCAAGATCAGATCGGTATCTACTCATTACTCTTAGTGAGTATGCCACATCTAGTCTTGTACATATCATGGCATACATGATAGATCGCACGATCGAAGCATATGGAACTCTACTCATACGCTCTCTCTCTTCAGGAGTTGTTGAACAATCCTTCTTAGAGAGAGAAATTTCATGGCGTATCAGTAAATAGCCCTTCTTAAAATTCTTCATGCTGAACCTCTTCAGCACAGTGTCTATGTACGTGGACTGAGATAACCTAAGCATCCTTTTAAATCTATCCCTATAGATCTTCATCCCTAAGATGTAGGATGCTTCACCCAAGTCCTCATGGAGAACTACGATGACAACCAAACTTTTATTCCCTATAGTGCGGGGATGTCATTTTCAATTAAGAGAATGTCATCCACATACAAGATAAGGAATACCACAACTGGACCATTTGCCCATTTATAGATGCAGGGCTCTTCTCCTTTTTTAACGAAGCCATACGTTTTGATCACCTTATCAAAATGCATGTTCCAACTCCGAGAAGCTTGCTTCAATCCATAAATGAATCTCTGAAGCTTGCGTACCTTAGACTCATCTGTGGATGTAAATCCCTTAGGTTGTATCATATACACCTCTTCGGTTAGCTCTCCATTCAGGAAAGCTGTCTTTACATCCATCTGCCAGATCTCATAATCTAGATGGGTAGCTATTGCAAGCATTATTCAAATAGATTTGAGCATTGCCATAGGGGAGAACGTCTCATTATAGTCAATAGTATAATGTTGATGATATCCCTTGGCAACTAGATGGGCTTTATAGGTCTCCATCTTTCTGTCTGTGCTCCCCTTCCTTTTGAAGATCCATTTACACCCAATGGGTTTAACCCCTTCAGGTGGGTCAATCAATGTCCATACATCGTTGACCTTCATAGACTCTATTTTGAATTTCATGGCTTTAAGCCATTTTTTGGAATCAGGTCTCTGTATTGCATCCATATAGGTGATCGGATCCTCATCGTTCTCATCGAGTTCGATGGGATCACCATCCCGGATCAAAAAATTATAGTATCTGTCTGACTAACACAGTACTCTATCAGATCACCTTAATGGTGCAGGTACATTAAGCTCCAGATCTGATCTAATCAAATCCGACTCAGGTTCAGCTATTGGTGTCAGTCCTTCTACCTGTTGAACTTCATCAAGCTCAACCTTTGAGGCAACGGTTCCTTCATCAAGGAACTCTTTTTCTAAAAGGGTTGCCTTAAGATAGACGAACACCTTTTGTTCATCAGCATGGTAGAAAAAATATCCTTTAGTCTCTTTGGGGTACCCTATGAATGTGCATTTGTCAGACCTAGGTCCAAGTTTATCTATAACTAACCATTTGACATAGGTCGGGCACCCCCAGACCCTAAGGTGTGAAAGTACTGGCTTACGTCCTGTCCATATCTCATATGGAGTCTTAATTACAGACTTACTTGGAACCCTATTTAATAGATAACAGGCCGATTCGAGTGCATATCCCCAGAAGGATATCGGCAAGCTGGCAAAACCCATCATTGATCGGACCATATCTAATAGAGTCCGATTTCTCCTTTCAGATACACCATTATGCTGTGGTGTTCCTAGAGGAGTCCATTGGGAGAGAATCTCATTCTCTCCTAGATATGTGAGAAACTCACCAGAAAGGTATTCCCCTCCTCGATCAGATCAAAGAGTTTTAATACTCTTTCCAGTTTGTTTTTCTACTTCACTTTGGAATCGTTTGAATATTTCAAATGAATCCGACTTATGTTTCATCAGATAGACATACCATATCTGGATAGATCATCCATGAAAGTGATGAAGTTGCAATATCCACCTCTAGCACTTGTGCTCATGGGCCCGCATACATCAGTATGTACTAGTAGGCCCAAGAGCTCAATAGCTCTCTCACCTTTTTTAGTAAAAAGTAACTTGATCATTTTACCAAGAAGACAAGACTCACAGGTTGGAAGTGATTCACAATTACTAACTTCGAAGATTTTCTCTTGAGTCAACCTGTTTATCCTATTCTTGTTTATATGACCTAACCTACAGTGCCATAAGTAGATGTCTGAAACACTATCTAATTTAGGGTGCTTGCCAGTAGAATAGACTACGTTAACAGGTTATGATAACATATACACACCATTATTCAAATATCCACAAAAAATAGTAACACCATTCATAATGATATTACAAACTTATTTCTTTATTAAAATTTTATAATCATTTTTGGCCAGAAGACCTACAGAAATAATATTTAAAAAAAAACTGAGACAGAAATGATAATCATTAATAACAATGGTATGGGACTCAAATACAAGTTTCAAGATTTTTAATGCTAGAACTGAAACTGATCTTCCATCTCCAACATTCAGGAACCTCTCATCTTGCTCGAATCTCCTACTGACCTACAACCTCTGCAACAAATTACAAATATGGTAAGGGCTACCAGTATCTAATACCCAGTCAGTTATATCACAAATAGAGAAATTACAAGGAGTTATCATATAAATACCTTGTCCAGTAACAGCTTGCTTCTTTTTCTGCCTGTTCGGATCTAGAAAGGCAATGTACTGAGGACAGTACCTCTTCCAGTGCCTCCGCTTCTTGCAAAAGAAGCATTCAGCTTGACTCTTATCGGGCTTGATCTTTTTGGTCTGGCCCTGCACTGATGTCCTAGCCTGAATTTGCACCTTCTTCACTTTCTTCTTCTTGATCTTCTTTCCTTTCTCAAAGGGTCGAGAACCAGAAGACGAACCTCCCACTAAGTTCACCGACTCTTTGTGGAGTTGGTGATCCTTCTCAAAGTTTTGAAGCAACCCCAGTAACCTATGGTAGTTTAGTTCAGGCTTTGTCATTCTATAATGAGTGAGGAATGGGAGATAAGACTTGGACAGTGAGTTAAGTATTGCATCTTTCCCAAGCTGCTCATGCAAGGAAAATCAGAGCTTGCTCAAATGCTCCATCATCTCGATCATGTACAACACATGATCAATGACAGAGGCACCATCTCACATTTTGGCATTGAAGATGACACAACTAGTCTTGTGCTTCTCCACATCATCGAGTGTGCCAAAGGCATCCTCCAACACTTGAAGCATATCCTTTGGCTGAGCCGTCTCAAATCTATAACTGAACTTGTTGCTCATGGCAGCCAGCATGATGCAGCACACTATAGTCCAGTCACTGAGCCACTTCTGGTAAGTATCTCTGACTGTTCCACGTGCATTGGTAGCTGGCTCCTCAGGTGCAGGATCTATTATCACATATAGGATCCGTTCATGCTCTAGGACAATCTTCAACTTTCAGTACTAGCTACCGAAGTTGGGTCCCATCAAATTTTCTTTGTCCAACAATGATTGGAGTGATAGGAAAGTGGCCATATCTGCACAAAGAAAAATCATAACCTAATTAGTAATTGATTCATTAAACTTAAAGATTTAGACTTTAATCAAAAGGTTTCTTCCACTATTTTATTTGAATTGATAGTCTCTACCTCCAATTCGAGAAATTATCCTAATTTCTTAGTGGGTACTAAAATCCACATAGACTGCACACAAGCCCAACTTTGGTTGGCCAACCCATGTACATCTAAGGATAGGTTCATAACCAATTATTTCTCTAAATAATTTTTAGTAATTTAAATTTTGCCCTAGTCCCTAATCAATAGGCTTTGGCCTCCACTAAAAAGGTTTGGTTAGGTCCAACCATTAACATGATCATACTTGGCCCATCTAGCCAATGAATGATTAGGTCCAACTTTGGTTGGCTATTCTAACCACCATTTAGAAAGATGTAGTCAAGAAATCATATTATGAATGACAATTCCACCAACTGATAAGCACTAGGCCTTTGGGCCTCCAATGATTATCCAACTGATGGACCCATTATCATCCACTTAATGGGAGGCTATGATCTAGTTATCACCATAACTATTTCATTTGAAGGACCTAATAATTTTAGAAGATTTAATTAATTTAGAAGAGGAGGTCAGATGAACCAGCTTATCATGATCCTCTCACTAGCTTCACCAAGTCAGCTTAAGGGAGACCATTAAAAGGGCTGGTCTAAGAGCACCTAAACTAGTTACACTGATTTACCTAGCTGACATGGATCAGCTCAAATAGTCAAGTGATCCGATCAAAACATAATTTCACCAAGAGGACAGGTAAGTTTGATTGGTGGGAGGGTCTACCAAAGCTTGCCTTAGACACCATCAGAAATAGTCAGGTAAGCGGACTACCAATTAAAAACCATCAGTCTGGTTTACCTTAGACACCAACTGGTTTAATTAGTTTTGATTAGATCAACCTAACAGTTTGTGCTAGACCGCTTAGTCAAGAATCAAATCCATTTGGTTCTCGTTAAAGACATGGACTTGACCAACTACAACTATTGTAATTAATCTAGAGAATCTTTGACCTAATCTAAGATAATAATTGATTAGATTTAGTCAATTCTCTAATTAAGTCCATCTTTAATCTAACCTTAGGTCTAACCCAATTAATGGACCTAATTCCCATTAACCCAATGTGTTGTGGTTTGTGTCTTAGGTTCTTCAATTCACAATTCTAGAACCTAATCAAACAACTTCTTAATTCTTAATTAAGTTTTGGGCTGAAGGTTGGGGTTCGGCTTTTCAAAAATAATTTTCATATTTGTAAAATATTTTTACAATATGGTTCTACCAATTAAGTTGCATGTTTGATTCATAATCAAAATGCAAGTGAAATAAGCATGAAATTACTTTAGATCTAATCTAAATAGGTTCATGTAATTGAAACAATTTTAACTTTAAACTGCGCAAATTTTCCAAACAAATATATGATGATTCTTTGCACGAAAATTATTAACAAAGAGATTTTATTTTAGATTTAAATACTTTTTAAATCTAATAAATCATAAATTTAATCTAGATCACATCTAACAAATTTATGATTAAAGATAGATCTACACGAACTAGGACAGCCTTTGCACTATAAGGGGTAAACCTTACAGTAGGATGACCTACAGTTCATGATTGATCTAAAAATTTTAATTTTAGATTTAATAATTAGATTATAAATTAGATCTAATCTAAAAAATAATTTAAGCATATATAAATAATCATGTAATAAATAACCTATGCTCTGATACCAATTGAAGGAACCGAATCTAGGGTTTCAGGATTAGATCTTGAAACTTTTTCAAGATCAGGCAGCGGAAGACTAAAATAAATCAAAATTTATCTTATAAAATTAGAGAATCCCTAGATTTAAGATTCTATTATATGATTATTATATGGTATTAAATCAAAAATTAAAATATAAAAAGCAAGAACTACATGTTGATCATATCAACATATTTCTATACTACATCTAATGTATGTAAAATATAATAGATCAGATCTATTACCTTGCAAGTTAGACATTCTAACTTTGTTGATCTAGGCATGAGGATGATGTTGCAAGCTGCACATATGTTCGGCCTCTAGGAGTCATCCACATGAGCCCACGAATCACGATCAGAAGTCTTGGTCCAGAATATCAGCACAGTATGCTAGTACTGTGCGGATCCTTCTTCGATGGTTGATCAGATGCCTCCTTCTTCTTGATTTAAACTCTTTCAAAGATGAAAAGTAGGAGAAGGAGTTTTATATATAAGACACTCTTAGAAGACTTATAGATGGAGGAAGGGAAGAGGTGAACTCAACAACCCTAGAAGAAGACTCTCTTCTTCTTCTCTTTGCTTTAACCTAGACACTTAGTTTTGTGTCTATTATGTCTTCATGCCCCAACACTCTTTCTCTCTAATTTTTATACATGCCAAAGGTCTCTCAATACTCTATAATTCATAAAAATCTCAAGAAGAAATTCATCTTAAATAAAGAGATATGAAGAATTCTTGTCTGGGTCAAATACCTAGTCAAGAAAAATCCAAACAGGGCAAGACAAGGGGTGCCCAACTCTTGGGTGCTCCCTCCTTCTTTTTCTATCATGGACCACCAGAAAAAGGTACAAAATATGTGCCATAAAACCCATAAAAATTTCAGAAAAAATTTGAGTAAAATCAGTGCCATAAGGAAAGAGTTTTGGTTTTCTAAAATTCTATCTCATAGAATTTGAAATCCAAACTAATTCCTACTTTGACTTGGTCCACAACCACATTCCATTTAAGAGAGAAAGAGTGAAAAGCTTTGGGCATGTGTGAAGGCCTGGGAGAGAAGGTTTTGTCACACAAAATAAGAGAGAGTGGGCGTGGGGGGCTAAGGTGGTGCAAGGTGGAATCCTAGTCTTACTAGGGTTCCATTTATGACTTGTTCAAATTTGGTTTCTCAAATCAAATCAAACCCAAGCTAAATCAACCCAATTAAAATAGATCTTAATCCAATTAAAAATTTAATTTAATCAGATTAAATTAGATTTAAATCTGATTTAATTTTTTAATTGAATTAGAAATTAGGTTGACCCAAGTCCTAATTGAACTAGGACTAGTTTTTCATTGCACTTGGCTTATCCAATAAACCAATTGAACTTGATCCAATCAAGCCCAAACTAAATCTAATTAAATCATATTCAATTAGACTTAATCTCAGCTCATTGGCTTAATCAAATTAAGCCAATTAGCAATCGAATTGCTAATTGATCATCTTGCAACACTTGCACTAGGTTAAATGTCAATCGTATTGATCGTTTAACCCTAGAATGATTCTTAATCGTTGATCAATCATCTGATCGGATCGTAAACTCTAATGTGTGTAACTTCATAGATCCAAATCAAAGTCGGTAGTATAAAAATAAATTTTTATACCAATCGAAGTGATCATCTAGCAATGGTACCCGACGGTCGGATAGGTCGAATGTGTAGAACAACATCCTTAGAACCCATGCGGATATAGTTTTCATATAATTTATCTCCTTGACCAAAATGCTCATAGGATACCTCAGAGTTCAACTGTCAACTCTGATCAGGTTATCCACGTTGTATTTCAAAATATCAAATCCATCTGATGGATTACCCTGGCCAAGGTTTTGCTAAATTAAAATACAACGACTCATTCTTCTCCAACTCTTGGAGTGGTCAATCTCATCTTGATCACACTCTGACTTCGCAAATACTTGACTGTGCCCAGAAGCCTTCCATCACTAAATTAAAAATTCAGTTAGTCCAGTACCAAGGCACAGTGAGTTGCTTGCAAGTCACTGAGGTGATCTCAGGTCTAAGAGACACTTATACCTATATCCCATCTGAGATATTCTCGACAGCAGAATGCTCTGGAGTTGGTCATGTTCAATGATGATGCATCCTTACATCTCACCTGTATGCCATACCAGTGTCTCCACACTCCTTGGTTAAGAGGATAACCAACCCATATGGCCTACAGTGACCTATGCTTGATAGAAGCTGTCGTCCTTCTTAACAGCCTATCATTTGGTCGTGAACAGTTTTAAAGATTAATCAATAAATTCTCTCTTTATCGAATCTAAATAGTCCTAAGGATTTCATCACAACAATGGAGTTCATTAGAAGATGAAAACTTATGATGAAAATATCAAAAATATATTTTATTTATTAATAAATCAATTACAATATAAAGTTGCTCAACTGTCAACAGGTTGATGATTGACTTTTGAGATATATTTCTTAATATTTTAATCATCGAGGTGCTAGCCTCTTTTAGATCTACTTTGAACAATTAGATCTTGTCGTAGAAGAAGACAGTACAAATACTTTCGCACAGGACCTCGAAGAAGATGCAAGAAGAGAATCCTTTCTCTTCTTCTTCTCTCCTTTCTTTTTCTCTTCTTTTTCTCCTTTATTTTCTTGGAAAACCTGATGGAATTGTGGTAAGGGTATCTAAGAGGTGGGATGCCCTTCTTATAGGCACAACGGTGGGTGGCCATGATGAGTCTCACATCCAACCTTAGAAGGAATCCAATTCCTCCTCAGTCTCCACATCAAAATAAAAGAAATAAATTAAATAAATTTTTAATCTAATTCTTAATCGGTTAGGATTTAATTAATTTCTAAATTGAGCAAGAAAGAGAGTCTCAGAAGGAAGGATGGGGCACCAACTATTGGCACCCCTCTTTTTCCTACACATGCTAGGACAAGGGTGCCGCCTCCTCCTCTTTTCCATGTAGAAAAGGAAAGAGAATCTTAGTCAAATTGAGATTCTCTTAACTTAATCTAATTAGGTGAGGTCCAAGATCAATTTGAATTTGGTTCGAATTCTATTCGAATCCGATTCAAATCTCATTTGAAAAGGCTATCAATCCTAATCCAATTAGGATTGGAACCCAAGTCCAACTTGGATTATTAAACCTAATTAGCTTTAAATTAAGTCAAATCTAATTAAGTTAAATTTTATTTAAATTAATTAAGATTTGATTTATAATTTAATTAGGCTAAACTATATTGCAACATTTGTAATTAAGACCGTTATGCTAACAATTAGAAGTTACTATATTTGTAACTCTTACAAATTGATCCAAATTATCAATCCAATTGATAATTTGATCTTGATCTAATCAAATGACTTGGTCAACCCTTTTGTGTGTGACCTTATAGATTCAATTTTATCTGGTAGTGAGACATACAATGATCTCTATCAAAGTAAATTTTTTTAGATGGGTCGGAACAATTCCAACTCACACCCTTAAAGTATCATCGATCCATAATGATACTTGTGAGTTCTCACAATTTACTAGTGATATTTAGTAATATGTAGTGACAATCCAGTAGAACTAAAAATAGAACCTCTAGATGTAGTTACCGTGTAATTCAATTTTTCTACCGAGAGTCTCCATAGGATTCAGGTCATGAAAGCTCGTCAAACCCTAAGCATCCGTTATATGCAAGACTTGATTAGCTTGAGCCTAATCATGAATCTCATAGAAACTCCTTTCTATTATCATACTGTTGTGGTCATAGACTTAAAGACTCAGCCTTTTAGATCGCATAGGACTATTTCTCAACTATTAAGGCCGATAGATCCCCCATGAGTGCACACCCTACTTCTAAAGTGAACCTACTACAGCCAACAAATAGTGCAAGACTCTAAATGGCTAGAGATCATATTTATGTATGATCAAACTACAGCAATCTTATTATGAGCAGTCGAGATAGTGTAGGTTAGAGAATTGCTCACATAACTACAGCATCGAGATAGTCACTGATTGTTGGTGAACGTAGATGATTTTATGTATATATTTCAAAATTTTTTTGAATAAATTATAATGAAAGATGATTAGATTAATCAAATTAATCTAGCATGTATATGATCTAATCATCAAATCAACCAACTCTATGATCTATGACATGATATGTTGCATATAAAATCTGAAATAATCACTTGATAAAATCTGTATGCAAGGATGTAAGCAGTAGATCATATTTATTTTTAATCTGAGTTCAGAACTCGATGCCTGAGCACAGATCGATGATCGTCACTACTAAGAGACATAGTAAGGATGATCCTTACTGGTTGCTCACAGCTGCACATGCATCCGACCTTTACGGGAAGTCCACTCGAAGCTCTGATCTGATCGATCTTCTTGAGAGTGCTAGCTCACGCGAAGACCTTCTTCTTGACTAATCTGGATCATTTCTTCAAATCTCTAAAACCTTTTCAGAGATTGAAGATTGACTTCTAGAGGAGATGAAGAGGTGAAAGAAAGATGGAGAAGAAACTATTTTCTTTCTTCCCAAACCCTGAGGTAAAAACCTTAGAAGATTAGGTTTTGCGTGCACCCCAAGAAAGAGGACTCTCCTCTTCTTTTTCATGTTAAGAACCATACCCCAAAGCTCCTCAATGTGGAGAACTCCTTCTCTGATCTCTTACACACACAAAAGTGAGAAATAGGGTGAAGAGTCCTAAGGATCTTAAACTCTTCAAGATATGTCATCCTTTCATAAATTCCACGCCCCAAAAGAAACAAGGGAAGCCCCTTCTTTTATTTTTTCACATGAAATCTGATCCTAATATGATTTTCCATAGTAAAAATCCTCCTCAAAGTGTCACACACATAAGGAGAAAAAATAAGTTGGCGTGTGGAGTGATTTGGATAAGAACAGATTCTCTTAATAAGGAATATTTTGAAATCTAATTTCAAATTTTTTTTTTATCAAAATCAAATCAAATTTGGATGTGAGAAAGGGAGAGAGAAGACCTCTTTGGTATGGAAAGATCTCATACAAAAATCTCTTGAGCATGGAGAAAGTTGGCGTCAAAGGAGGCGTATGGGGAGGAAGAGTCCAATCCTATATGGACTCTAGGTTTCCTTATTTGAATCCAAACCAAATCATATCTGGTTTAGCCCAAATAAAATATATAAAATCTAATCTAATTAGGTTCATAAATTTTTAATCAAATTTTAATCAAATTAAAAATTGATTGAACCAAATCCTGATCAAATCAAGGATATTTCTCTGTTAGCGATTAGATCATCTTATAACCTAATCAGATCAAACCTAATTGAATCTAATTCAATTAGATTTTATTTAATCTTTTTTGATTAATCAAATTGAGCTAATCATAATCTAATTATTAATTAATTTTTTATTAATTCACTAACACTTAGAGAATAAATTTATTATAACTTTTGCATATGGTTAATCATCAATCGAATTGATGATTAAGCTCTTGAACAATTTTCAATCATTGATCAGCCACATGATCAGTCAGAAACTTCTTTTGAGTGTAACCCCATAGGTTCAAACCAAGTTGGTAGCATAAAAATAAATTTTTGAACCAATAAATTTAACTATCTAGCAATGGTGACCCGACGTCCGGATAGGTTAAATGATGGCGAAGTAACATTCAAGAATTTATTGGTGTATGGTTACTGTATAATTCATCCTTTTGATCCTAATGCTCAAGAATGACTTAGGATTTAACTGTCAATCCTGGATAAGTTATTTACATTATATTTCAATCTTTCAAATCCATCACATGAATTATCCTGGCCCAGATTTTACTAAATTAAAATATATTGATACATTAACTCTTATTAACTCGAAGGGATCAATCCCATCTTGACTCATGCACCAACTTGATAAGTACTTGACTGCATCTAGAAATCTTCTATTACTGAATTAGAAACTCAGTTCATCTGGTATCAAAATATAGTGAGTTGCTTGCAAGTCATCATGGAGGTCTCAAATTGGAGGGACACTTATACTCATATCCTTTGCAAGCTATCCTTGACAGCAGAGTACTCCATAGTTGCTCATGTTTACTGATAAGGTACTCCTAAATCTCACCTGCATGTCATACCAGTATCTCCACACCATTTGGTTATAAGAACAATCAACGTATATGGCACACAATGACTTATACTTGATATCGCTATCATCCTAGTAATAGTGTATCGTTTGATCGTGAACCAATTTAAGGACTATACAATAAATCTTCCTTGATCGATCAAAATAGTCTTAAGGACTTCATCACAATATAAGAGTTCGTTAGAAAATGTAATCTTGTGATGAAAAAGATCAAATAATTTTTATTATTTATCAATTCATATATATTTATAATTAGCAGAATCATCAAATAATTGGTTTTAGGATATATTTTCCAACAATTTCCACTTGGACTAATGCCAATCAGTATAGTATCATATACCCATCTTTGATTTATGATCTTAGAACTCCTAAATATTAAGGCTTTAGTAAATGGGTTGGTCAGATTTTTTTCCATCGATCTTCTAAAGATTGATGTCACCTTAACAGATTTTCTGAATAAGATAGTAGTGATATAAAATGCTTGGTAAGCTAATGAAAATTCAGTTCCAAGGCATGAGCTATGGCTCTGATGCTGTACAATACAGTAGGACCATCATTGAAGAGTGCCACTCCTAGCTTGCCAATGAACCTGTACAATCACATAGCTTTCTTGTAAGCATCGAATGCTGCAATGCATTCTGCCTCGTAATTTGAATTTAGCTATAATTTTTCTACTTGAAATTTTTTCAGCAGATTGCTCCATTATTTAGGATAAGGATATATTCCAATATGTTCTTACTATTATTATATCCAACTAAAAATTAAAGTCATACTCTATATGTTTTAAGTCAGATTCTCCATAATCGAATCACTAATCTTTAGTATTTCTCAAATACCTAAGAATGTCTTCCAGTGATTCTAACTCAGATCTTGCAGGTATGCACTCACTATCCTAGTGAATATATCATATCCGGTCTCATGCATGGTATACATGATAGAATAAATTCTACTCATAAACACTCTATGTACGTAGATAGGGATAATCTAAGCAGCCTCTTAGATCTATCTCTATAGATCTTCATTCCTAGGATGAGGGATACTTTTTCTAAATCCTTTATGGAGAATAATGAGAATAGTGAAACCTTTATTTTCTATAATGTAAGGAATGTCATTCTCAATTAAGAGAATTTTATTCACATACAAAATAAGAAATACACTCAGAACTATTAATCCATTTGTATTTATAGGATTTATCTTCATTCTCAACGAAGCCATGCATTTTGATCACTTATCAAAATGCACGTTCTAACTCTAAAATATTTAGTATTACCATAAAAGAAAATATCTCACTATGGTCAATACCATAACATTCATAATATCCTTAGGCAACCAGACAGACTATGCAGGTCTCCACCTTCTCATATGTACTCTCTAATCCTATTAAAGATCCACTTATACCCTATGGACTTTACCCTTTCGAGTGGATCAACGAGTGTCCATACATCGTTGACCATTATGGACTTCATTTCGAATGGCTCCAAGTCATTAATCAGAGTCAGACCTCTGCATAGCATCCATTTTGGTAATCAAATCTTTATTATTCTCATCGAGTTCAACAGGATCACATCTCGAAACTAAAAATTAAAGTATCTGTCTGATGGATGTGGTACTCTATCAGATCTCCTTAATGGTGCCTCTATAATGGATTCTGGGTTTGATCTAATCAAATCTGATTCTATGGGTTTACTAGATTGTGTTGATTATTCTACCCATTGAATTTTATAAGTTCCATATTAGAGGCATCAGTTTCTTTTTCAAAAAGAAATATCGAACAATTTTTGTTCTTTAGCATGGTAGAAGTAATATCCCCTTAGATTCTTTGGAGTTATCCTACAAAATAATACATATAGAATCGGGATCTAAGCTAATCAGTCTACAAATACTTGACATAAAACAAATACTCCCAAACCTTAAGATAAGAAAGTATCGACTTATGCCTAGTCTATATCTCATATGGAGTCTTTGCAATTGATTATTTTGGAATCCAGCTCAGAACATAACAAGTAGTCTCAAGAGCATAACCCTAGAAAAAGACTGACAGACTTGTAAACCCCATCATGGATTGTACTATATCTAAAAAAGTCAATTCCAATAAGAGAGAATTCTACTCTCTTTTAGATATGCCAAAAACTCACCAGAAAGGCATTCTCCTCTTTGGACTGACCAAAGAGTTTCTTAGTTCATTTTTCTATCTTATTAAGAAATTATTTGAATATTTTAAATAATTTAAATTTATAGCAAACATATTCGTAGATCTAATACATCAGTATGTATCAGACTCAAAACATCATTGGATCATTCACCTTTTCTAACAAAAGATGATCCGATTATCTTACTAAAGAGATAGGATTGACAGGTTGGCAATAATTCACAATCATTGACTTCGAGAATTATCTTCTATTGATCTTATTCTTGTTTATATGATCAAGCCTAAATTATCAAAAGTAAGCTTTCATGACATTATCTACTCTAAAGAGTTTGTTTGTTATGTACAGTACACTAACAGACTGTGTAAATGTCATTTCTTAGTTGTCCACATGATTTTGATATGATTCATAATAATATCACAAAATCATTAGACAATAGTGACAATCACTAAAATAACATTGTTAGAATTGAAAATAAGCTTGACGATTCTTAAAACCAAAATTGGAACATAACTTCAATCTCTAATGTTCAGGAACCTCTTACTATTTTCAAACTTTCTACTAACCTGAAGTCCTTGCAATAATTTGCATGGACTTTTGATATCCAATACCAAGGTAGTAGTATCATAGATAGAGAAATCATAAGATGTTATCATATAAGTACCTTATCCAGTAACCCTTGCTGATTTCTCTTCCGTAGCCTATTCGGATCAAGTGACTCTACTAGACTAGGTTAACCTTAGACTCTTGTTAGTTCGGACTCATTAGTCCAAGCACAACTCTTTTTCACCTTCTTTTCTTTTTCTTTTTCAAAGATTATTGCCCACTGAAGATATATCTTTAGAAGTGCAAAAGAACTCTTTCAACATTTGAAGGATTTCCTCCCATTGAGCATCATTGAATTTATAACTAAATTTGTATTCTTTACTACTCTCAAAAAATACCACATGGTGATATGATCATTTGGCCACTTCTGATAAGTGCCTCTGATCGCATCATGTGTGTTGGATGTAGAAACTTCAGGTGCTGGATCCATAATCATATTTAGGATCCATTCGTGCTCTAGAACTATTTGTAACTTTCAATACTATCTATCAAAGTTGGGTCCTATAAATAAATCACTATCAAACAGTGAATGGAGTAATGTACATCTAGCCATAATCAAAAAAAAAATATAAGACCTCTATGTTTATGAATTGGTTAAGCCTAAAGACTTGGATTTTAGTCTAAAAGTTCTCTCACTATTTTATACGAATTGATAGCCTCTATCTCCAATTTAAAGAATTACTTTAACCCCTTAGCGAGTACTAGAATCCACACAGATTGCATACAAGCCAAAGGATGGCTCGGTCAACCCATATGCATCTATGGGTAGGTTCTCAATCAATTATTTCTTTAAATAATTTTTAGTAATTAATTTCATCCTAAATTTCATTTCAGTAGGTGATGGGCCTCTACTGAAAGTTTCGATTAGGTCAAACCACTAATATGAACCTACTCAGTGATTCTAGCTAAAGAATGATCAGGCTCGAGGATGGCTTGGTCAATCCAACCATTATCAAATAGTACAATAGTATTATCATATGATGAATGATAATTCCATCATTCAGAGAGAATACCAGATGGATGGCGCCTGCAATGTCGATCAGAAATAATAGACCCATTACTATTCACCTTAATGGGAGGCTATGATCTAGTTATCTCCATAACTAGCTCATTTATTGGGCCTAATAATTAAAAAAAATAATTAATTTTTTAAAAAAAAGAGATCAATCAGTAAACCATAATCTTCTTACTGACTTTATCAAGTCATTGAATCAGATTAGGATCAAGCTGATTAAAATGGCACCTAGATCAATCTCACTGATCAACCTTAATGGCATGGGTTAACTTGAGTCACTTAGCGATCTAATCAAAACTTAATTCACTAAATTGGTCAGATAAGTAAGATCGGTGGGAGGATCTACTTAGCTTACCTTAGACACCATCGAAATGGTCAGGCAAGGTGCTCTCAATTAAAAAATACCGATCGAAATGCCAAACTTATCTTAGACATCAATTGGTTAACTAGTTTCAATTTGACCAGCCTAATGATTTGGGTTCAACTACTAAGCCACAATCAAGATTCATTTGGTCTAATCAAAGACATAGACTTGACTATCTATAACTATTGTATTGGTTCTAGAAAAATTTTGATTTAATCTAATTCAATATTTTGTTAGATTTAATCAATTTCTCTATATAGTCTATTAACTCTTTGATTCTAACCTTAAGTTTAACCCAATTAAGAAGATCTAATTTGAGCTAACCTATGCCCCTATGTTTTATATGAATGACATTAGATCTTAAATCACAATTCTAGATCTAATCAATCCAACACTTAATTCTTAATTAAGTTTTTGCATCAACATGGTTTAGATTTTGAAATAATTTTAATTTTTTATTTTATAAATAATTTACAACCAATATTATGCAAATATTTTCTATTCTGAAACTGAGTCAACTCAATCAATATTGAGCCGGCTGCACAAGGAGACTAGATCAACTCAGTTTAAAATTGGATCAGCTCAGTAATTGTGTGAGCATGATTTAGATCTAAAAATCTTGTATAATCTTAAAATAAAATTAATCATAAATATCTTTTAGATCATATCTAAAATTTTTTATGATTTGAGATTTTATTGTCTCATGATTAAAATAATTTTAATCATATAAATTAGATATTTTATTTTTCATACAATTTTATATCACATAGAATAAATCTAGGGTTTCAAGATCTAAGATTTTATAGAAAAATAATTTTTTTCTTTCACATTCTTCTTCATAGGATCTAATTGTTGGAAAATGTGTCCCAAAAAGCCAATCGTCAAGCTGTTGACGGTTGAGCAACCAAGTATTGTAATTGATTTGTTAATAAATCAAAATTTATTTTTTAAGATCAGAAAATCCCTAAATCTAAGATCCTATTACATGATTATTACATGGCATTAAATCAAAAATTAAAATATATAAATATAGCATGAACTACATGTTGATCATATCAACATGTTTCTATACTACATCTAATGTATGTATTAAATAATAGATCAGATCTATTACCTTGCAAGTTAGACGTTCTAACCTTGTTGATCCGGGCTTAAGGATGATGTTGCAAGCCGCACACGCGTCCGACCTCTAGGAGTCATCCACACGAGCCCACGAATCTCGATCAGAAGTCCTGCTTCAGGAAATCAGCACAGTATGCTAGTACTGCGCTGATCCTTCTTTGATGGTTGATCAGGTGCCTCCTCCTTCTTGATTTGGACTCTTCCAAAGATGAAAAGTGTGACTGATTTAGGTGCTCCTAGACCAGCCCTGGTCTCCCTTAAGCTGACTTGGTGAAGCCAGTGGGAGAATCATGATAAGCTGGTTCATCTGACCTCATCCTCTAAATTATTTAAATCCTCTAAAATTATTAGGTCCTTAAAATGATAAAGTTATTGAGATAACTGAGTCATAGCCTCCCATTAAGGTGTTTGATAATGAGTCCATTAACTCAATAATCATTGCAGACCCAAAGGCCTGGTGCTTGTTGACTAATGGAATTATCACTCATCATATGATGACTTGGAAGTGTCTCTCTAATGGTGGTTAGGTGAGCCAACCAAAGTTGGGCTTAATCATTCGTTGGTTAGATACACCAAGTATGATCATGTTAATGGTTGGACCTAACCGGATCCTTACAGTGGAGGCCAAAGCCTACTGATTAGATTTCTGGGGCAAAATTAAAATTACTAGAAATTGTTTAGAGAAACAATTGGTTATGAACCTACCCTTAGATGTACATGGGTTGGCCAACCAAAGTTGGGCTTGTGTGCAGTCTAAGTGGATTCTAGTACCCACTAAAGAATTAGGGTAATTCCTCGAATTGGAGGTAGAGGCTACCAATTCGAATTAAATAGTGGGAGAAACCTTTTGATTAAAGTCCAAATCTTTAGGTTTAATGAATCAATTGGTTTATTGGATAAGTCAAATGCAAGAAAAAACTAGTCCTAGTCCAATTAGGACTTGGGTCAACCTAATTTCTAATTTAATTAAAAAATTAAATCAGATTTAAATTTAATTTAATCTAATTAAATTATATTCTTAATTGGGTTAAAATCTATTTTAATCTAGTTGATTTAGTTTTGGTTTGATTTGGTTTGAGAAACCAAATTTGAACAAGTCATAGATTGAATCCTAGTAAGATTAGGATTCCACCTTGCGCCACCTTAGCCCCCCACGTCCACTCTCTCTTATTTTGTGTTACAAAATCTTCTCTCCCAGGCCTTCATACATGTCTAAAGCTTTTCACTCTCTCTCTTACATGGAATGTGATTGTGGACCATGTCAAAGTAGGAATTAGTTTGGATTTCAAATTCTATGAGATAGAATTTTAGGAAACCAAAAATCTTTCCTTAAGGCACTGATTTTATCCAAATTTTTTTTGAAATTTTTGTGGCCTTTATGGCACATATTATGCACCATTTTCTAGTGATCCATGGCAAAAAAGAAGGAGAAGGCACCCAAGAGTTGGGCACCCCTTGTCTTGCCCTGTTTCGATTTTTCTTGACTAGGTATTTGACCTAGACAAGGATTCTTCATATCTCTTTATTTAAGATGAATTTCTTCTTAAGATTTTTGTGCATTATAGAGAATTGAGAGAACTTTAAGGTATTTGAAAATCAGAGAGAAAGAGTGTTGGGGCATGGAGATATAATAGACACCAAACTAGGTGTCTAGGTGAGAGCAAAGAGAAGAAGAAGAGGGTCTTCTTCTAAGGTTGCTGAGTTTACCTCTTCCCTTTCTCCATCTATGAATTTTTTGAGAGTGTCTCACTTTTAAAACACATTCTCCTACTTCTCATCTTTGAAAAAGTCCAAATCAAGAAGAAAGAGGCATCTGATCGACCATCAAAATAGGATCAGCACAGTACTAGCATATTGTGCTGATTTTTTGGACTAGGACTTCTGATCATGATTCGTGGGCTCGTGTGGATGACTCTTAGAGGCTAGATGCATGTGCAACTAGCAACGTCATCCTCAAGTCCAGATCAGCAAAGTTAAAATGTCTAACTTATAAGGTAATAGATCTGATCTATTATATTTTACATATATTAGATGTAGTATAGAAACATATTGATATGATCAATATGTAGTTCTTGCTCTTTATATTTTAATTTTTAATTTAATACTATATAATAATCATGTAATAAGATCTTAGATCTAGGGATTCTCTAATTTTATAAGATAAATTTTGATTTATTTTAGTCTTTCACTGTCTGATCTTGAAAAAGTTTCAAGATCTAACCCTAAAACCCTAGATCTGGTTCCTTCACTCTTTACCATATCCAGAATACCCCATATAAAGATCAAAGAACCAAGTTAGAAAGTAGTCCAAAATATAGATCCAAGTACACAAGGTGCCATAGTGATTTTTGGTCAAAGGATCACTTACACAACTCTCACTAGAGAAACATCAGTCGATATGTAAATAAGACTCCATCTGATATTCTCTCGTAGGTTAATTCAGTTAACTCATTCTCTAATGAGCACCTATATCCTTGTATTAGTATCACCACATAAGTAGTTATGAGATTAACCACCCTCATTTTTGAGTATACATAGGACATGCCAGTCTTATCGGTATCATTGATCTCTGACTCAATGTATCAATAACTAGGAATATTTTAGGTTAGGGCTATCAAGGATTTAGGTCTCATTGATGTGATCTCATCACGATCCTAAAATCATTGCCCAGATCTATGGGGTTCATTATAATCTTAAGAACAATAAGATGTAGCATATAATGAATCAAAAATATTTATTTTATTAATAATATAAATATCAATTACATAAATTTAAAAGATAAATTATAATAAATACTCTATCGCATCCCATATGCGATTGGCTTGTAGGATATTATTCTTTCAATCTTCGACTTGCACTAAAGTCAATCATCCCTATACTTGATACCCATATTATCAAGGTGGCGGTCAAATTGCTGCATTGACAAGACCTTAGTGAACGGGTCCGCTAATGTTAGATATGTGCCCTAGATGCCAGATTGGCTGACACATTTCTGTACAAAACTAAGGGCAAATTTATAATTTTAACTATAAATCAATAAATAAATTATTCTTCTATCACATTGTGTACATTGTGTCTGTGATACGTCTTTTGAGTTAGTAGGAATGTCAATTCATATTTTTAAGAGTTAAAAATTTAAGGCATGAATTTACATAACTAACTCATAAATAGCTCCTGACCATAGGATCATCATGAGGATGGTGATCGATCCGAAAGATTGGTATATAATCACTTTCTTAGGATAGATGTGTCTTGAGTCTACGGTATGGAGACACTGAAGTGAGAGTACAGATATTTATTGAGAACGAGAGTACTGAGTATGATCATATCGAGCAGTCATAAGGAAGTCTACCTTCTCGATGCTGCAGTTGTGTGTCAGTTCCTTGTCCTGAGGTGCATCGACAGTTCACCTTGAGTGTGTTATAGTTTGACTGCACCATAACTTGGTCTCCTAGCCATTCGGAACCCTGAGGTGTATGTTAACTGTAGCACATTCATTGTAGGAACTAGGTCGCACCAAGATGGGATCTATCAACCTCAGTAGATGAGAAGAGTAGTCCTATGATGATCGAAAGATCGAGTCCTTAAGTCCATGGCCATGATAGAGTGAAATAATGAAAAAGAGTTTTTCATTAGGATTTCACATCGAACTTGGATTAATCGATTGATTCATATGACTAATGTTGGGTTTGACGAGTTCACCTTAACCCTAATTCAGTCGGGACTCATGATAGAGGAACTCAATCACATAGGTAGCTGCACCAAGAGGTTCATCTTCAGTTCTGATGGGTTGCCACCATATACTGCTAGGTATCACTGATGAATTTTGAGAGCAATTAGAATGATCTTGATGATCGATCATTCTAATTGTCTGAATCAGAAGAGTTCTAATCCATCGAAAGGAGTTTCGATGATGTCGATGATGAGATCACGATATGTCTTATTACCATACAGAATTGAACCTAACTAGATCACACTAACAAGGGTTACGATCTGGATGTCATCAATTGGGCTAGCCCAATTGATTTGGATTAGATCCAATTAGGTTCAAGGAAATCATGCTAGCACACGATTGAGCCTAACTTTCTCCTCGTGCAATCTTTTCTATCTCGATTGAGCCAAATATATTTTGACTCACTCAGAGAACCTTGAGAAGATTTCTCTCAGTCTGACTAGAGCCAGTCCAGCTCAGAAAAGGCTTGTCTTAATTCATGAGATGAATTAAAGACAACACTTGCTAATTTCTGACACCTGCCATTTTTATTTTAGGACATCTATCAAATGTTGACATATGGGTCTTAAACTGAAGGTTACTTGGCAAGAGGTTATTGGAGGTTTTTTGTGGAGTGTCCACCTACCAAAAATAAGCACCAAAGTGGGTGCCACAATTGGACAAGGCTTGCACCCCAAGTGGATAAAGATCAAGAGGAGTCTTGATCAACATAAACTCTTGGGCGCCATCTCCCTTGTGCTTATCCAATGTTGGTGCCAATATAGGAAAATGGGTGGGAGTTTTTATCTGATGTGATCAGATGACACCACTCCACCAATCAAAATTTTTTTGGATAAAATAAATTTTTTTAATTGATCGAATGATGTGGCACTATGCAGTGCAGCAGGGTCTACATAAACCCTGTCTGTTCCTAGGGTTTAAGAGATTTTGCTCTCTACCCAGCAAAAGCCAGCCACCCCTCCTCTTCTCCACATACTCCCTGGTGCTCCCTCTCCCCTCTTCATGCCCAAAAGGTTGGGCATCCATCTAGTGAAGGATCAAGGTGTGGTGATGCATTGAACAAAGGGCTGCAGGAGTTTTTCGACAAGCTGCTGCTCCAACTTCAGAAAGACTTTTGAAGATCTTCCTAATCAGATTGAGTTCTGATTTTTGGAGCAAAGAGTCATGAGGAGAAGGCAATCTAGATCCAACCTGAGTGGATATTCGTAGAGGCCAGGCGATTGTGTGGCTAAATCAGAACCTCAGGCTTGCTGCGATCATCTACAGGGTAATCAGATTACCCTTGAGGTATTTCATGTTTCCTCATACTTTTAGATTTATTTTAGAATTAATATTAGATAATAAAATTAGGTTTAGAGATTTAGATCTGAAATAAATATAGGATAATTTTTTTTTTAAATTATTCCATTCTAGATTTGATGAAATCTGGAAGATCCTACAAGAAAAAAGGCAGTTTTTCCTTCAACTGTTATCAGAGCCAGATTGATGACTCAGTTTCAGATCTAATTTAGATCTAATTTTAATTTTAATTTATTTGATATTAAAAAATTTTAGATGTCACATCAGATATTATAGAATCTAAAATTAAAATATTTAAAATTAAATCTGAGAAGATCTAACATGCATGAGATGCATGACTAGACTAGGAATAGTTTGATCTATGAATAGTCTTGTAAGTTTATATTTTAATAAGATTAAAATATAATTTAAATTTAATTTATTCTTTATTTTTGATGATATAAATATTATATTAAGATCAAAAATAAAAAATAAAAATTTAGATAATACATAAGATTGATCTGTTGCATGCCTAGATTAGTTGTAGAATTATTTTAGTAACTATCTAGAATAAATTTTATGTTGAATAGTTCAATTTAAATTTTATTTTTTAGATGTTACATGTGATGTATTAAATCTAAAAGCATATTAATTAGATCAATTTTTGATACATGAGATGTATGCAAAGCATGTATTAGTTAGATCTTAAATTGTATATGTGATATGTAAATTTAGATCTAACTAGTTTTGTAGTTAAATTTATATTTCTGATTAAGGTGTTCCTCATGACCGTCCGATCATAAGAACAAAGTAGGGTTTAAAGGCCCTCTCTTCGAATTCAATGGGGTGTTCTTATGACGTGTAGGGGTGCTGCACGTTCATCTTTAATCAGAAATCAAAACTTATTTTTCTGCAAAATCCTAGATTCTGAAATTCTAGAATTTATTTTACATATTTTGTTTATGAACCTAAGACTTAATTAATGAATTAAGCTTATGAAATTAAATTAGATCTAAAATTAAAAATTTCAGATCTAAGTCATTTTCATAAAATTGGGTTCGGGCTTGGATAGCTCAATTAGGTCTAGCGGTTGATCAAACTGAATCAAAAGTTGGTTAGGTGGGATCATGAAAGCTAATAATTGACTAGCCTAATAGAATTAAGTCTAGGTCAAGGTCGAATCACATTCATATGTGACTCGATCAAGTTAAGACCTAATTTGGCTCAGTGGTTAGAGCCTGGATTGTAGGCTAACCCAATTAGTTTTGGTTCGACAATTTGGTGTCTAAGGTAAGTTGGGCAGATGCGATCGATTGATTTTTAATTGGGAGCTACTCAACTCGAATGTGTTCTTATCGAGTCAATGGCATATCCATTCCATCGATCTCACTTACCTGGCCATATGTGTCGACCCAGTTTTGATTTGAGATGGCTAACAATTCGAGCTAACCCATGCCACTAGATTAGTCATAATTGTTATGACTATGTCAAGTCAAGTTTAATGAGACCTAAATTAAATCTTTCTAAAAAAATATTAAGTCTAAGGTCTTCCACCATTGTGGATGTGCGGGCCCTTCCCGGGGTTGATTGTTCTCGACTGGTTACAGTGGTTCAGTTGCACCGAAAAGATGCAACCATGTCCATTAGGCATTGGATGCTACGGATTAGAGGATGGGTTGGGCTCAATATTCCAGATACGGTAAGGGACTCAATCAGGAATCTAGTTCGTGCAAATGATGGGTCTGACTTAACTAAGGATTGGAGCAATATTCCAGACACGGTGAGCTTCATGAATTAGAGACCAAGTTTTGGGTGCACCATGATTAGAGAATCATTGGATAAGAGTTGTCCACTCATCGATTGACCCATCACCAATAACTGTTAGGTGAGGTGATGAGCCAGTCGGTGAGACCGCACCACCCACTAGAAATCATTAATCACAGAGATTTTCACATCTCTACTTAGGGAGTGTAGGGATCTGAGGAAATAGTGGGAGCCTAATTTATTTAAAAATAAAACTCCTAAATAAATTGATTAAGTCTGATTATAAAATCTAACTAGAAACTTTTGACTCTCTATAGGAAACATGTCTGCGTCCAACCCCCTGACCAAAAACTAGACACCTACAGATTGACTGGACCCAATTTCAAGGATTGGTTAAGGAACTACAGAATTATTCTGGGTTTCAAAAAATTGACCTATGTCTTGGACCAGGACCCACCTGCCATGCCAGCACGTCCGATTGCTGAACAGAGAGCGTCTCTGAAAAAGTGGATGAATGATGATAACAAAGCAAGGTACTACATGTTGGGTGCAATGTCTGATGACTTGCAGCGCCAACATGAGAATATTATGACTACCTACTAAATATTGGCTCACCTACAAGAGTTGTTTGGTGAACAAAGTCGCGCAGCCAAGTATCAAGTCTGTCAAAGACTTTTTAAGGCTAAAATGTGTGATGGACAGTCAGTCCAAGATCATTGTTTGACAATGATCAAGGATCTTGAAAAATTTGAGAAGCGAGGTGTCATCTTAGATAAGGATTTTTAGACTGATGTGATCCTTCAGTCCTTGTCTGATGCATATGGTCAGTTCATCATGAACTTCCATATGCATAAGATGCAGTGTACCTTGGTCGAGTTAATGAACATACTGGTTATGGCTGAGCTTTCTATGAAGGGTTCAAAAGGCTCAGTTCTTACTATGGAGCGGACTTCTTCCAAGAGAAAGTCTTTTGGAAAGAAAAAGAAGTCTGTGAAGAAGCAGAAGGTGGATGGGAAGAAGAAGAAGACGGAACCGAAGAAGAAGGCTGCTGAAAAGGAAAAATGTTTCCACTGCAATTCAGACGGCCATTGGAAATGAAACTGTTCTCAGTACCTGGCCACCCTGAAGAACAAGAAGGATGGTCCTTCTAGAGGTATGCTCGTTATAGAATCTAATCTTATGGTTTTCTCTGCATGCAGTTGGGTACTTGACTCTAGTTCTAGTGTTCATTTGTGCACTTCTATGCAGGGTCTTGAGGAGAGCAGGAGGCTGAGGGATGGGGATATGATCCTATGCATCGGGAACAGAGCAAGAGTTGCTGCTGTGGCTGTGGAAACCTACCCTCTGCGATTATCATTAGGATTAGATTTAGTTCTTAGAGACTGTTATTATGTGCCTACAGCAAGCAGGAATTTGATTTCTATTTCATGTTTAGCACAAGAAGGCTATGTGATTAGCTTTTATAAGAATCATTGTAACATATTTTATGAAAATAATAAAGTTGTAAATGGTTTTCTTATTAACGGTCTCTATCAGCTCCATATTGATGTATCTGTATTTAATATCGAGCAAAATGTGAATGTCATAGGAATTAAAAGGCCTAGAGATAGTCTAAATGATAGGTATCTATGGCACCTAAGGCTAGATCATATAGTGGAAGACAGGGTTAACAAATTGGAGAAATTCAGACTGTTGAGTCTGTTGACTTTCGAGTCATATCCAGTTTGTGAATCATGCCTTCAAGGCAAAATGATCAAACTCCCTTTTATGGGACATGGGGAAAGGGCCGCAGACCTACTTGCCCTAGTACATACGGATGTGTGCGGCCCATTTGATGTGCCGGTTAGAGGCAACTATGTCTATTTCATCATCTTTATCGAGATATGTCTAGGTATGGGTATGTATTTCTAATGAAACATAAGTCTGAAGCTTTTGAAAAGTTCAAAGAATTCAGACATAAAGTAGAAAAACAAACAGGAAAGCCCATTAAGGTTCTTTGATCAGATCGAAGAGGTGAATACCTTAGTTGGGAGTTCCTAGACTATCTTAAGGACAATGGCATAGTCTTTCAATGGACTCCACCTAGAACACCATAACTCAATGGGGTTTCAGAATGGAGAAATCGGATCCTATTAGATATGGTCCGTTCCATGATGAGCTTCACAGACCTCCCTGAGTTTCTTTGGGGACATTGTCTCATGACAGCAATATATGTATTGAATAGGATTCCATCTAAAATCGTTTCTACCACACCGTATGAGATATGGCATGGTAAGAAGCCAAGTCTGAATCATCTCAGAATTTGGGGTTATCCAGCTTATGTCAAGAGACAGCAGGCGGACAAGTTAGAGTTCAGATCTTTTAGAGCTCGATTTATAGGATATCCTAAAGAGTCATTAGGATACTATTTCTATATTTTGAAAGATCACAATGTGATTGTGAGTCGAAATGCTATTTTTCTTGAAAAATAGTTTATTGAAGATGGTGGCATCAAAAAAATAATTAAGCTCAAGGAGAATGTCTCCCAAGAGCAACGAGCTAAAGAACCTGAGAAACCAAATCAATCAGAATTAGTCCTAACACAACCTCTTCCACCTCATAGATCGACTAGGATTTTCCATCTTCCTGAAAGGTACTTAGGTACTATACAATAGGATATAGAGAAAATGTTCCTCATGGGAAATAAGGCTGACGGTGATGATCCCAAGACCTATGACGAGGCGATATCAAATATTGACTCTGAGGAATGGTTAGAGGCAATGAGATCAGAAATTGACTCGATGCACTCAAACCAAGTTTGGACCTTGGTAGATCCACCTGAAGGTATTATACCTATTGGGTGTAAATGGATCTTCAAGAGAAAGATAGCTGCAGATGGGAATGTAGAGACATTCAAGGCTAGGCTCGTAGTGAAAGGTTATAGTCAGTGCGAAGGCATTGACTATCGGATATCTTCTCGCCCATAGCCATGCTAAAATCCATCCGTACATTGCTTGCTGTTGCAGCCTATTTCGATTATGAAATATGGCAGATGGACGTGAAAACGGCATTCTTAAATGGACATCTTGAGGAAGATATCTATATGGAACAGCCACTTGGTTTCACATCCAGTAATGATGATCACAAGGTCTGCAAGCTGCAAAGGTCCATTTATGGACTTAAGCAAGCATCTCAGAGCTGGAAGACTCATTTCAATGATGTGATCAAAATATTTGATTTCATCAAGAACGAGAAGGAATCATGTGTGTTCAAAAAGGTCAGTGGGAGCGCAGTTATCTTCCTCGTATTGTATGTAGATAACATCCTCCTAATTGAGAATGACATTTCCATATTGACCTCAGTCAAAGTATGGTTATCTAAGGAGTTCTCTATGAAAGATCTAGGAGAGGCATCCTTTATACTGGGTATTAAGGTCTATAGAGATAGACCAAATAGGATGCTGGGACTTTCACAAAAGATGTACATAGAGAAGGTGCTAAAAAGATTTAGCATGAAAAACTCCAAAAGAGGTTTAGTACCTTTTAGATATGGCATTCATCTCTCCAAGATGATGTGCCCAAGCACACCTAAGGAGATTGAATGCATGAGCAAAATCCCTTATGCTTCGGTAATAGGGAGCCTCATGTATGCCATGCTATGTATATGACCTGATATAGCCCATGCTGTGAGTGTCACAAGCAGATATCAGTCGAATCCAGACGAAAAGCACTGGACTTCTGTGAAATGTATCCTTAAGTACTTGAGAAGGACTAAGGATATGTTTTTAGTCTTTGAGAATAGAGAACTCTAGATTCTGGGATATACACACTCAGACTTTATGTCTGATATAGATGATCGAAAGTCGACATCTGAGAGTCTGTTCATTTGCAATGGTGGTGCAGTTAGCTGGAAGAATTCCAAGCAGATGGTGATTGCAGATTCCATCATGGAGGCAGAGTATATTACTGCATCGAAAGCTGCGAAGAAGGCATTCTGGTACAAAAAGTTTGCTGTAGAGCTTGGAGTAATATCATCGAATGCCATCCCTCTTTACTGCGACAATAATGGCACCATAGCCCTAGCTAAGGGTCAAGGTCTCATCAGAAGTCCAAGCATATCGAGCGATGATTCCATCTGATCCGTGATTACCTTGAAAAAGGTTATGTCGAGGTTAAGAGAGTCAACTCCACAGATAATGTGGCAGATCCACTGACAAAGCCATTAGGTCAGCAAAAGATCGAAGCCCACCTTGAGAAGATGGGACTTAGATATGTAGCCAATTGGCATTAGGTCAAGTGGGAGTTTGTTAGATGTGTGCCCTAGATGCCAGATTAGCTGACACATTTCTGTACAAATCTAAGGGTAAATTTATAATTTTGACTATAAATCAATAAATGGATTATTCTTCTATCACATTGTGTACATTGTGTCTGTGATACATCCTTTGAGTTAGTAGGAATGTCAATTCATATTTTTAAGAGTTGAAAATTTAAGGTATGAATTTACATAACTAACTCATAAACAGCTCCTGACCATAAAAATCATCACGAAGATGGTGATCGATCCGAAAGATTGGTGTACGATCGCTTCCTTAGGGTAGATTTGCCTTGAGTCTACGGTGTGGAGACACCGAAGTGAGAGTACAGGTATTCATTGAGAATGAGAGTACTGAGGTGACCATATCGAGCAGTCATAAGGAAGTCTACCTTCTCGTCGATGACTAGCTCGATGCTACAGTTGTGAAAGGTTTTAATGCAATGGCGGAAGCACGGATTTCAAAGTAATTATTATGAAATCATAAAATTAAAACCTAACTCCAAGATCACCTTATCAGAAATTAAACCATATAATATGCATTAATATCAAATAAAAGATATAGAAACATACCTCTTATCGCTAAACCCTGATTTGTGCTTAATTGCCGACAGCAATCTGTTTGGGTTTCCACCAGGTGCCCACGTGTTCACCCTCTAACGTTGATCCACATGAGGACTCGATCAACACTCTAGCACTTATTAGAAAATACTCTGCAAGTAAATTATGATTTATCAGAATTTAAATGCAATTTGGGCAGAACCTCCTTTCTTGGCTTTGCTGTCACACTGTTGGACCTTTTCTTCCCTTTCTTTCTTGCTCCTTGTCTCCTTAATTTTTATTTTAATTCTCTAAGCCTTTTAGAAGATTTTTTGTCCTTTATCAAGACCTTATCTGGGCTAGAGAGAAAGAATAAAGAAAATTGGACAAGCAGAGCCTCTTGTAAGAAAGAAAGAAGATTTCTGAATCCCCGAGACTCCTCGGTGTGCACCCCTATTTATATTGTACGTAAAGGTGCAATCTAAAACATCTCATGCCCTCTTACAATTTATCTCACACCTTTTGTCTATTTCTCATGCCCCATAAGTTAAGAAATGCCATGTGTACATCAAAATTGGGTTGAAGAGATGCCTTATTTCAGAAAGACTCTTCGATCTTAACTTACGGTGTTCAGATGAGAAGTCACGAAGCTTCTCTTATTGGCGCCATCAACCCATGCCTTTGGATCTGAAAGGAAGCCCATCCAATGGCCAAGATAGATGGTGCCAACTTGAAGAATGGCGCAAGAGATTAAGGGGCGTGGATAATTTAAAACTTATCTCCCCATTTGAAATTTCAAAGGGGCGCTTTCAAGAGGTGGCGCATGGATTTAATCCTTATCCCTTTTCTTATTTCTTCTACGATGAGTTTAATACTCAGAAGGACTCTTAGGTGCCTCCTAAGACATTTGAAATACATTCATAGAATAAAGGTTACAGAGAAAAAATAGGATAGACCTTATCTAAAGGTGGCGCCAACTCCATCCATGTGCCATGTGGCTCATGCGCATGGATTCAAATCCACACGCCAAGAGAGAGACTCTTAGGCATGTGGTTCCCTGGTTTTTGGCACCCAACAGCAAGCCCAATTAAAAAACTTTGAACCCACTTGAAGACCAAATCCAATTTGGCTCAAATTGGTTCTAAATTAGCCCAAATTGGAACCCGATTCAAATTCAATTCGAATCTAACTGCTAAGGTTTGCAACATGTGCTAGCATGTTCAACTTGCAAACATGGTTTAATCAAATTAAACCCATGATCAATTCCCTTTGTGTGTGACTCATTGGGTTCCACATCTAACCAGCAGTGAGTCCAGGTACAATTTAAACTAATTTGGTTAGAACACAATCTAGCCGATTTAGGTCAAATCAAGCTGAACCATTTTGATCAATCAGAACAGCTTTTAATTAATGATTGAATTAAACTCTTTAATTTGATCAAACTCACAAGACATGATTGATGTCTAGCAACGTATCATGTCTACCTGGAAGATATAAAATTTTGATGGAAATACCAAAAATACCCTTCAGTGGAAAATTACCGTGCAACTTGATCTTACGATCATCCTGCATCCCGAATATAAGTTTGGGTATGGAAAAATATCAAACCCAATTTTATGTTCACATTTCTCTTGATTAAATAATAATGATTCGATTTATGAAATATTAAAAATTATTTCTAATTTTTCATAATGCTCTGATCAAAGTCTTCCTGAATCATTATTTGATTGAAGCAGATAGGATGCGATCTCCTCTTACTAGGAGTGATCGTTTCCATATTGACCTACTCACAACCTTCATAAGCAATCCCTCATATCCAGAACACCCCGTACATGATTAAATCATGAATGAGTATGATCCAAAATATGGATTCATGCTTATAAAGTTCTACGGCAGTCTCAGGTCAAAAGATTTACATGCACAATTCCCACTATAAGAAAAAATCTGTTGACATGTAGATAAGACTCCATCAGATATTCTTTAATTGGATCAATTTAGTGAATTCATTCTCTAATGAACACTTACATCCTTATATTAGTGTCATACATAAGTAATTGTGAGATCAATTACCCTCTCTATCGAGCATACACAGGATGTACCAGTCTTACCGGAAACATTGATCCCCTACTCAATGTTCCATCGACTAGGAATATTTAAAATTAGAGTTTTAAGGTTTTAGGTCTCACTTGGTATGATCGCATCATAACCCTAAAACCATAGCCCTAATTTATGGGGTTCATCAAAATAAGATGCAGTATATGATGAACTAAATGCCTTTATTTATTTAAAACATCAGTACATGAGTTGTCGGGAGACAAAAATATCCATCTATTTATACATTTTAATTGGCTTATACGGCATATTCCTTTCAATCTCCCACTTGCACTAAAGCCAATCTCCCTTATATTTCAACCCCATACAATCGAGATGGCGATCGAATTGCTGTTGTGGTAAAGCTTTAGTGAATGGATCCGCTATGTTGTTCTTTGTGTCTACTCGTTCAATAATAACATCTTGTCTTTCAATTATTTCACGAACGAGATGGAAGCATCTCAAAATGTGCTTAGATTTATGGTGAGACCTGGGTTCCTTTGCTTGAGCAACTGCTCCAGTATTATCACAATAAAGTGGTACTGGGTTCTCAATCTCAGGAACAACGCCTAATTCAGTGATGAACTTCTTCATCCAGACAGCTTCCTTGGCGGTTTCACTTGCAGCTATGTATTCTACCTCTATGGTTGAGTCAGCTACTGTTTGCTGCTTAGAACTCTTCCAACTCACTGCTCCACCATTCAAAGTAAAGACATACCCTGAAATAGATTTGCTATCATCTGGGTCTGATTGAAAACTAGAATCAGAGTATCCTTCTAGTTTAAGATCAGATCCACCATATATAAGAAAAATATCCTTAGTCCTTCTTAAGTACTTTAGAATATTTTTCACAGCCTTCCAATGATCCTCTCTTGGATCAGCCTGAAATCTACTGGCTATGCCTAAGGCATAAGCTACATCAGGCCTGGTACATAACATAGCATACATTATTGATCCTACAGCCGAAGCATAAGGATACAACTCATTCTATTTCTCTATTCAGTTGTCCTAGGAGACATCTTCTTAGAGAGATGTATGCCTTGACTCATGGGTAAATAACCTCTTTTACTTTCATTCATACTGAATCTTTTCAGTATTAAATCAATGTACCTAGACTGAGATAAGCCTAGCATCCTTTTAGATCTATCTCTATAGATCTTTATACCAAGTATATAGGATGCTTCCCCCAAGTCTTTCATGAAAAACTTATTTGATAGCCATAATTTGACTGTTTGTAACATTGGGATATCATTCCCAATAAGGAGTATGCCATCTACATATAGAACCAAGAAAACTAGGGCACTCCGACTAGTCTTCTTATACACACAAGGTTCATCCATATTTTTGATGAAGCCAAATTCTTTGATTGTTACATCAAAGCGGATGTTCCAACTCCTTGAGGCTTGCTTTAATCCATAAATGGATTTCTTGAGCCTGCATACTAGATTTGGTCTGTCATTTGAGACAAAACCCTCTGGCTGTGACATGTAGACCTCCTCTTCTAGAAAACCATTTAAGAAGGCAGTCTTCACATCCATTTGCCATATTTCATAATCATAGTATGCTGCTATTGCAAGCATTATCCGAATAGATTTGAGCATGGCAACAGGTGAAAAAGTTTCATTATAATCAATATCCTATTTTTGTCTGAAACTTTTAGCTACCAATCTAGCTTTATAGGTTTCTATTTGACCATCTGCTCCAATCTTTTTCTTATAGACCCATTTGCACCCAATAGGGTTTACCCCTTCTGGTGCATTAACCAAAGTCCATACTTTGTTGGTGTACATGGAGTCCATTTCAGATTTCATAGCATCCTGCCATCTGTCTGAGTCTTTACTCATGACAGCTTCTGTATAGGTCAAAGGTTCGTCATTCTCAATGACTTGGGCTTCATTATTCTCAATAATGAATCCATACCTTATAGGTATATGTCGTACCCTCTCTGACCTATGGATAGGAGTTATGTGTTCTAGTTCTTCTTTATTTATGTGAATATTTGGTTGAGAAATATCTATTTGTTTTTGTTGAACTTCATTAATTTCAATATTTCTCCCACTGCCTCTTTCTAGGATAAATTCTTTCTCCATGAAGGTGGCATGCCTACTTACAAATACCTTTTGTTTAGTAGGGTGGTAGAATAGATATCCTATACTATCCTTAGGATATCCTACAAACAAATATTTATCTGCTCTAGTATCTAGTTTATGTCCAAAATTTCTTTTGACATATGCTGAACATCCCCATATCTTAAAATATTTAAGATTGGGCTTCTTACCTCTCCATTTTTCATATGGAGTGCTAGATACAGATTTAGAAGGTACTCTATTCAAGATAATTACTGCGGTCTCTAAAGCATAACCCCAGAAAGAAGTAAGTAATTCAGTGAAGCACATCATGGATCGTACCATATCTAATAAGGTACGGTTCCTCCTTTCGGCTACACCATTTAATTGTGGCGTATAAGGAGGTGTCCATTCAGAGATAATTCCTTTTGCTTTAAGATGGTCTAAAAATTCATTGGACAAGTATTCTCCTCCTCGATCAGATCGAAGGATTTTTATACTTTTTTTAGTTTATTTTTCGACCATGCTTTGATACTCTTTGAATTTATCAAAGGCTTCAGATTTATGTTTCATAAGATACACATATCCAAACCTAGATAAATCATCTGTAAATGTAATAAAATATGAGTATCCACCTCTGGCATGAGTTGTCATAGGGCCACATACATCTGTATGTACAAGTCCTAACAACTCGTTTGTCCTATCTCCATGTCCACTAAATGAAGTCTTGGTCATTTTACCCATGAGACATGATTCACAAGTTCCTAATGATTCACAATCATAAGAATCAAAGAACTTTTCTTTGTATAACTTGTTAATTCTAGTCTCATTAATATGACCAAGTCGACAATGCCAAAGTAAGGTTTTATTTACATTATCTCTCTTACATTTTCTATTTTCATCAACATGAAAAATATTATCATTCAAGCATAGAGTCAACAAACCATTGTCAAAAATACCATGACAAATTATTTTATTAGAAAAATTAATCGAGCAACCATTGCTCATTACAGATATTTGATATCCTTGTTTTATCAACAAGGGTACAGATACAATATTTCTAATGATCTTATGCATGTAATAACAATTTGTTAGCTCTAAGATCTTCCCAGAAGGAAACTTCAAGATATATGTCCCTACAGCTTCTGCTTGGATAGAATCTCCTCCAGCACCATAGAGCTCGAAGTCTCCCTTCCTCAAACTTCTAATTTTCTACAGCCCCTGCAATGATTTGCAGATATGAAAACCACAGGCAGTATCTAATACCCATGAGTTTGAAATGGAAGAATTCAATGATAATATTGTATGTATCTCATACATACCTTTTGGTGCATTATTTGCACCAGTCTTCACTATTGCAAGATAAGCCTTGCAATTCCTTTTCCAATGACCTGCCTTGCCGCAGTGGAAGCAGGTCGACTGTCCGGAGGTCTTCTTTCCCTTCTTTCTCTTATTTATACCACCTTTAGGGTTCAGCATCCTTTTAGAACCCTTTTTGCCTGCCTTCTTCTTGGAGATCCCATTCACAAGAAGAAGAGGAGCCTTATCCTTCTTGATATGGCTCTCTGCTGTTTTGAGTATATTTACAGCTCAGGCAAGGAAGAATTCAATTTGTTCATGTGATAGTTCACGACAAACTGAGAAAATGATTCTGGAAGTGATTGCAGGATTAGATCCTGACTCAACTCCCCATCCATAACAAAACCTAATTGACCTAATCGAGTGATCAGGTCAATAACCATCAAAACATGGTTTTGTACGGATGACCCCTCTGTCATTCTGGCACAGAATAACTGCTTAGATATCTCATATCTTGCAGTCCTACTCTGTTCTCCATAAAGCTCTTTTAAATTTAGTAATATGGAATGAGTGTTCATGCTATCATGCTGCCTCTATAACTCATTTGTTATAGAGGCAAGTATGATACACTTGACAGTTAAAGAATCATTTTGCCACATTCTATATGTGGTTTTTTCTTCCTCTGTGGCATCCTCCCCAACTGGCTCAATGTCAGGGGTATCGAGAATGTAAGAAAGCTTCTCTTGACTAAGTACTATTTTAAGATATCTCAACCAGTCCACATAGTTGGTACCAGTCAATTTATTTGTATCCATAATGGAGCGAAGTGAAAGTGAAGAAGCCATTAATCTACATAATAAAGAACATTACATAAGCGAACAACTCAAGATGATATACACAATTTAAATTAGGTCTTTAATTTTATTGTGTCTCCCACTATTTTATCAGACATCATAACCCTCTAGTATGATGTTTGAGAAAACCCTGATTGATTTTCTTAGTGGGATTGAGACTCTAATTCCTTATAAGAGATCTTGTGGTTACACAACAAACCTTTTATAAGTTTAAAGGTAGGAAACTCTTTCCAATTGTATCTCATGCAATTCTCAATAAAAACCCTGGCCTCTAAAACATTAATAGCCTTGTGTTTACACAACAGACCATAATGTTTTAGTTAAGTAGGACCCTTCATTTTAATACAGTCAAAATAGAATATAAATGCTTTTATGGTTACACAATAAAGCATTATACTCAAAAATTGCTGTAAGCATCTCGATGCGCCAGAACAATATTATGTCAGTTTCCATAATTGGTCTTGTGGTTACACAACAAACCTAATATGGTTCGTGACATAGTAATGTCCTAGCATGAAGGAAGGCCATAATATAGTGAATATAATATCGAGCATCCCAGTCAAGAATTAAATTAATCTAATCAGCCAGGTAAGTGGAAGAGAGGTGGGAGTCCCCCGTTGCTTTCCTTAGACATCAATAAATTTTGGCCAGGTTAGACAACGGAACCAATTAGTAACCACATTCTCTTTACCAATCATGAGCCACTTTTCTAGACATCGATTGATCAATTAGACATTATCGACTGGTTCTGCTATTGGTTAATTACACTACAACTTAATATCATTTTACAGAGGGTTTTTCAGATCTCAATGCATATTTAATTTCTATATCATAATAAATACATGAATAAAAGAAATTAGCATCAAAGTGAACATACTTCAATATGACAAAGCAACATTCCATAATTATATATATCATATTTTAATTATAAAATAATGAATATGATCTCATCATATAGCATCATAGTGAACACAATTCAATATGACAAAGCAACATTCCATAATTATATACATCATATTTTAATTATGAAATAATGAATATGATCTCATCATATAGCATCATAGTGAACACAATTTAATATGACAAAGCAACATTCCATAATTATATACATCATATTTTAATTATGAAATAATGAATATGATCTCATCATATAGCATCATAGTGAACACAATTCAATATGACAAAGCAACATTCCATAATTATATACATCATATTTTAATTATGAAATAATGAATATGATCTCATCATATAGCATCATAGTGAACACAATTCAATATGACAAAGCAACATTCCATAATTATATACATCATATTTTAATTATGAAATAATGAATATGATCTCATCATATAACATCATAGTGAACACAATTCAATATGACAAAGCAACATTCCATAATTATATACATCATATTTTAATTATGAAATAATGAATATGATCTCATCATATAAATATCATATTAAAACATAAATAATGATCATATCATATTTATAAGATTGCCTTTAAATCATTAACATATCATCATATGATTTAATTCTAACAAGGTTGCTCTGATACCACTGAAAGGTTTTAATGCAATGGCGGAAGCACGGATTTCAAAGAAATTATTATGAAATCATAAAATTAAAACCTAACTCCAAGATCACCTTATCAGAAATTAAATCATATAATATGCATTAATATCAAATAAAAGATATAGAAACATACCTCTTATCGCTAAACCCTGATTTGTGCTTAATTGCCGGTAGCAATCTGTTTGGGTTTCCACTAGGTGCCCACGTGTTCACCCTCCAACGTTGATCCACACGAGGACTCAATCAACTCTCTAGTACTTATTAGAAAATACTCTACAATTAAATTCTGATTTATCAGAATTTAAATGCAATTTGGGCAGAACCTCCTTTCTTGGCTTTGCTGTCACACTGTTGGAACTTTTCTTCCCTTTCTTTCTTGCTCCTTGTCTCCTTAATTTTTATTCCAATTCTCTAAGCCTTTTAGAAGATTTTTTGTCCTTTATCAGGATCTTATCTAGGCTAGAGAGAAAGAATAAAGAAAATTGGACAAGCAGAGCCTCTTCTAAGAAAGAAAGAAGATTTCTGAATCCCCGAGACTCCTCGGTGTGCACCCCTATTTATATTGCACGTAAAGGTGCAATATAAAACATCTCACACCCTCTTACAATTTATCTCATGCCTCTTGTCTATTTCTCATGCCCTATAAGTTAAGAAATGCCATGTGTACATCAAAATTGGGTTGAAGAGACGCCTTATTTCAGAAAGACTCTTCGATCTTAACTTACGGTGTTCAGATGAGAAGTCACGAAACTTCTCTTATTGGCGCCATCAACCCATGCCTTTGGATCTGGAAGGAAGCCCATCCAATGGCCAAGATAGATGGTGCCAACTTGAAGAATGGCGCAAGAGATTAAGGGGCGTGGATAATTTAAAACTTATCTCCCCATTTGAAATTTCAAAGGGGCGCTTTCAAGAGGTGGCGCATGGATATAATCCTTATCCCTTTTCTTAATTCTTCTATGATGAGTTTAATACTTAGAAGGACACTTAGGCGCCTCCTAAGACATCTGAAATACATTCGTAGAATAAAGGTTACAGAGAAAAAATAGGATAGACCTTATCTAAAGGTGGCGCCAACTCCATCCATGCGCCATGTGGCTCATGCGCATGGATTCAAATCCACATGCCAAGAGAGAGACTCTTAGGTGTGTGGTTCCCTGGTTTATGGCACCCAACAGCAAGCCCAATTAAAATACTTTGAACCCACTTCAAGACCAAATCCAATTTGGCCCAAATTGGTTCTAAATTAGCCCAAATCGAAACCCGATTCGAATTCAATTCGAATCTAAATGCTAGGGTTTGCAACATGTGCTAGCATGTTCAACTTGTAAACATGGTTTAATCAAATTAAATGCATGATCAATTTTCTTTGCGTGTGACCCATTGGGTTCCACATCTAACCAGCAGTGAGTCCAGGTACAATTTAAACTAATTTGGTTAGAACACAATCTAGCCGATTTAGGTCAAATCAAGCTGAACCGTTTTGATCAATCAGAACAGCTTTTAATTAATGATCGAATTAAACTCTTTAATTTGATCAAACTCACAAGACATGATTGACGTCTAGCAACGTATCATGTCTACCTAGAAGATATGAAATTTTGATGAAAATACCAAAATACCCTTCAGTGGAAAATTATCGTGCAACTTGATCTTACGATCATCCTGCATCCCGAATATAAGTTTGGGTATGAAAAAATGTCAAACCCAATTTTATGTTCACATTTCTCTTGATTAAATAATAATGATTCGATTTATAAAATATTAGAAATTATTTCTAATTTTTCATAATGCTCTGATCAAAGTCTTCCTGAATCATTATTTGATTGAAGCAGATAGGATGCGATCTCCTCTTACTAGGAGTGATCGTTTCTATATTGACCTACTCACAACCTTCATAAGCAATCTCTCATATCCAAAACACCCCGTACATGATTAAATCATGAATGAGTATGATCCAAAATATGGATTCATGCTTATAAGGTTCTACGGCAGTCTCAGGTCAAAAGATTTACATGCACAATTCCCACTATAAGAAAAAATTTGTTGATATATAGATAAGACTCCATCAGATATTTTTTAATTGGATCAATTCAGTGAATTCATTTTCTAATGAACACTTACATCCTTATATTAGTGTCATACACAAGTAATTATGAGATCAATTACCCTCTCTATCAAGCATACACAGGATGTACCAGTCTTACCGAAAACATTGATCCCCTACTCAATGTTCCATCGACTAGGAATATTTAAAATTAGAGTTTTAAGGTTTTAGGTCTCACTTGGTATGATCGCATCATAACCCTAAAACTATAGCCCTAATTTATGGGGTTCATCAAAATAAGATGCCGCATATGATGAACTAAATGCCTTTATTTATTTAAAACATCAGTACATGAGTTGTCGGGAGACAAAAATATCCATCTATTTATACATTTTGATTGGCTTATAGGGCATATTCCTTTCAAGTTGTGTGTCTAGTTTTTTGACTTGAGGTGCATCGACAGTTCACCTTGAGTGTGTTATAGTTTGACTACACTATAACTTAGTCTCTTAGCCATTCGGAACCCTGAGGTGTATGTTGGCTGTAGCACATTCATTGTAGGAACTAGGTCGCACCAAGATAGGATCTATCAACCTCGATAGATGAGAGGAGTAGTCCTATGATGATCGAAAGATCGAGTCCTTAAGTCCATGGCCATGACAGAGTGAAATAATGGAAAAGAGTTTTTCATTAGGATTTCACATCGGACTCAGATCAATCGATTGATTCATATGACTGATGTTGGGTTTGACGAGTTCACCTTAATCCTAATTCAGTCGGGACTCATGATAGAAGAACTCAATCACACAGGTAGCTACACCGAGAGGTTCATCTTCAGTTTTGGTGGGTTGCCATCATATACTGTAAGGTATCACTAGTGGATTTTGGGAGTAATTAGAATGATCTTGATGATCGATCATTCTAATTGTCTGAATCAGAAGAGTTCTGGTCCATTGAAAGGAGTTTTGATGATGTCGATGATGAGATCATGACATATCTCATTACCATATAAAATTAAACCTAATTGGGTCACACTAACAAGGGTTAGGAATTGGATGTCATCAATTGGGCTAGCCCAATTGATTTGGATTAGATCCAATTAGGTTCAAGGAAATCGTGCTAGCACATGATTGAGCCTAACTTTCTCCTCGTGCAATCTTTTCTATCTTGATTGAGCCAAATATATTTTGACTCACCTAAAGAACCTTGAGAAGGTTTCTCTCAGTCTGACTGGAGCCAGTCCAGCTCAAAAAAGGCTTGTCTTAATTCATGAGATGAATTAAAGACAACACCTACTAATTCCTGACACCTGCCATTTTCATTTTAGGATATCTATCAAATGTTGACATATGGGTCTTAAACTGAAGGCCACTTGGTAAGAGATTATTGGAGATTTTTTGTGGAGTGTGCACCTACCAAAAATAAGCACCAAAGTGGGTGCCACAATTGGACAAGGCTAGCACCCCAAGTGGATAAAGATCAAGAGGAGTCTTGATCAACATAAACTCTTGGGCGCCATCTCCCTTGTGCTTATCCAATGTTGGTGCCAACATAGGAGAGAGGGTGGGGGTTCTTATCTGATGTGATCAGATGATATTACTCCACCAATCAAAATTTTTTTGGATTAAATAAAATTTTTTGATTGATCGAATGATGTGGCACTGTGCAGCGCAGCAGGGTCTATATAAACCCTATCTGCACCTAGGGTTTAAGAGATTCTGCTCCCTACCCAGCAAAAGCCAGCCACCCCTCCTCTTCTCCATGTCCTCCCTGGTGCTCCCTCTCCCCTCTTCAGGCCCAAAAGGTTGGGCAACCATCTGGTGAAGGATCAAGGCATGGTGACGCATTGAACAAAGGGCTGTAGGAGTTTTTCGACAAGCTGCTGCTCCAACTTCAGGAAGGCTTTTGAAGATCTTCCTAATTAGATTGAGTTCTGATTTTTGGAGCAGAGAGTCATGAGGAGAAGATGATCCAGGTCCAACCCAAGTGGATACTAGTAGAGGTCAGGTGATTGCGTGGCTAAATCAGAACCTCAGGCTTGCTTTGATCATCTACAGGGTAATCAGATTATCCTTGAGGTATTTCATATTTTCTCATGTTTTTAGATTTATTTTAGAATTAATATCAGATAATAAAATTAGATCTAGAGATTTAGATATGAAATAAATATAGGATAATTTTTTTTAAAAATTATTCTACTCCAGATTTGATGAAATCAAGAAGATCCTACAAGGAAAAAGGTGATTTTTTCTTCAGCTATATTGTTTTTGGTGTCAACTCACTCTATGATCACATCGTATCTTTCGACTATCTCCCGAATGAGGTGGAACCATCTTAGGATGTGCTTGGATTTATGATGAGACTTTGGTTCTTTGACTTGAGCGACTACCCCAGTATTATCACAATAAAGGGGCACTGGTTGTTCAATTTCTAAAACTACACCCAACTTTGTGATGAATTTCTTCATCTAGATAGCCTCCTTAGTAGCCTCACTTGCAGTAATATACTCAACCTCAGTGATCGAGTCAGCATCAGTTTGCTGTTTGGATCTTTTCCAACTTACTGCACTACCATACAGAGTGAACACATACTTAGATTTAGATTTACTATCATCCAGATCAGATTGAAAACTAGAATCTGTATAACCTTCATGTTTTAAATCAGATCCACCATATATAAAAAAAATATTTTTAGTCCTTCTCAAGTACATGAGAATATTTTTCACAGCTTTCCAATGATCTTCCTCGGGATCAGCCTGAAATCTGCTTACAATGCCCAAAGCATAAGCCACATCAGGTCAAGTACATAACATAGCATACATAATCGATTCTACAGCTGAAGTATAAGGAATAGAACTCATTCTATTTCTCTCTTCAGGTGTCTTAGGAGACATCTTATTAGAGAGTTGTATGCTATGACCTATGGGCAAGTAACCACTTTTATTTTCCTCCATATTGAACCTCTTCAACACAAGGTCAATGTATCTAGATTGAGACAAGCCTAGCATTCTTTTTGATCTATCCCTATAGATCTTTGTACCTAGTATATAGGATGCCTCACCCAAGTCTTTCATGAAAATCTTTTGTGAGAGCAAAGTCTTGATCAATTGCAATATCGGGATAGCATTCTCAATGAGCAGTATGTCATCCACATACAGGATCAAGAAGATAATAGCACCCTAACTAGTCTTCTTGTACATACAAAGTTCATCCATATTTTTGATGAAGCCAAACGATTTGACTGTCTCATCAAAATAGATGTTTTAGCTTCTCGATACTTATTTTAATCCATATATAGATCTATTCAGCTTGCATACTTGATTTGCTCTCTCATTAGAGACAAATCTCTCTGACTGAGTTATATAGACTTCTTCCTCAAGATTTTTATTGAGGAAGGCAGTCTTAATGTCCATCTATCAAACTTATAGTCATGGTATGCTATAATGGCAAGCATTATCCGAATAGACTTGAGCATAGCTACCGGCAAAAAGATTTTTTCATAATCAACACCTTATTTTTGTTTGAAATCTTTTGCCACTAGCCTGATCTTATAGGTCTTTACCTGACCATCTACTCCAATCTTCTTTTTGAAGACCCATTTGCAGCCTATTGGGGTCACAATCTCAAGCACATCAACCAAAGTCCAAACTTGGTTGGTATACATGGAGTCCATTTCAAATTTTATGGCATTGAGCCATTTGTCAGAGTCACTGCTCATAATAGCTTTCGAATAGGTTGTGGGATCATCATTGTCAATGATGTGAGATGTATTGTCATTCTCAATGACAAACCCATACTTGAGTGGTACATTACATACTCTATTCGATCTTCAGAGAGGAGGTGTGTGTAGTGACTATACCTCAATAATGGGCACATCTGATTGAGAACCATTTTGTGAATCCTAGATGGATTGTAGGTTTTGAACTTCCTCAAGTTCGACAGACCTCCCACTACCTCCTTCTTGGATAAATTCTATCTTTAAAAAAATGGCATGCCTACCAACAAACATCTTTTGTTGAGTAGGGTTATAGAAGTAGTATCCTATACACTTCTTGGGATAACCTATAAACCTATATTTTTTTTATCTAGCATCCAGCTTATGTCCATCAACATTTTTCACATAAGCCGGACAACCCCAATCTTAAGATGCTTAAGGTTGGATCTTTTCTCTTTCTATATTTCATATAGAGTGCTAGAAATAGATTTAGAAGATACTTTATTTAAAATATACGTTGCGATCTCGAGAGCATATTCCCAGAAGGATATTGAAAGATCCATGAAACACATCATGAACCACGCCATATCTAATAAGGTGCGATCCTCCTTTCTATAATTTTATTTAATTATGGAGTATAAGGAGGTATCTATTGAGAGAATATTCTATTTTATTTTAAATAATTGAAAAACTCACTAGATAAGTATTCTCTTCCTCGATCAGATCAAAAAGTTTTGATACTTTTACCAGTTTGCTTCTCAATCATTTTTTGATACTCTTTAAATTTATCAAAGGCTTCGGATTTGTAAATATGATCTATCATCAGTAAATATGATAAAGTAAGAGTATCTATCTCTGGCTTGAGTTGATATTGGACTACATACATCAGTATGTACAAGATCCAAAATGTCATTCATCTTTTCTTCATATCCAGTAAATGGAGTCTTGGTCATTTTTCTCATGAGACAAGATTCACAAGTTCCATATGATTCATAATCATAAGGATCAAAGAATTTATCTTTGAATAACTTGTTAATTCTTGACTCATTTATATGGCCAAGTCGGCAATGCCAGAGGTATGTGACATTCATATCCTCTCTCTTTCTTTTCTTCATATTATCAATATGAAATATATTATCATTAAGTGAAAAAAATAAAAGACCATTATCAAAAAAAGCACTTCCATAATATTCATTAGAAAAATATATAGAACAACTATTGTTCTTTACATTTATTTCAAAATTTTGTTTCAATAATAATGGTATAGAAATAATATTTCTAACGATATTTAAAATATAATAATAGATCTTCAGTTTCAAAATTTTATCCGAAGATAACTCCAAAATCTTGATTCATACAGCTTCAGCCTGAATAGACTCTCCACTAGCATCGAATAGCTCGAAGTCACCTTTATTCAGACTCTTTATTTTCTGTAGACTCTGCAATAATTTACAAAGGTGTGAGCCACATGCGGTATTCAATACATAAGAATCTGACATTGAAGTACTTAATGATAAATTTATTTGTATCATATACAAACCTTTAGCAATGTTTATCGATTTTATGATTGTAAGGTACTTCTTATAATTTCTCTTCCAGTGGCCCTCCTTATCATAGTGATAGCAAGTACCTTTGGCGGAGACCTTCACCTTCTTCTTGGAGATGTCAGCCTTAGGGTTCATCTTTTTCTTAGAACCCTTCTTTGTCTTTTTCTTGCCGATCTTATCAACAAGAAGTACTGGAGCCTTTTCATCCTTGAAATAGCTCTCTACTATTTTCAGTATGTTTAATAGTTCTGGCAGGCTGATGTTCAGTTTGTTCATATGATAATTTATGACAAACTGAAAAAAAAAGTCAGGAAGAGACTGTAGGATCAAATCCTGACTCAGTTCACTATCCATGGCAAAACCCAGCTATCCCAGATGAGTGATTAATTCAATCATCTTCAGAATATACATTTGCACAGAGGTGCCTTCAATCATGCGGGCATGAAACAACTACTTTGATATCTCATATCGAGCAGTTCAATTTTGCTCCCCATATAACTCCTTAAGATTAAGGAGCATAGAGGAAACATCTATGTCCTCATGTTGCCTCTGAAGCTTATTGCTCATGGAGGCAAGCATGATGCATTTGACAGTCATACTATCATTTTTCCACATCTTGTATATGGTTCTTTCCTCCTCGGAAGCATCTTTCCCAAAAAAATTTGGTGCAGGTGTATCCAGAATGTAGGAGACTTTCTCCTGAGTGAAAACAATTCTCAGGTTCCTTAACTAGTCGACATAGTTAAGTCTGATCAATTTGTTTACATCTAGAATGCCTCTAAGTGAAAGTGAGGATGTCATGTGTATAGCTAATCTACAATAACAAGAATACAATATAAACAGATGACTCGTGATGATATTCACAACTAGACTAGAATTTTTATCTAATTATGTCTCTCACTATTTTATCGAACTTCATAGCCCTCAAATATAAAAATCAAGAAACATACTAATATTTCTTAGTGAGGTTGAGATCCCTATTTTTCACAAATACATTGTGGATAGCATAACAAGTATTCATGAGTTCAAAAGTAAATAACTCTTTACCAATTGTACCTCTACAATTCTCAATATTTTTCTCTCTAACCTCTAGACCACATATAGCCTTGTGGATAGCACAATAAATTATAATATTCTAGTTAAGTTGATTCTTCAATCTCATATGGTCATACTTAAATAATGCTGTCTTTGTGGATAGCACAACAAAGCAATACTATTCAAAATATGCTCTAAGCATCAAAATGCACTTGATCAACATTATATCAATTTCTATAGTAAGCCTGGTGGATAGCACAACAAGCTCACTAAGATCTTGACATACTCTATCGATCAAGTTCAAAGAAAGGTCCTTGTAATATCTACATCACTAATCAATCTAAGTCCAAAATTCAATAAGATCAAATTGATCAGGTCAGTAGGTGGGAGGCATCCTGTAGCTTTTCTTAGACACCAATAGAATTGGTCAGGCCAGCATACAGATCTAATTAGAAAATCATCTTTCATACTTTTTTTGACACTAATTGATCTAAATAATTTGACTTTTAAATTGAAAGTAAATCCCAACATTACAATTTAATATAATTTTTAAGTGAAACTTTGAATTGGTCTCGGCACATCCTAACTATAACTACATAAAATGTACTCTACATATTATGCAATATGGCATGCAAACACAATTACAATAGCAATCATATAATTATGCCAAAAATTCAAATAAGGGTGCATTAGAAGTCATAACATATGACAAGCATATTGAAAAATAAAGCAACCCCTAATCATATTAGGCATGCATAACACCCTTAACCATACATCGATTTAAGCATGAAGCTACTATGATAAAATAAATTTTAAATTATCAAAAGTTTATAATTTTAATAGTTAAAATTTAAAATCATGATACATATAAAATTAAAAATATTTTTTGAGATTAAAGATCAATGCTAAAAATCAATGTAACATATTTGGCACTATATGATCAATAACAATTCTATGCAACTATTTTATATTTGTTGATTGAATCAGACAAACCTGACTTTGATACCACTGTTGAGTTTTGATCACATAATGAAAAATAATTTTAAAAATTTTAAAAATAAATTAATTAATAGCTTTATCAAATAAAACTATCAAGCCAGAATCCAAACCCTAGAATCAACTTGCCGATATCGATAAAACAAAAACAAGCATGCGAAAGAGATAGAATTTTTTACTTTCATCAAAAAGAAAGAAGTGGCACATTGGTGTTCTCTATGAGAATCCAAAGTAGAAGCCCTCCAATGGTGATCCATATGAAAGTTGGCCAAGGTCCTTCCTAATCGGTGCGTTGCCACAGCCTTATCTTCTCAAGAACACTGCCACCTTCGAACTCATGGTACGATCACACTAAAGCCCAGTCGCTTCCAAGCTTGCCATCAAGATCACACCAAGAAGACACTCTTCAGATGTCTCACAACCTAGGATTTGATTTTTAGCTTCAACATATGAAAAAATCAAATCCTAGGGCACACAAGCAATACTTGCTAAAAATCTCACCACCCTTCTTGCAACTTTTGCCACTCAATTTTTCCTTGCCTTTTTCTTAAATTTTTTCTAAATTTTTTTTTTGATTTCCACATCCCTAATCTTTAGTTTCAACTTAAAATCATAGTAGCTAGCTATGTAGGATATCCCATATAAATAAGAGACCAAGAGACGTGTCATGGGATGAAGGGGTGCCAACCTTTGGTGCTTCAACTTCTCACATGATGAATAAATTCACTGCATGGAATTTTTGGTACATGAGATACTTACAACATAAGGAATCTCCTTCTTCTACATGCCATAAAAATTTTACTTAATTTTGGCAACAAATCAATGGATATCTGATTGAGAATTTAAGGCAATGCATATTAGTTAAGAGCCTTCATGAAGAAGGACTCTCCAACTTCACATGCTGAAAAGAGGTGGGGTAGCATTTATTTTTGGTGTGGCTTTTGGTGGGTACAGAGGAGCCCTTCTCCACTTAAAACTATTTGAAGTTAGATAAGGATCCAATTTAAATTGACCCAATCCCATTAGGTCAAAGGTAACTGATCTAGGTTAGCTCAAACACTTTGATCTAAATCAATTTAGGAACTTGGGTTAATACAATGTGCTAGCATATCAAATTTGAAGGAACCAGATCTAGGATTTCAGGATTACATCTTAACACTTTTTCAAGATCAGACAGTGGAAGACTAAAATAAATCAAAATTTATCTTGTAAAATCAGAGAATCTCAAGATCTAGGATCCTATTACATGATTATTACATAGTATTAAATCAAAAATTAAAATATAAAGAGAAAGAACTATATGTTGATCATATCAACATGTTTCTATACTACATCTAATGTATGTAAAATATAATAGATCAAATCTATTACCTTGCAAGTTAGACATTCTAACTTTGCTAATCCGGACTTGAGAATGACGTTGCGAGCCACACACATGTCCGACTTCTAGAAGTCGTCCACACGAGCCTACGAATCATGATCAGAAGTCCTGGTCCAGGAAATCAGCACAGTATGCTAGTACTGTGCTGATCCTTCTTCGATGATCGATCAGATGCCTATTTCTTCTTTATTTAGACTCTTCCAAAGATGAGAAGTAGGAGAAGGAGTTTTAGATGTGAGACACTCTTAGAAAACTCATAGATGGAGGAAGAGAAGAGGTGAACTCAGCAATCCTAGAAAAAGACCCTCTTCTTCTTCTCTTTGCTCTAACCCGGATACTTAGTTTTGTGTCTATTATATCTCTATGCCCCAACACTCTTTCTCCCTAATTTTCACACACCCCAAAGGTCTGTCAATGCTCTATAATCCATAAAAAGTTTAAGAAAAAATTCATCTTAAATAAAGAGATATGAAGAATCCTTGTCTAGGTCAAATACCTAGTCAAGGAAAATCCAAACAGGGCAAGACTAGGGGTGCCCAACTCTTGGGTGCCCCCTCCTTTTTTTTCTGCCATGGACCATCAGCAAAGGGAATACAATATGTACCATAAAACTCACAAAAATCTCAAAAAAAATCTGGATAAAATCAGTGCCATAAGAAAAGATTTTTGGTTTCCTAAAATTTTATCTCATAGAATTTGAAATCCAAACTAATTCCTACTTTGACTTGGTCCACAACCATATTTCATGTAAGAGAGAAAGAGTGGAAAGCTTTGACCAAGTGTGAAGGCCTAGGAAAGAAGATTTTGTCACACAAAATAAGAGAGAGTGAGCGTGGGGGCTAAGGTGGCGCAAGGTGGAATCCTAGTCTTACTATGGTTCAATCTATGACTTGTTCAAATTTGGTTTCTCAAACCAAATCAAACCAAAACCAAGTCAACCCAATTAAAATAGGTCTTAACCCAATTAAAAATCTAATTTAATCAGATTAAATTAGATTCAAATCTGATTTAATTTTTTAATCAAATTAGAAATTAGGTTGACCCAAGTCCTAATTGAATTAGGACTAATTTTTTCTTGCACTTGGCTCATCCAATAAATCAATTGAATTTGATCCAATCAAGCCCAAATCAAATTTAATTAAACCATATTCAAGTAGACTTAATCTCAGCCCATTGGCTTAATCAAATTAAGCCAGTTAGCAATCGAATTGCTAATCGATCCTCCTGCAACACTTGCACTAGGTTAAATGTCAATCGTATTGATCGTTTAACCCTAGAACGATTCTTAATTGTTGATCAACCATCCGATCGGATCGTGAACTCTAATGTGTGTGACCTCATAGGTCCAAACCTAAGTCAGTAGTATAAAAATAAATTTTTATACCAATCGAAGTGACTATCTAGCAATAGTACCCGACAGTCAGATAGGTCGAATGTATAGAACAACATCCTTAGAACCCATGCGGATATAGTTTCCATATAATTCATCCCCTTGACCAAAATACTCAAAGAATACCTCAGAGTTCAACTGTCAACTTTGATCAGATTGTCCACATTATATTTTAAAATATTAAATTTATCTGATGGATTATCCTGACCAAAATTTTGCTAAATTAAAATACAGCGACTCATTCTTCTCCAACTCTTGGAGTGGTCAATCCCATCTTGATCACACTCTGACTTTGCAAGTACTTGACTGTACCCAGAAGCCTTCCATCACTGAATTAGAAATTCAGTTAGTCCAGTACCAAAGCACAGTGAGTTGCTTGCAAGTCACTGAGGTGATCTCAGGTCTAAGGGACACTTATACCTATATCCCATCAGAGATATTCTCGACAACAGAATGCTCTGGAGTTGGTCACGTTCTATGATGATGTATCCTTACATCTCATCTGTATGCCATACTAGTGTCTCTACACTTCTTGGTTAAGAGGACAATCAATCCATATGGCCTACAGCGATCTATGCTCGATAGAAGCTGTCGTCCTTATTAACAGCCTATCATTTGATCGTGAACAGTTTTAAGGATTAATCGATAAATCCTCTCTTTATTGAACCTAAATAGTCCTAAGGACTTCATCACAATAACGGAGTTCATTAGAAGATGAAAACTTATGATGAAAATATCAAAAATATATTTTATTTATTAACAAATCAATTACAATACAAAGTTGCTCAACCATCAACAGGCTGACGATTGGCTTTTGAGATATATTTTCCAACAACTCCCACTTATCCTAAAGCCACTCGGCACAGTATCTAATACCCATCTTTGATTTGTGATTATCGAACTCCTTTATCACCAGGGCTTTAGTGAAGGGGTCAGTAGGTTCTCCTTTCTGTCGATCTTTTGAAGGTTGACGTCACCTTGATCCACGATCTCCCGGACCAGGTGGAAGCAATGCAAAATATGCTTCGTCCGCTGCTGTGCTTTGGATTCCTTCGCCTGAGCAATGGCACCAGTGCTGTTGCAGTAGAGCAGGACCAGACCATCGAGGGAGGGTGCTACTCCGAGCTCGGTGATGAATTTCTTTAGCCACACAGCTTTCTTTGCAGCATTCGATGCTGCGATGTACTCTGCCTCACAAACAGAGTCTCCCACAGTATGCTGCTTGGAACACTTCCAGCAGATGGCTCCACCATTCAGAGTAAAGATATAACCCGACATGTTTCTACTGTCATCATGGTCAGATTGAAAGCTGAAGTCTGTGAACCCCACAAATTTCAAATCTGACTCCCCATAAATCAACCATTGGTCTTTAGTATTTCTCAAATACTTAAGGATGGCTTTAACCACTTCTCAGTGGTTTTCTCCAGGATCAGATTGGTATCTACTCACTACTTCTAGTGAGTATGCTATATCTGGCCTTATACATGTCATGGCATACATGATAGATCCCACGGACAAAGAATATGGGACTCTACTCATACGCTCTCTCTCTTCAGGAGTTGTCGGATAATCTTTCTTAGAGAGAGAAATTCCATGGCCTATCGATAGATAGCCCTTCTTAGAAATCTCTATGCTGAACCTCTTCAGCACAGTGTCTATGTACGTGGACTGGGATAATCCAAGCATCCTTTTAGATTTATCCCTATAGATCTTCATCCCTAGGATGTAGGATGCTTCACCCAAGTCCTTCATGGAGAACTGTGATGACAACCAAACTTTTATTCTCTGTCATATGGGGATGTCATTTTTGATTAAGAGAATATCATCCACATACAAGATAAGGAATACCACAACTGGACCATTTGTCCATTTATAGATGCAGAACTCTTCTCCATTCTTAATGAAGCCATACGTTTTGATCACCTTATCAAAACGTATGTTTCAACTCTGAGAAGCTTGCTTCAATCCATAAATGAATCTCTGAAGCTTGCACACCTTGGACTCATTTGTGGATGTAAACTCCTCAGGTTGTACCATATACACCTCTTCGGTCAACACTCCATTCAGAAAAGCTATCTTTACATCCATCTGCCAAATCTCATAATCCAGATGGGTAGCTATTGCAAGCATTATCCAAATAAATTTGAGCATTACCATATAGAGAACGTCTCGTTATAGTCAATACCATAATGTTGACGATACCCCTTGAAAACCAGATGGGCTTTATAGGTCTCCACCTTTCCATCTGCGCCCCTCTTTCTTTTGAAGACCCATTTACACCCAATGGGTTTAACCCCTTCTGGTGGGTCAACCAATGTCCATACATCTTGACCTTCATAGACTCCATTTTGGATTTTATGACTTCAAGCCATTTCTTGGAATCAGATCTCTGCATTGCATCCATATAGGTAATCGGATCCTCATCATTCTCATCAAGTTCGATGGGATCACCGTCCCGGACCAAGAAATCATAGTATCTATCCAGCTGATGCGGTACTCTACCAGATCGCCTATATGGTGTAAGTACATTGGGCTTCAGATCTGATCTAATCAAATCTAACTCAAGTTCAGCTATTGGTGTCAGTCCTTCTACCTGTTGAACTTCATCAAGTTTAACCTTAGAGGCAACAGTTCCTTCATCAAGGAACTCCTTTTCTAAAAAAGTTACTTTAAGGCTGACAAACACCTTTTGTTCATCAGCATGCTAGAAAAAATATTCTTTGGTCTCTTTGGGGGTATCCTATGAATGTGCATTTGTCAGACCTAGGTCCAAGTTTATCTATAACTAACCATTTGACATAGGCCGGATACCTCCAGACCCTAAGGTGTGAAAGTGCTGGCTTACGCCCTGTCCATATCTCATATGAAGTCTTAATTATAGATTTATTTGAAATCTTATTTAACAGATAACAGGCCGATTCGAGTGCATATCCCCAGAAGAATATCGACAAGCTGGGAAAACCCATCATGAATCGGACCATGTCTAATAGAGTCCGATTTCTCCTTTCAGACACATCATTATGCTGTGGTGTTCTTAGTGGAGTCCATTGAGAGAGAATCTCATTCTCTCCTAGATATGTGAGAAACTAACCAGAAAGGTATTCCCCTCTTCGATCAGACCGAAGAGTTTTAATACTCTTCCTAATTATTTTTTCTACTTCACTTCGAAATCGTTTGAACATTTCAAATGAATCTGATTTATGTTTCATCAGATAGACATATCCATATCTAGATAGATCATCCAAAAAAGTGATGAAATAGAAATATCCACCTCTAGCACTTATGCTCATAGGCTTGCATACATCAGTATGTACTAGGCCCAAGAGCTCAGTAGCTCTCTCATCTTTTTCAGTAAAAGGTGACTTGGTCATTTTATCAAGAAGATAGGACTCACAGGTTGGAAGTGATTCACAATCACTGACTTTGAAGATTTTCTCTTAAGTCAACCTGTTTATCCTGTTCTTGTTTATATGACCTAGTCTACAGTGCCATAAGTAGATATCTGATACACTATCTAATCTAGGGTGCTTTCTAGTAGAATAGACTATGTTAACAGGTTGTGATAACATATACACACTATTATTCAAATATCCACAAAAAATAGTAACACCATTCATAATGATATTACAAACTTATTTCTTTATTGAAATTTCATAATCATTTTTGGCCAGAAGGCCTACAGAAATAATATTTAAAAAGAAATTGGGACAGAAATGACAATCATTAAGAACAATGGTATGGGACTCAAATACAAGTTTCAAGATTCTTAATGCTAGAATTGAAACTGATCTTCCATCTCCAACGTTCAGGAACCTCTCACCTTGCTCGAATCTCCTACTGACCTGCAACCCCTGTAATGAATTACAAATTTGGTAAGGGCTTTCGGTATCCAATACCCAATCAGTTATATCACAAATAGAGAAATTGCAATGAGTTATCATATAAATACCTTGCCCCGCAACAGCTTGCTTCTTTCTCTGCCTGGCGGGTCCAGGGAGGTAATGTACTGAGGACAGTTCCTCTTCCAGTGCCCCCATTTCTTGCAAAAGAAGCATTCAGTTTGACTCTTATCGGGCTTGATCTTTCTGGTCTGGCCCTGCACTGATGTCCCAACCTGAACTTGCACCTTCTTCACTTTCTTCTTCTTGTTTTTCTTTCTTTTCTCAAAGGATCGAGAACCAGAAGATGAACCTCCCACTAAGTTCATCGACTCCTTGTGGAGTTGGTGATCCTTCTCAAAGTTCTGAAGCAATCCCAGTAACCTGTGGTAGTTTACTTCAGGCTTTGTCATTCTATAATGAGTGAGGAATGGGAGATAAGACTTAGATAGTGAGTTCAGTATTGCATTTTTCCCAAGCTGCTCATGCAAGGGAAAGCTGAGCTTGCTCAAACACTCCATCAGCTCAATCATGTATAATACATGATCAGTGATAGAGGCACCATCCCACATTTTGGCGTTGAAGATGGCACAACTAGTCTTATGCCTCTCCATGTCATTGGGTATGCCAAAGGCATATTCCAATAATTTAAGCATGTCCTTTGGCTGAGTCATCTCAAATTTGTGATTGAACTCGTTGCTCATAGCAGCCAGCATGATGCAGCGCACCATGATCCGATCATTGAGCTACTTCTGGTATATGTCTCTGACTGTTCTATGTGCATTGACAGCTGGCTCCTCAGGTGTAGGATTCATTATCACATATAGGATCCGTTCATGCTCCAGGATTATCTTCAACTTTTGGTAACAGCTATCGAAGTTGGGTCCCACCAACTTATCATTGTCCGATAATGATCGGAGTGATAGGGAAGTGGCCATATCTGCACAAAGAAAAATTATAATCTAATTAGTAATTGATTCATTAAACCTAAAGATTTGGATTTTAATCAAAAGGTTTCTCTCACTATTTTATTCAAATTGGTAGCCTCTACCTCCAATTCGAGGAATTATCCTAATTCTTTAGTGGGTACTAGAATCCACTTAGACTGCACACAAGCCCAACTTTGGTTGGCCAACCCATGTACATTTAAGGGTAGGTTCATAACCAATTATTTCTCTAAATAATTTTTAGTAATTTTAATTTTGCCCCAGTCCCTAATCAGTAGGCTTTGGCCTCCACTGAAAAGGTCTGGTTAGGTCCAACCATTAACATGACCATACTTGGCCTATCTAGCCAATGAATGATTAGGCTCAACTTTGGTTGGCTAACCTAACCACCATTTAGAAAGATGCAGTCAAGAAATCATATTATGAATGATAATTCCATCAACTGATAAGCACCAGACCTTTGGACCTCCAATGATTGTCCAATTGATGGACCCATTATCATCCACTTGATGGGAGGCTATGATCTAGTTATCATCATAACTATTTTATTTTAAGGATCTAATAATTTTAGAGGATTTAGTTGATTTAGAGGAGGAGGTCAGATGAACCAGCTTATCATGATCCTCCCACTGGCTTCACCAAGTCAGCTTAAGGGAGATCATTAAAAGGGTTGGTCTAGGAGCACCTAAATCAATCACACTAATTTACCTAGCTGACATGGGTCAGCTCGAATAGTCAAGTGATCCGATCAAAATATAATTTCATCAAGAGGCCAGGTAAGTTCGATCGGTGGGAGGGTTTGCCAAAGTTTGCCTTAGACACCATCAAAAATGGCCAGATAAGCGGGCTGCCTATTAAAAACCACTGGTTTGGTTTACCTTAAACACCAACTGGTTTAATTAGTTTCGATTAAATTAACTTAATAGTTCATGGTTGACCGCTTAGCCAAGAATCAAGTCCATTTGGTTCTCATTAAAGACATGGACTTGACCAACTACAACTATTGTAATTGATCTAGAGAATCCTTGACCTAATCTAAGACAATAATTGATTAGATTTAGTCAATTCTCTAATTAAGTCCATCTTTAATCTAACCTTAGGTCTAACCCAATTAATGGACCTAATTTTCACTAACCCATTAACCCAATGTGTTATGGTTTGTGTCTTAGGTTCTTCAATTCACAATCCTAGAACCTAATCAAACAACTTCTTAATTCTCAATTAAGTTTTGGGCTGAGGGTTGGGGTTCGACTTTTCAAAAATAATTTTTATATTTATAAAATATTTTTATAATATGGTTCTACCAACTAAGTTGCATGTTTGATTCATAATCAAAATGCAAGTGAAATAAGCATGAAACTATTTTAGATCTAATCTAAATAGATTCATGTAATTGAAATAATTTCAACTTTAAACTATGTAAATTTTTCAAATAAATATATGATAGTCAAGCCAGCTCTTCATTGAAGTCAAGCTGGCTCGATGACGTTTTGCCCAAGCTTCAGTTCTGTCTGCCTGAGAGAGACAGCTTGAATCAGCACCGAGCCGGCTCGATTGGTTTCAGCAAAACTGTCAATGGTTCTTTGCGTGAGAAATATTAAAAAAAGATTTTATTTTAAATTTAAATATCTTTTAAATCTAATAAATTATAAATTTAATCTAGATCACATCTAATAAATTTATGATTAAAGATAGATCTACACGAACTAGGACAATCTTTGCATTGTAAGGGGTAAACCTTACAGCAGGACAACCTACAATTCATGATTGATCTAAAAATTTTAATTTTAGATTTAACAATCAGATTATAAATTAGATCTAATCTAAGAAATAATCTAAGTATGTATAAATAATCTTGTAATAAACAACCTAGGCTCTGATACCAATTGAAGGAACCAGATCTAGGGTTTTAGGGTTAGATCTTGAAACTTTTTCAAGATCAAGCAGTGGAAGACTAAAATAAATCAAAATTTATCTTATAAAATTAGAAAATCTCTAGATCTAAAATTTTATTATATGATTATTATATGACATTAAATCAAAAATTAAAATATAAAGAGCAAGAACTACATGTTGATCATATTAACATGTTTCTATACTACATCTAATGTATGTAAAATATAATAGATCAGATCTATTACCTTGCAAGTTAGATGTTCTAACTTTGCTGATCCAGGCTTGAGGATGATGTTGCAAGCCACACATGCATCCAACCTCTAGGAGTCATCCACACGAGCCCATGAATCACGATCAGAAGTCCTGGTCTAGAAAATCAGCACAGTAAGCTAGTACTGTGCTGATCCTTCTTCGATGGTCGATCAGATGCCTCTTTCTTTTTGATTTGAACTCTTCCGAAGATGAAAAATAGGAAAAAGAGTTTTAGATATGAGACACTCTGAAAAAATTTACAGATGGAGGAAGGGAAGAGGTGAACTCAGCAACCCTAGAAGATGACCCTCTTCTTCTTCTCTTTGCTCTAACCTAGACACTTAGTTTTGTGTCTATTATATCTCTATGCCCCAATATTCTTTCTCCTTAATTTTCTCACACCCCAAAGGACTCTCAATTCTATATAATCCACAAAAATTTTAAGAAGAAATTTATCTTAAATAAAGAGATATGAAGAATCTTTGTCTAGATCAATACCTAGTCAAGAAAAATCCAAACAGGGCATGACAAGGGGTGCCCAACTCTTGGGTGCCCCCTCCTTGTTTTTCTACCATGGATCACCAGAAAAGGGCACACAATATGTGTCATAAAAATCATGAAAATCTTAAAAAAAATTTGGATAAAATCAGTACCATAAAAAAAAAATTTTGGTTTCCTAAAATTCTATCTCATAGAATTTGAAATCCAAACTAATTCCTACTTTGACTTGGTCCACAACCACATTCCATGTAAGAGAGAAAGAGTGGAAAGCTTTGGGTATGTGTGAAGAACTGGGAGAGAAGATTTTGTCACACAAAATAAGAGAGTGTGGGCGTAGGGGGCTAAGGTGGCACAAGGTGGAATCCTAGTCTTACTAGGGTTCAATCTATGACTTGTTCAAATTTGGTTTCTCAAACCAAAACTAAATCAACCTAATTAAAATAGATCTTAACCAAATTTAGAATATAATTTAATCAAATTAAATTAGATTTAAATCTAATTTAATTTTTTAATCGAATTAGAAATTAGGTTGATCCAAGTCCTAATTGAACTAGGACTAGTTTTTCTTTGTACTTGGCTTATCCAATAAATCAATTAGACTTGATCCAATCAAGATCAAATCAAATATAATTAAATTATATTTAATTAGACTTAATCTCAGTCTATTGACTTAATCAAATTAAGTCAATTGGTAATCTAATTACTAATCGATCTTCCGACAACACTTGCACTAGGTTAAATGTCAATCGTATTGATCGTTTAACCCTAGAATGATTTTTAATCGTTGATCAACCATCCGATCAGATCATGAACTCTAATGTGTGTGATCTCATAGGTCTAAATCTAAGTCAGTAGCATAAAAATAAATTTTTATACCAATCAAAGTAACCATCTAGCAATGATACCCGATGGTCGGATAGATCGAATGTATAGAACAACATCCTTAGAACCCATGCGGATATAGTTTCGATATAATTCATTCCCTTGACCAAAATGCTCATAGGACATCTCAGAGTTCAACTGTCAACTCTGATCAGGTTGTCCACATTATATTTTAAAATATCAAATCCATCTGATGGATTATCCTAATCAAGATTTTGCTAAATTAAAATATAGTGACTCATTCTTCTCCAACTCTTGGAATGGTCAATCCCATCTTGATCATACTCTAACTTCATAAGTACTTGCCTGTGCCTAGAAGCCTTCTGTTACTGAATTAGAAATTTAGTTAGTCCAGTACCAAAGCATAATGAGTTGCTTGCAAGTCACTGAGACGATCTCAGGTCTAAAGAACACTTATACCTATTTCCCATCAGAGACATTCTCGACAGCATAATGCTCTGAAGTTGGTCATGTTCAACGATGATGTACCTTTACATCTTACCTGTATACCATAGCAGTGTCTCCACACTCCTTGGTTAAGAGGACAACCAACTCATATGGCCTACAGCGACCTATGCTTGATAGAAGCTGTCATCCTTATTAACAGCCTATCATTTGATCGTGAACAGTTTTAAGGACTAATCGATAAATCTTCTCTTTATCGAACCTAAATAATCCTAAAGACTTCATCACAACAACGGAGTTCATTAGAAGATGAAAACTTATGATGAAAATATCAAAAATATATTTTATTTATTAATAAATTATTTACAATACAAGGTTGCTCAACCGTCAACAGGCTGAGGATTAGCTTTTAGGACATATTTTTCAAAAAAATTAATCCATAAAATTTATATTAAACTCTAATTAGATCAGATCAAGGCCAACTCTCAAAGTGTGTGATCCATTGGGTTTCAAATCTTGCCAATAGTGGAATAAGACTTTCGACGTAAACCTAATCTGATGAGATTAGGTCACCCGAAGAGTCCCAATCAACTTTGACTCTTTCAAATTGATTTTAGAATTAAACATTTTTAATTCTAATGAATCTACAAGTTAAGTTTATTGCCTAGCAACATGTCATGACTATCCAAAAGATTTAAAATTTTAATAAAAAATTATCAAAATATCTTTTTGAGGCATGTTATCATGTAATTCAATCCTTCCATCAAACAATATCCCAGATGATTTGTGGGCATGAAAATATACCAAATCCAATCACTTATCTTTATGTATCTCGATCTGAAGGTGATGTTTTAGTTGATGATATATTAAAATTTTTTTTCTAATTATCATCCTAGTTTGGTCAAAGACTTTCGAATCATCGAACTATAAGATCACATAGGATGTTCGCTCCCCTTATTAGAAGTGACTGGTCCCTTATTGATCACTCATAATCTCCGTACATAAGGATCAAAGAGTCAAGTTAGGAAGTGGATCAAAATATAGATCCAAGTACACAAGGTACCATGATGATCTTAGGTCAAAGGATCACTTACACAACTCCCACCAGAGAAATATCAGTTGACATGTAAATAAGACTCTATCTGATATTTTTTCGTAGGTCAATTCAGTGAACTCATTCTCTAATGAGCACCCATATTTTTGTATTAGTGTCACTACATAAGTGGTTGTGAGATCAACCATCATCATTTCTGAGTATACATAGGACATGCCAGTCTTACCGGTATCATTGATCTCCAACTCAATGTACCAATGACTAGAAATATTTTAGATCAGAACTATCAAGAATTTAGGTCTCACTAGTGTGATCTCATCATGGCCCTAAAACCATTGCCCAGACCTATGGGGTTCATTATAATCTTAAGAATAATAAGATGCAGCATATAATGAATCAAAAATATCTATTTTATTAATAATATAAATATCAATTATATGAGTCTAAAAGATAAATTATAATAAATATCCTATTGTATCTCATATGCGATTGGCTTGTAGGGCATTATTCTTTCAGAAAAAAACTATTTTCTCTCTTATTTTTCTCTCTTCCAAAATCTTAATGTAGAAACCCTAGAAGACTAGGTTTTGCGCACACCCCAAAAAAGAGGACTCTCCTCTTTTTCATGCCAAGAACCATGCCCCAAAGCCCCTCAACATGGAGAGCTCCTTCTCTGATCTCCTACATACACAAAAGTGAGAAATAGATCCCTTTTTATTGGCGTGTAATAGGTTTGGATGAAGAGTCCAAAGGATCTTAGACTCTTCAAGATATGTCACCCTTCCACAAATTCCATGCCATAAAAGAAACAAGGGACGCCCCTTCTTTTATTTTTTCATGTGAAATCAGATCTTAATCAAATTTTCCATTATAAAAATCCTTCTCAAAGCATTGCACACATAAGGAGAAAAAATAAGTTGGCGTGTGGAGTGATTTGGATAAGAATAGATTCTCTTGATAAAGAATATTTTGAAATCCAATTTCAAAACCTTTTTTTTATCAAAATTAAATCAGATTTGGATGTAGGAAAGGAAGGGAGAAGACCTCTTTGGCATGGAAAAATCTCACCCAAAAACCTCTTGAGAATGGAGAAAGTTGGCATCAAAGTGGGAGGCACATGGGGAGGAAGAGTCCAATCCTATATGGACTCTAGGTTTCTTTATTTAAATCCAAACCAAATCATATCTAATTTAGCTCACATAAAATATATGAAACTTAATCTAATTAGATTCATAAATTTTTAATCAAATTTTAATCAAATTTAAAATTGATTGAACCAAAGTCTTGATCGAATCAGGGATATTTCTCCTTTACCGATTATGTCATCTCATAACCTAATCGAGTCAAACCTAATTGAATCTAATTCAATTAGATTTTATTTAATCCTCTTTGCTCAATTTAATTGAGTTAATCAACAATCTAACTACTTATTAATTCTTCATTAATTTACTAACACTTGATGAATAAATTTATTATAATTTTTGCATAAGGTTAATCATTAATCGAATTGATGATTAAGCCCTTGAATGATTCTTAATCATTGATCAGCCACATGATCAGTCAGAAACTTTTTTGAATGTGACCCCATAGGTTCGAACCTAAGTCAGTAGTATAGAAATAAATTTTTGAACCAATCAATGTAACCATCTAGCAATGGTGACCCGACATCCGGATAGGTCAAATGATGGTGAAGCAACATTCAAGAACCTATTGGTATATGGTTACCATATAATTTATCTCTTTGACCCTAATGCTCGAGGATGACCTAGAATTTAACTGTCAATCCTAGATAAGTCATCCATATTTATTTTAATCATTCAAATCCATCATATGAATTATCCAGGCTCAGGTTTTGCTAAATTGAAATTCATTGATACATTAACTCCTACTAATTTGGAGGGGTCAATCCTATCTTGACTCACACATTGACTTGACAAGCATTTGACTGCACCTAGAAACTTTTCGTTACTGAATTAAAAACTCAGTTAGTCCAGTATCAAAGTACAGTGAGTTGCTTGGAAGTCACCGTGATGATCTCAAATCGGAGGGATACTTATACCCATACCCTTTGCAAGCTATCCTTAACAGCAAAGTGCTTCGCAGTTGGTCATATTTAGTGATGATGTACTTCTACATCTCACCTGTATGCTATATAAGTGTCCCTACAACCTTTGATTATGAGAACAACCAATGCATATGGCACACAATGACCTACACTTGATATCACTATCGTCCTAGTAATAGCGTATCGTTTGATCGTGAACCAATTTAAAGACTATGCGATAAATCTTCCTTTATCGATCAAAGTAGTTCTAAGAACTTCATCACAATATAGGAGTTTGTTAGAAGATATAATCTTATGATGAAAAAGATTAAATAATTTTTATTATTTATCAATTGATATATATTTATAATTAACATAATTGTCAAATGATTGGATTTAGGATATATTTTTCAACACTGACGAGTGAGTAAACATCCAAGTGACCTCTCATTCTTGGTCACGCTCAGGACTGTTGTTCTTTAACAATCACCTGTACTCTCACTCCAGTGTCTTTACACTGTAGACTTGAGACTCGTCTATCCTAAAAGAAAGTGATCCATATATTGATCTTGATGGATCCATCATCATCTTTGTGATGATTCAATAATCGAGAGTAATTTAGGAGTTAATCAATAATGACATATGTTTTAAATTTTTAATTTTTGAGAATATATGTCATTGTCCATTAACCCCCTGGATGATTCTCAAACATATTACACATGAATAGATAAGAAAAATACCCATTTTATTAATTTCATCAAATCGAGTACAAAATATGTCCTAGAATAATACAATGTGTCAGCTGAAAGAAGAGTGTCCTATAAGCCAATCGAAAGTGTGTTGTGATGAAACTTTTCTTTATAATTTTTCAACTCATGTAATGATATTTATTATTTGAAGTATTGATTCATCATTTTAGCTGCATCTTATTCTGTCTAAGATTATGATGAACCCCAAAGATTAGGACAATAGTTTTAGAAGATATGAATGGATCATGCTAGTAAGACCTAAAAACTTAATTTTAAATATTTCTGATCATAAGAGCAATGAGTTAGGAATAAATATTTTGGATAGACTGAGACATCCTATGTATGGTCGATGGAGAGGGTGGCAGATCTCACTAGCCACTTGTGTGGACACTAATACAAAGATGTGGGTGCTCATTTAGAGATGAGTCCACTGAATTGACTTGATGAAAGGGAACATCTTATGAAAGTCTTACTTGCATGTCAAAAATACTTCTCTAAGTGGGAGTTGTGCAAGTGATCCTTAGACCTGAGATCACCATAGAATCTTATGCACATGAACTCATATTTTGGTTCATACTTAGGCATGGCATTAAGAGATGTACGAGGTGTTCTAGATATGATGGAGTGTGTATGAAGATTATGCATAGGTCAATATGGATTCGATCACTCCTAGTAAGAGGAGATCACATCCTATGTATTCTCAATCCTAGATGACTCAAAAAAAGTCTTTTGGCCAAAAGCAGGAAGGAGATTAGAAAAAATTTCTAATGCTTCTTCATTGAAGTCATCATTGGTTAATTGAAAATCGATATGAATATGTATTTGAGTTAGACATGGTTCTATACTCATGAACATATTCAGGGTGCAGGGATGATCGAATGATTGAATTACACGGTAACTTACCACTGAAAGGTATATTTGATATTTCAATCAAATTTTATATCTTCTAGATAGTCATGATACGTTGCTAGACATTAATCTTGACTTGTAGGTTTGATCGAATTAAAGAGTTTAATTCGATCACCAATTAAAAAAGATTCTAATTGTTGAACTCGGATTAGCTTGATTGGACCTAAATCAGTTAGATTGAAGTCTAATCAAATTAGGTCAACTTGCACCTGATCTACTATTGGCTAGATGTGGAACCCAATGGATTATACACATATAAAAATTGACCAAGGATCCTTTTAAAAAAGGTTGATTGGAATTTTGGATTCAATCAGGGTTTTGGTAAGCATGCAAGCGTGTGTGGAAATCCTAACTCCTTTCGAGATCAATTTGGTCTCACTCCTTAGTAATTAGCTAGCCCAATTTGGTGGGCATTTGGATTAGATCATGCCACCTGGAATTAGTCCAAATTTTGAAGGACTATTGGTGCAAAACAGATTTTCATGCGTGTGTCAGCATGAGTAGAAGGAGGAGTCCTTCTGGCATGGGATTAAGATGCATGTGGTAGCCCACATCACTCTCCATCCTCTGATACACATCTCAAAGTATGAGATGAATTTTTTCTAAAATTTTTGGGATGGAGAAAAAATTGAAAAATTGAAGGTCTCTCGCATGTGCATGATGAAGCATCGCATCTCTCCATAGTTTGGAGAGTCATTCTCTTGATCAAATACTTTCAAATTGGAATAATTTTTTTTGATAATATTCCAAATTTGATAAGATATTTTTGATATTTTTTTTAGAATTTTTGTAGACTTATCAGATGGCCAAATGGACGCTAGAAACTTCCATGCATACGCGTGTGTGCGGTGATCAGAACTCACGTCAAGAGGTGCGAGGATAGCATCCTTCCATGAGAATTTTATCACATTATCAAGTTTTTTGGAATTATAAATGAGTCCCCTATCTACATGGATTTTTATGGAGAAGGGATGCGAAAACATCCCTTCTTTGGTTGCACATGCAGGTGCAGGTGCAGATTAGTATATTGGTGATAAGAGTCCTTTTACTTGAAGGAACTCTTATCTCTAATAATCTGATCAGATAAACCTCTTGGATGAGGCATGTCTCTCCCTTTTTAACACCCCTCTGATAGCTATAAAAGGTTCTGGGTGTAGAGTGTTTGAGGTATTCAGAAAAGGTTTTCAATTTCTCTCCATAGCTATCTCTTCTTTCTTACAACTTATCTTAGTTTTAGGACAAGGCTTTGGGATTTAAGATAAAGCCTTATCTGAACCTAACAAGGGTTGTGAGGGTCTTAAAGAAGGAAAATCAGAAGTCCAGAGGAAGGTCTAAGAGGATTGAGTCAGGTTTTTGGAGAAACCTGAGCGGTATAGGGCTAGTTAAGTTCTAGAGGCTAGAACTCTTGAAGCAAGGTGAAGGAGGAGCGCTGTCTTTGGTTCAATTTCTTTGTGGATCATCATTGGAGGGTAGACACTTAGATACCTCATAAAAATTTGGATTAGCACTATAAGTATTCTTCATATCTAATTTTATATTAATAATATTTTGATTGATATAGTCAAGGATTTTTGGGCACTAGGGTTGCCGGAGCATCAGATGTTTTGAATAAAAAATTTTAAACACCTAATCCTTCTATTGCACCACTAAAATTCAATAGTGGTATCTAAGCCTATCTTGATTTATATAATCAAAGATTAAATTATTGTCTTGATTGTGATCAGGCATGGATTTTTGGCTTGATTCAAGTTAGGTCAAGGGTTGAACCCAAGTGAACATCTAAACCCTAGCAAGTCTTCGAGATATGTTTTAGTTAAATGGATGATATATGTATAAAATTTTTTATAGTAGCTTAGTACTCAAATTGAGGTTCATTACCAGGCCGTGTGGTTATAAGAGCAAGTAAGATTCATAGACCCTCTCTTCCTATTCCATAGGATACTCATATGGCATGTAGGGGTGCCATTATGATGTCCCAAGAAGAAGAACTATGAAAAGAGTATTTTATTTTCATGCATATGATATGCTATGATATAATCATGTTGTATGGTTATATTTTCATATCTTAAAGATATGATTAGATGCCATGATTAGTTGTTATGTTAATTAAGATACAACTATAATAGTGCATCGCTATGATTGATTGAATTAGAATGTGCTTGAGACCATTAAAGTCCTCATAAAAATTATTTTAAGTAATAGTATTGTGAACCAGTAGCTGACCTATTTTTTGAATCAATTAATTATTTGATATCTTAGGAGTGTTTCAAGTGTGGTGGTTATTTAATTAGTTTTATTTGCTTGTCTGATCAATTTTTATTGGTGTCTAAGAAAAGCAACGGAGGGATCCCCATCAACCTTAACACTTTTCTAGCCAATTGGATTAGTTTGAATCTTAAATGAAGGTAGCTCAGTATTTTAAACACTACATATGCCATCTTTCATGCCTAGTCAATATCCCATCAAAAATCATAGTAGGTTTGTTGTGATATCCACAAGGCTTGCTATGGAGATTGATGCGGATTTGTCTTGGTGTATATTAGATGCTTTATGGTATATTTTAGATATGTTACTTTATTATGATATCTACAAGGACAGTATTTTTTAGATATAGCTGTATGAAAATAAAGGGTCTGACTTAACTAAAAATACTATAGTTTGTTGTGATATCCACAAGACTGTGAGTATTTTTAGAGGTAAGGATTATGTTGAGAATTACATGAGATACAATTGGATATGTTTTCTTACTTTTAAATTCATTAAAGTTTATTGTAATATCCATAAGACTTTATTGAGGGATAAAGGTCTCAACTCCATTAAGAAATCAGATTAGGATTTTTCATTTACCATAGGAGAGGGCTATGGTATCCGATAAAATAATCAGAGACATAACTAGTTAAAAGATCTCATCTAGTTACGTATGTCAAATATAAGTGGTTTGTTTATACTATTATTTTTTATTTATATAGATTTAAATCTATATTATGGCTTCTTTATTTTTACTGCATGAAACTATGAATAAAAATATGTTGACCGATCTCAACTATGTGGATTGATTGAGGAACTTGCAAATTAGGTTCATATCAAAGAAGAACTCCGATGTTCTGGATATTCCTGACCTTGGATTGGTCAGTAATAATGAGAAAGCAAAAGATATCCCTATGGATATTATCAATTCATTTTGTGATAAATTTGGATATTGGAAGAATAATTGCAAGAATTATCTTGCAAGCTTAAAGCAAGGTGCAAGCATAGTACCAAAAGGTGTGTATACGATACAGATCTATTTTTTATTGAGTGGTTCAGACTCTGATACTTAGGTATTAGATACCACCTATGGATCGTATATCTGTAATTTATTATAGCGACTATAGAATATTAGGGTCTGAAAAAAGATGACCTCGAGCTTTACGCTGCAAGTAGAGAGTCCATTAACATAGAGGCTATGGAAACCTGTATGCTTGATTTGCCTTCGGACGAAGCTTAAGAATTGAAAGACTGTTATTATATGGCAAAGGTCATTAAAAATAGTATTTCTATATCTTTGTTATTAAAATAAGGTTATGAAATAAGGCTAATGAGAAATAGATGCTCCATTTTCTTTTCTAATAAATTTTATGGCAGTAGTTATATTGATAATAATTTTTTAATTCTTGTACTCAACAAAAATATTTTTATATTGAAAAAAATATGAAAGTAAAGAGAGAAGATATGAATATCACATATCTCTAACATTACTGCCTTGGTTATATTAGTGAGTCAAGGATAAACAAGTTACGTAAAGAAGAATTCTTTGACCCATATGATTATGAATCATTAGGAACTTATGAATCTTGTCTCATGGGTAAGATGATCAAGACTCTATTTTTTGGACATGGGGAGAGGGCAAATGAGTTGTTGCCCTAGTACATACAGATGTATGTGGATTGATGATAACTCAAGCTAGAGAAGGACACTCCTATTTTATCATCTTTACAGATGATCTATTAAGGTTCGAATATATGTATCTTATGAAACATAAATTTGAAGCCTTTGATAAGTTCAAGAAGCATCAAAGTATGGTCGAGAAATAAACTGAAAAAAGTATCAAAATTCTTCGATCTAATCGAGGAGAAAAATACTTATCTAGTAAATTTTTTGATTCTCTTAAAAGTAAAGGTATTCTCTCTAAATGGATCCCTCCTTATACATCCCAGTTAAATGGTGTAGCAAAAAGAAAGAATCATACTTTGATGGATATGGTGTAGTCCATGATGTGTTTCATAGATCTCCCAATACCTTTCTGGGGATATGCCTTAAATACTACCGCATATGTTTTAAACAGGGTGCCTTCAAAATCTATTGCAAGCACACCATATGAGTTATGGAAGGGAAGGAAGCCTAATCTTAAATATCTTAAGATTTAAGGCTGTCCTACTTATGTCAAAAATATTTTTTAGATATAAGCTTAATGCTAGATCACACAAATATGGGTTTGTAGTGTATCCTAAGAAAACTAATGAATACTACTTCTACCATCCTACTGAACAAAAAAATTTGTTAGTAAGCATACCACTTTCTTGAAAAATGAATTCATCCAAGAAGAAAGTAGTGGGAGGAATATTGAACTTATGGAAGTTCAGGATCTACAAATCAATCCAGAAATATCTATGGTTGAACCACAAGAAGATCCTTTACTAGAAGTACCCAAAGATGAGGTACATCCATAGCATACACCTCCTCTCCGAAGGTCAGATAAAGTGCGTCAAGCACCTCTGAGATATGATTTTATCATTGAAAATGATAATTTGATCAACATCATTCAGGATGATGATCCACTGATCTATTCGAAGCTATCATGAATAGAGACTCAGACAGATGGCTAGAAGCCATGAAATCTGAGATGGACTCGATGTACACCAACCAAGTATGGACATTGGTTGATGCACCTGAGGGTGTGACCTCAATAGGATGCAAGTGGATCTTCAAAAAGAAGATCGAAGAAGATGGCCAAATAGAAACCTACAAAGCTAGGTTGGTGGTGAAGGATTTCAGACAAAGAAAAAGAATTAACTATGATGAAATCTTCTCACCAGCGGCTATGCTCAAGTCTATCCAGATTTTACTTGCTATAGTGGCATACTACGATTATGAGATCTGACAGATAGATGTCAAAATCATTTTCCTTAATGGTAATCTAGAAGAAAAGGTCTATATGACTCAGCTAGAGGAATTTATCTCAAGTGGGAGGGCAAATCAAGTATGCAAGCTAATGAAGTCCATCTATGGATTGAAACAGGCTTCAAGGAGCTGGAACATCCGATTTGATATGACAGTTAAAGAGTTTGGCTTTATCAAAAATAAAGATGAACCATGTGTGTATAAGAAGACAAGTGGGAGTGCTATTGTCTTCTTGGTTCTGTATGTTGATGACATATTGCTCATTGGAAATGATATCCCAATGATGCAATCAGTCAAGACTTAGCTATCGAATAATTTTTTCATCAATAACTTGGGTGAAGCATCCTATATACAGGGTATAAAGATCTATAGAGATATATCTAAAAGGATGTTAGGCTTATTCCAATCACAATACATAGATCTCATATTAAAGAGATTTAATATGGAGATAAATAAGAGAGGTTACCTACCTACAAGTCATGATATATGTCTCTCTAAGAAAATGTGTCCTAAGACACCAAAAGAGAGGAAGAGGATAAATGAAATCCCTTTTGCTTTGACTGTGGAATCAATCATGTATGCCATGCTATGTATCTGGCCTAATATAGCTTATGCTTTGGGCGTAGCTAGCAGATTTTAGGCTGTTCTAGGAGAGGATCATTGAAAAGCTATGAAAAATATTCTGAAGCACTTAAGAAAGACTAAAGATGTTTTTCTCATATATAGAGGAAGATCAGAGTTGAAACTAGAGGGATATATAGGTTTTAATTTTCAATCTGATCTGGATAATAGCAAGTCAATATCAGGGTATGTGTTTATCCTAAATGGTGGGATAATGAGTTGGAAGAGTTTCAAACAGCAGATAGTAGCTGACTCAAACCACAAAGGCAGACTACATCGCTGCTAGTGAAGCCATTAAGGAAGCTGTCTGGATGAAAAAATTTATCATGAAATTAGAAATTGTTCTTGAGATTAAAGGATCGGTGTCACTCTATTGTGATAACACTGGGGCCATTAAGGAACCTAGGTCTCATCATAGATCTAAGCACATCCTCAGATGCTTCCATCTTATTCAAGAAATTATAGAAAAATAAGATGTTGTCCTTGAACGAGTTGACACAAAGAACAATATAGAAGACCCATTCACTAAGGCCATACTATAGTAGCTATTTGATCGCCATCTTGATTGTATGAGACATAAAGGCGATTAGCTTTAGTGCAAGTGGGAGATTGAAAGAAGAGTGCCCTATAAGCCAATCGCAAGTGTGTTGTAATAAATTTTTTTTTATAATTTTCTAACTCATATAATGATATTTATTATTTGAGATATTGATTTATCATTTTAGCTGTATTTTATCATGTCTAAGATTATGATGAACCTCAAAGATTAGGATAATGATTTTATGAGACATGAATGAGTCATGTTAGTGAGACCTAAAATTCTAAAACTCTATCTTAAATATTTTTGATCATAGAAGTATTGAGTCAAAGATCAATATTTCGGATAAACTGGCATATCCTATATATGCTCGATAAAAAGGGTGGCAGATCTCATTAGCTACTTATATGGGATACTAATACAAAGATATGGGTGCTCATTTGGAGATGAGTCCACTGAATTGACTTGATGAAAGGAAACATCTTATGTAAGTCTTACTTGCATGTCAAAGATGGTTCTCTAAGTGAAAGTTATGCAAGTGATCCTTAGACCTGAGATCATCATAGAATCTTATGCACATGAACTCATATTTTGGTTCATACCCAGGTATGGTATTAAGACATATACAGAGTGTTCTGGATATGGTAGAGTGTGTATGAAGATTGTGAGTAAGTCAACATGAAATCGATCATTCCTAGTAAGAGAAGATCATATCCTGTGTATTCTCAATCCTAGATGACTCAAAAAAAATCTTTTGGCCCAAAGCAGGAAAAAGATTAGAAAGAATTTTTAATGCTTCTTCATTGGAGTCATCATTGGTTAATGGAGAATCAATATGAATATGTATTTGAGTTTGACATGGTTTTATACTCATGAACATATTTAGGATACAAGGATGATCGAAGGATTGAATGCACGGTAACTTACCACTGAAGGATATATTTAGTATTTCTATCAAATTTTATATCTTCTAAATAATTATGATATATTACTAGATATCAATCTTGACTTGTAAGTTTGATCAAATAAAAAAAATTAATTTGATCGTCAATTAGAAAGGATTCTAATTGTTGAACTCGGATTAGCTCGATTGGACCTAAATCAGTTTGATTGAAGTCTAGTCAAATTAGGTCAACTTTCACCCAGACTTACTATTGACTAGATGTAGAATCCAGTGGGTCACACACATATAGAAATTATCAAGGATCCTTTTGAAAAAGGTTGATTAAAATTTTGAATTCAATCAGGGTTCTGGTAAGCATGCTAGCACGTGTGGAAATCCTATCTCCTTTGGAGATCAATTTGGTCTCATTCCTTGCTAATTAGCTAGTCCAATTTGGTGGGCATTTAGGTCAGATCATGTCACTTGGAACTAGTCTAAAATAAGGCATCTAATCCCATATTAATGCCATATATGAAGAGTCCAAATTGTGAAGGACTCTTGGTGCAAAATAGATTTTGCATGTGTGTGTTGGTGTGAGCAGAAGGAGTCCTTCTGGCATGGGATTGAGATGCATGTAGTAGCCCACATCACCCTCTATCCTCTGGTGTACATCTTAAAATATGAGATGGATTTTTTTTGAAATTTTTGGGGTGGAGAAAAAATTGGAAAATTGAAGGTCTCTCGCACGTGTGGGATGAAGCATCACGTCTCTCTGTAGTTTGGAGAGTCTTTCTCCTAATCAAATGCTTTTAAATTAGAATAGTTTCTTTGATAATGTTCAACATTTGATAAGCTATTTTTGATAATTTTTTTGAAATTTTTTCAGACTTATCAGATGGCCAAATGGATGCTAGAAGCTTCCTCACATATGCACACATGTGGTGATCAGAACTTGCATGAAGAGGTGCAAGGATAGCATCCTTCTATGAAAATTTTATCACCTTATTAGGATTTTTGGAATTAGAAATGAGTCTCCTATCCCCATGAATTTTTATGGACATTTTTTATTTGAGAAGGGATGCGTAAACATCCCTTCTTTGGTCGCGCGTGCATGTGCAGGTGCAGATCGGCATATCGATGATAAGAGTCCTTCTGCTTGAAGGAACTCTTATCTTCGATAATCTGATCATATAAGCCTCTTGGATCCCTCCCTTTTTAGTGCCCCTCTGATGGCTATAAAAGGGTCTGGGTGCAGAGTATCTGAGGTATTCAGAAAAGGTTTCCAATTTCTCTCCGTAGCTCTCCCTTCTTACAACCTATCTTAGTTTTAGGACAAGACTTTGGGATTTAAGACAAAGCCTTATCGGATCCTAACAAGGGTTGTGAGGATCTTAAAGAAAGAGAATCAAAAGTTTAGAGAAAGGTCTAAGAGGGTTGAGTCAGGTTCTTGGAGAAACCTGATCGGTATAGGGCTAGTTAAGTTTTTGGAACTAGAACTCTTAAGGCAAGGCGAAGGATGAGCGCTGTCTTTGGTTTAATTTTTATGTGGATCATCACTGGAGGGTAGACACTTGGATACCTTATAAAAATTTGAATTAGTGCTACAGTTATTCTTCATATCCAATTTTATATTAATAATACTTTGATTGATATGGTTAAGGGTTTCTGTGCATTAGGGTTGTCGGAGCATCAGGTATTTTGAATGAAAAATTTTAAACACCTGACCCTTCCACTGCACCATCAAAATTCAACATCAGCCAACAATTGACTTTCTAGGTCATACATCTAACAATCTCCCACTTGACCTAAAGTCAATTGGCCATGTATCTAAGATCCATCTTTTCAAGGTGTGCTTTAGTCTTTGGTTGGCTCAATTACTTCGTCAGTGGGTTTGCCACATTATCTATGGATTATGTTAGATTTGTGTTGGGTATAAAATCCCCCCCCCCCCCGACCGAAGTTTGTAAAGGATCGATCCTTCCAGGGCTCTTCCAGCTCCCGACCTTGTGCTGGCACCTCTTCGAACCTCCTCGATCATCTGGACTTCTTCGATAATGAACTTCTGCATTCATCCACCGGGCCACCCCGAAGGCCCTCTGGGACTTACTGTCTGCCAACCTTCTACAGCAACCAACCACCTGAGTTTCTACCCCAAACTTCTTTCGGGCTTTGCTAGCATCCGAGCTTCCCCGACAACATGATTTCTATGGTAACCAGACTCCACCTGAGTTTCTACGGTGGTCGACCACCCCTCGGATCCTAATCGAGCTCCCGTGAGAGCCAAACTTCTACTATGAGCGGTCTACTCCGAGCTCCTACCGCAGGTTGGCTATCCCAGATGACTATTGTAAGCAAATTTCATTCAAGCCTCTACTATAAATAAATTTCTTTCGAACTTCTATTACAGGTAGACTTCAGCTGAGCTACTCCGTAGCGAGTGGATTCTGGATGAACTACTACGACGGGACACCACTCCGAGCTTCCACGACAACTGGTCCTCGCCCGAGCTCCTACAATGGATGGTCCCCTCTCGACCTCTCGCGAGAACAGGATGCCGTCCGAACTTCTCCAGCGGATGGATTCCGGACGAGCTTCTATAACAGACGAGCTCCGACAGCTGGGTCCCTGCGATAGCTGATCGCCTCTGATGTCTGCCGAGCCTCCCCAGTGCTATCCAAAATCCATCACCGACCGACCTCCTACCAGGCTCCCCATAAAATCAGACTTCTCCGACGGACGATCTTCGGATGAGCCTCCACATCAGATAAATCTCAGACGGACTTTCCTAGTGACCAGACTTCCCCAGACTCTGCCAACAGAAAATCTCCATCCGAGCTCCTATGGCAGGTGACTCCAGCCTGAAACATCAGCGATCTCGAAACATCCGAGCCTCTCCTAGAATAATAATGTGAAGAGCCATTCTGCTCCATCAGGCATCCCAGTCGAGCTTCAATCGATGGATCCGAACTCCTTGACAAGCCACGACAAGAGTCGCCACCCTACTCCACTCTCTACAATGGATTCCACGCAGCTCCACCACTCTCTGGCAAGTCACGACAACAGACACCACTCCACCCCTCACAACAAGCTCCACGTGGCCCTGAACGACCCCTGACACCACTACTCTCCGTAACAAACTCCACGCGGCCCTGAACGGTCCACTACCAGATGGTTACAGACATCACTGTCGATCAGTTGCACCCTCCATCTATAAATAAGGACCCCCAGATATGTTCTTCTCTAAGCTCAAAACTCTACCTAAATTTTTACTCGAGCACTCCATTTTTGTTGAAGCAGAGTACTGACTTGAGCGTCGGAGGGTCTTGCTAGAGCACCCCCAACTCCGGTTTAGACTTTCTTTACAGGTCCTGGCGGTGACCGCGGTCATCTCAGCTCCAGCTTCTTCGACTTCGATGGGATTTTACACCAACAGAATTGGCACTAGAGGAAGGGGCCTGTGTCTTCGCGGTACCCTTGTTCTTAAAGGAGTGCTCAACGGGATCGATTCTGATTATCTTCTCCGACATCCTCTTCTCCTTCCTCTACTAGATCTTCACCCGATGCCTCTCCGCAAGGCATCCACCAGGCGATCCACAGCCAGATCTCAAGCTCTGGCCTCACCCCCAATTTTCCAGGCCCCTTCCCCTCCTTCGGCAACAGTGTTCAACAGATCCATCCGATGCCGGCCTAAAAGTAGGAAGAATCGGCCGAGGACCCCACCACGACTGGCACCCCTGAGAAGGAAAGAACAACCTGGAAATCGATCTCCAATCAGGATCATCTACACCATCTCTGGAGAGTTCTGAAAGGGAGCGGCCAGTGGATCGATCGGACCGCCCAAGCGGCAAAGGACTAAAGTACCCATAACCTTTACTGAAGAAGATGTCCGAGAGATCCAGTTCCCCCACAACGATGCGGTTGTAGTTTCTTTAAATATTGCTGATTATGATGTACGCCGCATTCTTGTTGATAGTGGAAGCTCGGCTGATATTTTGTTTTACGACGTCTTCTCAAAAATATCCATCCCTGACGGTCGTTTGGGGCCGATTAGCTCCCCTTTAGTAGGGTTTATCGATGATGCTATCCCGATGGAGGGAGTAATAACTTTGACTGTAGTTACAGGTCGATATCCAAGACAATCCAGGGCTCTGGTGGATTTCTTGATGGTGAAGGCACCGTCAGCCTACAATGCAATCCTCGGCCGACCTGACGTCAACACCCTCCGGGCTGTGGTATCAACCTACCATCTGAAATTAAAATTTTCTACTAACCAGGGGGTCAGAGAAGTCAAGGGAGATCAAGCCCTGGCAAGGCATTGCTACAATATAGTCCTGCAAAGAAGTGGTCAGCCTGACCCCTGTCCGGTTGATGGACTGGACACCCGTGATGACCTAACAGAAGAACGGGGTGGGCTAATGGAAGATCTTGTCTCAATTCCTTTGAATGATGGGAACGAGGAACACATGGTGAAGATTGGCTCCAACTTGGGGAAAGAGGTGTGGATGCAGCTTATCAATTTTCTGCAAAAGAATGCGAATGTTTTTGCTTGGATTTCGGTGGACATGCCAGGGATCGATGCTAAAGTTATGCAGCACCGTTTGGCTGTCGATCCCAAACACCGGCCGACGAAGGAAAAAGTTCGAAGTCATGCGCCGGAGAGACAGGTGGCAATTGTCGAGGAAGTTGATAAACTCCTAAAGGTTGGGTTCATCAGAGAGGTCAACTATTCGAGCTGGGTTTTCAATGTGGTCTTGGTTAAGAAGGCGAATGGCAAATAGAAGATGTGTATAGACTTCAAAAAACTGAATAAAGCCTACCCGAAGGACAGTTACCCTCTGCCCAAAATCGACCAACTAGTAGATGCAACCTCGGGCCACGAGCTTCTCACCTTCATGGATGCATTCTCCGGCTACAGTCAGATCAGGATGGCATCAGAGGATGAAGAAAAAACTACTTTTATAACTAATCGTGGCCTTTATTGTTACAGGGTCATGCCTTTTGGCCTCAAAAATACAGGGGTGGCATATCAGTGGCTAGTGAATAAGATCTTCAAAGAGCAGATCGGTCGCAACATGGAGGTCTACGTGGATGATATGCTCGTAAAGAGCAGATCCTCGGTGAACCACGTTGCTGACCTTGAGGAGACCTTCAGCACCCTTCAAAAATACAAGATGAAGCTGAACCCAGCCAAATGCACTTTTGGAGTAACCTCAAGAAAATTCCTGGGCTTCATGGTATCGGGACGCGGGATCGAGGCAAACCTGAAAAAGATTCACGCCATTCAGGAGATGACCACCCTGAGGTCGATAAAGGAGGTTCAATGCCTCACCAGGAAAGTAGCGGTTCTAAATCGTTTCATCTCGAGATCGGCCGAGCGATGCTTACCTTTCTTTCAGACCCTCAAGCAGCCCAAGAACTTCTGTTGGACCGTTGGATGTCAGCAGGCATTCGAAGAGCTAAAGAACTACCTCGGCTCATCACCATTATTGGCAAAACCTGAGCCTGGAGAGAAATTATTCCTATACCTGGCGGGTTCCCCTGTGGCCCTCGCTGCAGTTCTGATTAAGGAAGAAGCAAAAATTCAACGGCCGATCTACTACATAAGCCAAGTATTGAGAGATGTCGAAACCAGGTATACTAAGTTAGAGAAACTAACTTATGCCTTGTTGATTGTAGCTCGAAGGCTCTGACCTTACTTTCAAGGACACACCATAATGCTACTCACCAAACAGTCGATCAAGGCGGTTCTGCATCGAGCGGATGCCTCCGGAAGAATCGCAAAATGGGCAGTCGAGCTCATGAAGTTCGACATCAACTATCGACCTCGGCCAGCGATCAAAGCCCAGATATTAGCAAACTTCGTGGTGGAATGTACTATCCCAGAGGAGGCCAAACTTGAACAAGATGAAGCCGATAATCCAAGGCTCCGACCGAACTCCCCCGAGGAAAGAGCCGATCTCCCTGATGGTTCTTGGGCCCTCTACATGGATGGTTCCTCCAACATGTCAAGTGCAGGCGCGGGCCTGATCTTGATCAATCCAGATGGAATTGTCACAGAGTATGCACTGCGCTTCAAGTTTCCCGCAATAAATAATGGAGCAGAATATGAAGCTCTGATTGCAGGACTAAAGGTCGCCAAAGAATTAGAAGTAGATCGGCTTCAAGCCTACAGTGATTCTCAATTAGTAGTAGGATAGGTCAGTGAAAATTACAAGGCTCGGGAGGACAGTATGGCTAGATATCTCGAGAGGGTAAGGGAGATCATCCCTACCTTCAGCAGCATCGATATCAGGCAGATCTTGAGATCGAAAAATGCCAGGGCCGACCTTCTCTCCAAGTTGGCTACGCTAGCTCCAGCCGAACTGCCTAAGGAAGTCTTCTTCGAGGTTCTGAAGCACCCAAGCATGGAAGAATCGTGGTCTATGATGGAGATCAGCTATGAACCCAGTTGGATCGACCCACTAGTTGCGTACCTCAAGGATGGGGTTCTTCCTCCTGATGCAAAAGAGGCTCAGAAGCTTAAGAACCAGGCCTCCCGATATATCCTCTACGAAGGCAAGCTATACAAAAGGTCGTACTCTTTGCCCCTCTTTAAATGTCTCCGGCCTTCCGAAGCCGACTTCGCCTTGAGGGAGGTACATGAGGAAGTCTGTGGAAATCACTTGGGAGCCAGGTCTTTATCCCATAAGCTGCTCCGGTAAGGTTATTACTGGCCTACCATATACCATGACTCCGTCGAATATGTCCGAAGATGTGACCGGTGTCAAATATATGCCAATGTACAAAGGCAACCTACCTTCGAACTTACACCATTGAGCGCCCCATGGCCGTTCGCGCAATGGGGGATGGATATCCTCGGACCTTTTCCCATGGCATCGGCGCAGCGGAAGTTCCTCCTGGTGGCAATAGACTATTTCACCAAGTGGGTCAAAGCTGAACCTTTGGCAAAAATCATGGAAGCTAAAGTGCAGGACTTTATCTGAAAGTCAATTGTCTGTAGGTTTGGCTTACCCAGAACCCTCATTACTGATAATGGGCGACAATTTGCTAGAGCAAAGTTTGCTGAATTTTGTGAGGACCTAAACATCTCCCACAACTTCACTTCGGTGGCCCATCCTCAAGCAAAAAGCGAGGCCGAGGTGACTAACCGGACTCTGTTGCAGGGCATCAAAGCGAGACTTGAAAAGGCAAAAGGAACTTGGGCTGACGAGCTCTATCATGTGTTATGGGCATACCGGACTACTCAGATATTGCCCACGGGGGAGACCCTCCTTGCCTTAGCTTTTGGGACAGAAGCCGTGATTCCAATAGAACTCAAGCTTCCGTCAGCATGAGTCGCGGCGTTCGACGAACAGTGTAACCCACAGGATCTCAAGGCCAACCTCAACTTGTTGGAAGAAAAGTGGGAGGTGGCTCAAGTTCGGATGGTGGCTTACAAACAGAAAGTAGCCCGCTACTACAACTCTCGGATCAAAAGCAAAGTCTTCCAAGCAGGGGACCTGGTGCTACGACGAGCCGCTGCCTCACAACCTCAGAATCAAGGGAAGCTTGCCCCGAATTGGGAAGGCCCATATGAAGTCAAGGAGGTGGTCCGACCCGAAACATACTATTTAAAAGAGCTCGGAGGAGCAGAGCTTCCGCGACCATGGAACTCAAAAAATCTACAGATGTATTACCAATAGCTACACATTAAATAAAAGTTTTGTACTTGCATATTTTTCTTTTAGCATGAGTTTATAACGACAGAAAATAACTCTCCCACGCAATTAAAATTAAGCATGTTAGGAACAGGAGGAGAATCTCATCCTAACACGAGCAAAGTCGAAGGCCCGATTTCCTAAAGATCGGACGGAGGGAGAGGCCCTTGCAACGGCCCTTATGTGCCCCCATAGTCTTGTTAGGAACAGGAGGAGAACCTCGTCCTAATACGAGCAAAGTCAAAGGTCCGATTTTTTAAAGACCGGATGGGGGGAGAGGCCCTTGCAATGGCCCTTATGTGCCCCCACAGCCTTGTTAGGAATAGGAGGAGAACCTCGTCCTAACACGAGCAAAGTTGAAGGCTCATTTTCCTAAAGATCGGATAAGGGGAGAGGCCCTTGCAACGGCCCTTATGTGCCCCCATAGCCTTGTTAGGAACAGGAGGAGAACCTCGTCCTAACACGAACAAAGTCGAAGGCCCAGTTTCTTAAAGATCGGATGGGGGGAGAGGCCCTTGCAACGGCCCTTATGTGCCCCCACAGCCTTGTTAGGAACAGGAGGAGAACCTCATCCTAACACGAGCAAAGTTGAAGGCCCAGTTTTTTAAAGACAGGATAGGGGGAGAGGCCCTTGCAACGGCCCTTATGTGCCCCCATAGCCTTGTTAGGAACAGGAGAAGAACCTCATCCTAACACGAGCAAAGTCGAAGGCTCAATTTTCTAAAGACCGAATGGAGGGAGAGGTCCTTGCAACGGCCCTTATGTGCCCCCACAGCCTTGTTAGAAACAGGAGGAGAACTTCATCCTAACACGAGCAAAGTCGAAGGCCCAGTTTGCTAAAGATCGGACGGAGGGAGAGGCCCTCACAATGGCCCTTATGTGCCCCCACAGCCTTGTTAGGAACAGGAGGAGAACCTCATCCTAACACGAACTGAATCCGACTGTCGGGAACAAGGGGAAGGCCTCGTCTCGATGCAAGTAAAGACTCGATTGATCGATGAGGAGGAAAGCTTCCTCAACGACTCCTCTACACTCTCATGACCCCATCAAGAGCAAAGGGAAGACCCTCACTCGAACGCGAAAGAAAAAGGGGAGGATGAAAAAGAAAAGCCGACGAACTACTTCTGCGGCAAGTAAAAACAAACTACATCAAAGACATAAGAAACTTCATCTCAGTCGCAAAGAGGGAACCTGACATAGATCAAGGATAAATTGACCTCCTCAAAGCAACGAGAAGTTCAGACCCCCAAGCTCGAGCATCGGGAGAAAGTGCCAAACTCAAACAACCTCGAAAGAATCTACGATCATAAATCGAAGGGCAAATTGATACTGCAACGATCGGGAACCTCCAAACAGCATCGACATCGAACACGATGAAAGATAAAAGGAGTCTGGTAAATAACCGATTAACATCAGAACGGATGAGGTAATAAACAATTTCATTTTCATTTCATTGGTGAAGTATACATTACAAAGCCTTGAAGGCCAAAAAAAAAAAAGAAGAAGAGAAGGGGACGAGGTAACGGAAAATTCTCTTTTCATTTCATTGGCGAAGTGCACGTTACAAAGCCAAAAAAAAAAAAAAACAAAATGAACAGCTTTAAAGGAGCTCGGCTTCATCAGACTTTGAACTCTCAGTTTCGGCCATCGTCGAGAATTACTTCAGGTACCTGGCTTCTTCTTCCAGTCCCCCATTTCGGATCAGCAATTACTCCAGCATTATCTTCAAAGTACATGTAGACGCCATCTCTTCCATGCCATGGCTTTCGTTGCTTTCGGATCAGCAATTACTCCAGCATTATCTTTGAAGTACATGTAGACGCCATCTCTTCCACGCCATGGCTTCCGCTGCCTCACAATGATGGTGGGCATGACCTTCTTTCTGAGGTCAGGTTCCCCCTCACAGTGACGGCGGGAATGACCTTCTTCCTGAGGTTAGGTTTTCCCTCGCGATGACGCGCACCAGGAAGCCCTCACGGTCGAGGATGTGCTATAAGCGCAGGCTCTGGGCCATCAAGATGAAACGCGGCCGGATCTGTCTCTCTACCCTCACCTTCTTCGCCAATTTGAAAGTTGCAGTGTCTTCCCGTTTGTGGGCTTTCAGACTCTGGGCTAACATCTGAACCGTGACCGCACCCATTTACGTGACGAAGGAAGACCAGCACGGTCTATGAACAAGGGCATGGAAGCAAGGAAAGTTTTGGGGCTAACCCAAGCTAGTCTAAGGGAGGCGGGGGTACAGAGATGAGGATGACTCAACGGACACCTGCGGCCAGGAAGGAAAGACCGAAGAAACTCATGTACAAAGTGAGATCCCCAAAGGAGGGGGCAGGTTTAAATAGGCGACGGGGGTCGGTGCAATAATGGCTGTAGGACTCCTCAGGCCAGTCCGTAACCGCTGCGTGGCCCACTCACCATGGCAAATGACTGAAGGTGGCCGACAATTAGTAACACCATTATGGCACCATACCTGGGGCCATACCCTGACGGGAATTCCAAAAAAGAAGAAATCTTTTTCAAAAAGGCTCCAGTACCAGCATGCCGAATGTCAAATATCTGGCAACCACCAAGCATGGAAGTCGAGGAGGACAACTTCGATCGTGAGAACTTCTCTGTACTTCTTTCATTCGCAACCCGAACTCGAAAGTAGGGGGACTGGTGTTGGGTATAAAATCTCCCCCCCGATCGAAATTTGTAAAGGATCGATCCTTCCTGGGCTCTTCTGGCTCCCGACTTTGTGCGTGGTGCCTCTTCGAACCTCCTCGATCATCCGGACTTCTCTGATAATGAACTTCTACATTCATCCATCGGGCTGCCCCGAAGGCCCTCTAGGACTCACTGTCTGCCAACCTTCTACAGCAACCAACCACCTGAGTTTCTACCCCGAACTTCTTTCGGGCTTTGCCAGCATTCGAGCTTCCCCGACAACGTAATTTCTATGGTAACCAGACTCCACCCGAGTTTCTACGACGGCCGACCACCCCCCGGATCCTAATCGAGCTCCCGCGGGAGCCAAACTTCTACTACGAGCGGTCTACTCCGAGCTCCTATCGCAGGCTGGCATCCCAGATGACTACTGTAAGCAAATTTCATTCAAGCCTCTACTATAAACAAATTTCTTCCAAACTTCTATTACAGGTAGACTTCAGCCGAGCTACTCCGTAGCGAGTAGATTCTGGATGAACTGCTATGACGGGACACCACTCCGAGCTTCCATGACAACTGGTCCTCGTCCGAGCTCCTACAATGGACGGTCCCCTCTCGATCTCTCGCGAGAACAGGATCCCGTCCGAACTTCTCCAGCAGATGGATTCCGGATGAGCTTCTATAACGGACGAGCTTTGGCAACTGGGTCCCTGCGATAGCCGATCACCTCCGATGTCTGTTGAGCCTCCCTAGTGCTATCCGAAATCCATCGCCGACCGACCTCCTACCAAGCTCCCCATAAAATCAAACTTCCCTGACGGACGATCTTCGGATGAGCCTCCACATCAGATAAATCTCAGACGGACTTCCTTAGCGACCGGACTTTTTCGGACTCCGCCAACAGAAAATCTCCATCCGAGCTCCTACGGCAGGCGACTCCCACCTGAAACGTTAGTGACCTTGGAACATCCGAGCCTCTCCTAGAACAATGATGTGAAGAGCCATCTGCTCCATCAGGCATCCCAGTCGAGCTTCAACCAACGGATCCGAACTCCCTAACAAGCCACGACAAGAGCCGCTACCCTGCTCCACTCTCTGCAATGGATTCCATGCAGCTCCACCACTCTCTGGCAAGTCACGACAACAGACACCACTCCATCCCTCGCAACAAGCTCCACGTGGCCCTGAATGACCCCTAACACCACTACTCTCCGTAACAAACTCCACACGGCCCTGAACAGTCCACTACCAGACGGTTACAGATGTCGCTATTGATCAGTTGCACCCTCTATCTATAAATAAAGACCCCCAGATATATTCTTCTCTAAGCTTAAAACTCTATCTCAAAACTCTACCTAAATTTTTGCTTTAGCACTCCATTTCTGTTGAAGTAGAGTACTGACTTGAGCATCGGAGGGTCTTGTCGGAGCACCCCCAACTCTGGTTTAGACTTTCTTTGCAGGTCCCGATGGTGGCCACGATCATCCCAACTCCAGCTTCTCCGACTTCGACGGGATTCTGCACCAACAATTTGTATCCTAGAAGCCAATTGTTGGCTGACACATTATGTAATTTCAGAGTATAATCTTATACTTATAATATTTTTATTATCAATAAAGGATATTTTCATTCCAATCAGGTTTATGTATCCATGATTTGTCCTAAAAAATTAATAAAGATAATTTTTATATATTATCAAAGTATTGAGAATTTGAGACATACATTAATTAGTTATTAATTTTTAAATACTTCTAATCAAAGGATCATCACAGAGGATAGTGATCAATCCATTCGAGATCGATGTACAATTCACCTCCCTTGTGGATAGATGAGTCTCAAGTCTGCAGTGTAGGGACACTGAGGTGAGGGTACAGGTGGTTGTTAGAGAATAACTTGCACTGAGTGTGACCAATATGAGAAACCACATGGATGTCTACTCACTCATCAGTGGTCTTTTCGATGCTGCAGTGGTGTAAGTGGTCCTTTGACCTGCGGTGTCATTGGCTATTCACAGTGAGGCTACTGGATTTGACTGTATATTTTTTAGGTCTCTTACCATTCAGATCCTTGCTATGTATGTTGGCTTCAGTAGATTTAGATTCGTTGTTTGGAGTAGGATGCACCTAAATAGAATCTATCGATCTTGATAGAAAAGGAGAAGTTTTATGCGATTCGTGAGACTGAGTTCAGAAAGTCTTTGGTCAAAGCAAATATGAATACTAGAAAAAAAAATTTACGAGATTCACAAATAAACTTGAGTCGAGCCAATCTTGCATATGACTGATAATAGGGTCTGACGAGTTCTTCATGATCTCTGTCAAGTCGGAACTCATGATAAAAGAACTGAATCATATAATAACTGCACCTAGAGGTTCATACTTTTATTTTACTGGATTGTAACTACATACTGTTAGGTGTCACTGGTGGATCGTGGGACTCATCGAGTGCCGTCTTGATGATCGATGATCCTCAAAGGATAGAATTGAAATTGTTCCAACCCATTAAAAAGAGTTTCGATGATATTATGTTGGAAATCATAATATATCTCACTACCAGATAGAATAGAACTTATGGGGTCACATATTAAGGGACTTAATCTTAAATTTGTCAATTGAGCTTATGAAGTTCTAATTGGGCTAGGGTTTATTGAAATCCTATTGGATTTAAGAGAACCATACTAGCACATGGTTAAACCTAATTCTTCTTGAGACTTCAACTGAATCAGGTCCATAGCCTTGAATCTAACCTAAATTTATTTGGGTTTAGTTGGGTGCCAAATTGTGAGTCTAAGAGAATTGGATTAAGTCAATAAGTTGAGTAAATTATCTCCCCATTATGTCCTCATGGTGTATATGAAATTATTGGAAAGAAGGGTGGCACCTTCCTTCATTTTTGGTAGGACCAAGGGGCGCCAACCCCTTGGATAATGTAAGAGGAGCCCACCCCCTCTTGTGGATGGGCATGGAAGGAGAGAGAGAGGGGCTACACCCCCTTTCTTATGCAAAGAAACCCTAAGGGGATGCCAAGTGTTAGTGCCCCATCTACCTATCTTATATTCCATAGGGCGCCCACTCAGATTGCCTTATCTGACTGGGGCACCCCATATGCTTATTAAAAGAGATTGATGTCCTATCAAATAAGTTTGATTTTAATGAAAAAAATTAGATTAAAAAGGTAAAAATCCTTATGAGATAAGGATGTGCCTTTTTAAGTTAATTGGTTCCTGATTTGGATCAAGGAAGGGCCTATATAAAGAGAAGGCATCCTTGGGTTTTATGAGTTAGTTATTTTTGATTAAAAATCAGATCTCTCTCTCTCCCTCTCTCCTCTCCATGCCACACCCTCTCTCTCTTCTCTTTCCAATGCCCAAAAGTTGGGCGTCCTCCCTTTCTACACATCAAGGTTGAGGAGGCTTTCTTCTACAGTGAGGAATGAAGAGAAAAAGACTGTAGTTTAAGAGTTGATTTCACAGTCAAGATCAAAGAGTTGATCAAGGTTCTAAAGGGCTAAAATCTTACTTGAAGAGAAAAGATCTAATATGAGAAGAAAGATTCAAGGTTGATCCCGATGGATACCTGTAGAAATCGAACAAATGTGTGGCTCAAGGACCTTCGAACCTGAGATCATTGGTAGCTGTGAATTTCTTTCCATACAAAGATATTGAGATTTGATCTTATCCTTATTTTATTTCTCAGATTATATGCCTGTCTTTACTCCTGAGCTTGGGTAGAATTAGATGAGATCCAATGTATGTGGGGTTAAAGGGTTTAAACTGATTGTTTTCCACTGCGATTGAAAAGTTTTGAAATCTATACATGCATCCTACCCAATTTTCTAATTGTTGGGTATAAAATCCCCCCCAGCCGAAGTTCATACCAGGAGTGACTCTCTCGGGACTCTGCTAACGTCCGACCTTGGGCGACATCTTTCCGAACCTCTCCGACGGTCGAGCTTCCGCAATATTTCCAAGTTCTGCCGATGGACGAACTCCTGCCGCATCTCCCGGGCTTCTCCAGCGATAAGCTTCTTCGATCATCCATCAGGCTGCTCCAAGTGCTCTCTGGACTCTACTATCGGCCGACCTCCTACAAGGGTCAACCGCTCCCCGGACCTCTTCCAAATTTTTTTCAACAGGATTCGATCGACTCCAATCCGAACTTCTTCCAAAACTTCGTCAGTTCGTCAGTGGTCGAACTTTTCCAATAGTAGATCTCCACGACGGGCGGACTCCATCCAAGTTTCTACGGCGGTCGACCACCTTCTGGATTTCATCCGGGCTCCTATAGGAGCCGGACTTCTTCCCCGAACTCCTATTGCAGGTAGACTTCGTCCGAGCTCCTACTGGAGCCGGACTTCAGCCCTGGGCTCCCATTGCAGGTAGACCTCATCCGAATTCTCACAAGGGCCAGACTCCGAGCCCCCACCACAAGCGATCTACTCCGAGCTTCTGCTACAAGCGATCTACTCCGAGCTTCTGCTACAAACGATCTACTCCGAGCTACTACTACCAGCGGTCTACTTCAAATTTCTACCACGAGCAGTCTGCATCGGATTTCTACTGTAAGCCTCCACCAGAGCTTCTCTTGTGAATGAATTCCTTTCGGACTTCTATTGCAGGTAGGCTTCGATCGAGCTTCCTCAATGAATGATCCCCATCCAGACTTCTACGGGAACCAGACTCCGATCGAGCTTCTGTAGCAGACAGATTTCGGATGAACTCCTATGATGCACGGGCTCCAGCAGCCGAACCCCTCCAGCGGGTGAATCTCTCCAGCACCATCCGACATCCGCTGTCGGTCGACCTTCTGTCGGATTCTATGTGAAACTGAACTTCGTCCATAGAAAGCCCCTGACCGAGCTTCTACAACAGATGACCTTCACCTACAGTGCTAGCGCCCGAGGCACCCAACGGTAGAAAGCTCGCTAGCAACATTCGAGCTCCTTTCAGATGGAGAGCTACCCTCCCCTCCACCAGACACCCCAACCGAGCTTCGGCCGACAGGCCTGGACTCCCTAGCAGGCCACAGTAATGGCCGCGACTGCTCCACTTCCTATGACGGATCCCACGTGGCTCCATCATGCTCTAGCAAGTCACGACAATGAACATCACTCCACTCTCCACAACAGGCTCCACGTGGTAGGCCATGGTGATCGCCACGATGCCACTCCACTACTCTCCGTAACAAACTCCTTATGGCCTCGAATGGCCCACCACCAGGCAGTTACAGATGTCGCTGTCAATCTGTTACGCCCTCGGCCTATAAAAAGGGGACCCCCAGATATGTTATTCTTTAAGCTCTAATCTCTATCTAAAAACTCTGCTAAAATTTTTGTTCGAGCACTCCATTCTTGTTGAGGCAGAGAACTGACTTGAGCATCAGAGGGTCTTGCCGGAGCACCCCTAACTCTGGTTTAGACTTCCTTTGCAGGTCCCGATGGTGACCATGACTCCCTCGACTCCAGCTTCTCCGACACCGGCAGATTTTTACACCAACAGGATTGGCACTAGAGGAAGGGCACTGTGTCTTCGTAGTACCCTTGTTCTTAAAGGAGCACTCAACGGGACCACCTCCGGTCATCTTCTCCGACATCTCCTCCTCAGGTTGCCTGCCTGATCTCCACCTGATGCCTCCCCGAAGGGTATCCACCAGGCGATCAACGGCCTCCGCGGCCAGATCCCAGCGAGCTCCGCAAGCCCCGACCTCATCTTTGGTTTTCCAGGCTCCTCCTCCTCCGACGACAGCAGTCGGCATGGAGCAGTTTGACCTACTGGTTCAACAGGTCAAAGGCCTCACCAAAGCAGTGCAGGCTATGCAGCAGTAGCCACAGTAGCCGCAGGCATCATTGCAGCTGGAAAGAGCATCGCCGGAGTTCCAGAATCTGACGACTGGGTGGGCCACATGGGCCAGCCACCCTGTCTTTCTCAGAAAAAAAAAATAGAAGGCAGAGAGTCCTTCGTCCGATCATGATTCAACCCCCGGAGAGTCCCTGCCTCCACTCCACTAGAAGACCCTCGAGGCTTGCAATCGAGAGGACCTCCTGGATCAGAGATTCTAGGAGATGAACCGGCGGATCAAAGAGCTCCACCGTGCTCCCATTGCTTATGGTGAGGATATTTGCACTGACCCTCCTTTCTCTCAAATGATCATGCAGGAACCAATCCCGTCGAACCTCAAGCTCCCCCAATTCGAGAGCTACAACGGGACCTCGGATCCAGTCAACCACCTAGAGGCCTTCCGGACCATGATGCTGCTCCATGGTGCACCAGATGCCATCTTATGTCAAGCTTTCCCATCTACCTTGAAGGGAGCAGCAAGGAATTGGTACTCGACACTGAAGTCAGGTACAATATTCTTCTTTGACTAGATGAGTCACCAGTTTGTGGCTCATTTTGTCAGCAGCCGGCATCCCCGATGAGGTTCGGAGTCCCTCATCAACATCAAGCAAAAGGAGGGAGAATCCATCCGAGCTTACGTCAATTGCTTCAACGCCGCTGCCCTGGAGGTCTGGAACCTGGACCAATCGGTTGCAATGGCCGACTTAAAGAGCGGCCTTCAAAAGAATGACCTCCTCTTCTCCCTAGAAAAGAAGTATCCCAGAGACTTTGCCGATCTGCTGGCTCGGGCCGAAGGATATGCCCGAGCGGAGGAAGCCTTCAAGTTGAAGGATGAGGAAGCTACGAAGGAGCGGCAGACGGGCGACTCCAGCAAGCCTGCAGTTGAAAGAGAGCCGAGTGAAGCTCGACCACATTCTCGAACTTCTCCCAGGCACAAGCGCGCCCAGACTCCTCCCCGAGCACACAGGCAGAGAAGCTCAGACCGTAGGATTCGGTGGGGCTCCCCTCCAGGAAGATTCCGCAGCTATGCCCCCCTCAATGCATCAAAAACCCAGGTGCTGATGGAGGTCAGAGAGCAGCTCCCAAGGCCAGAAAGAATGTGCACACACCCTGGAAAGCACAATCCTAACAAGTTCTGCCTCTACCATCGTGACCACGGCCATGACACAAAGGAATGCACTCAACTCTGAGACGAGATCGAGGAGCTCATCAGACGAGGTCAGCTCGATAGGTTCATTCGACGTCGGTCTGAGGGTAGAGAGGATCGACCAAGGGCCCTGCCCCAACCTGAGCCATCGAGGAGGGAAGAGCAGCCCGAAGATCGGCCTCCAATTAGGATCATCAACTCTATCTTTGGAGGACCTCGACGGGGAGCAGACCTTCTACGACCATGAGATTTGAAAAACCTGTAAATGTATTACCAATGACTTTGCTTTAAATCAAGATTTCTTTCAGATTTGCATATCTTTCTCTTTTGGGATGGACCCGTAACGACAGGGGATAACCCCTTCAAACAACGAAAACAAAGCCATGTTAGGAATAGGAGGAGAACCTCGTCCTAACCTGGGCAAAGTTGAAAGTTCGATTATTTTAAGATCAGACCGGAGGAGAGACCCATATAACGGCCCTAATGTGCCCCCACAGCCATGTTAGGAATAGGAGGAGAACCTCGTCCTAACCTGGGCAAAGTTGAAAGTTCGGTTATTTTAAGACCGGACGGGGGGAGAGGCCCATATAACGGCCCTTATGTGTCTCCACGGCCCTGTTAGGGATAGGAGGAGAACCTCGCCCTAACATGAGCAAAGTCGAAGGCCCGATTCTCCTTAGATCGGATGGGGGGAGAGGCCCTACAATGCCCTTATGTGCCCCCACGGCCCTGTTAGGGACAAGAGGAGAACCTCGCCCTAACATGAGCAAAGTCGAAGGCCCAGTTCTCCTTAGACCGGATGGGGGGAGAGGCCTTACAACGCCCTTATGTGCCCCCACAGCCCTGTTAGGGACAGGAGGAGAACCTCACCCTAACATGAGCAAAGTCGAAGGCCCGGTTCTCCTTAGATCGGATGGGGGGAGAGGCTCTGTAATGCCCATATGTGCCCCCACAATCCTGTTAGGGACAGGAGGAGAACCTCGCCCTAACATGAGCAAAGTTGAAGGCCCGATTACTTTTAGATCGGATGGGGGGAGAGACCCTACAACGTCCATATGTGCCCCCATAGCCCTATTAGGAACAGGAGGAGAACCTCATCCTAACCTGAGCTGAAATCGACTACATCAGGAATAAAAGGAGAACCTCATCCTGACGCCGACTAAGATCCGATCATTCAAGACCAGATAAGAAAAAGAAAACCTTCTCGACGGCCCCTCCGCGCTCCCGCGACCCCGCTAAAAGCAAAGGTAAAACCCTCACTCAAGAAAAGAAAAAGAAAAAAGGGGGGAAGTTAAAAAGGAAAAGCGACGAACTATACCAGCGATAAATGAAAAATAAATTACATCAAAGATACAGGAGACCTCGTCTCAACGAGGATGGAGATTCTTATCAAAAATTCCCAGTCTCCGAGAGGGCTCTCAACACAGGCCAAGGATAAGATGGCTTCCTCAAGGCGACGAGAAGTTTAGACCCCCGAGCTCGAACTCCGAAAGGAAGCGTCAAACTCAAGTGGCCCCGGATAAATCTGCGGCCATAAACAAAAGGGACAGGACAATGTGACGATGATTGGGTACCTTCGAATGACATCGATATCGAGCAAGGCAAAAATTGAAAGAAGTTCGGCAAACGACAACTCAACACATGAGTAGAAGAGCTAATGGAAAATTTCCTTTTCATTTCATTAGCTAAGTATGCATTACAAAGTCATTAAGGCCGAAAAAGAAAGATGACAAGAAAAGCAAACCAACGTGGCGACGACCGGGAACCTTCAGACAACATCGAACAAGACAAAAAAAAAGAGAATAAAAGAAGTTCGGCGGACGACAATTTAACGCAAAGTGCGGACAAGGTAACAAAAATCTCCTTTTCATTTTGATTAACAAGGTATACGTTACAAAGCCCTGAAGGCCAAAGAAAGAAGAACAATACGACAAGACCTAAAAAGAATACATTAGAGGCTGCTTCAAGCTTTCGACTTCTCCTTCCTGTTCCATCTTTCTTAGCAGTATTTCCCAGTATGTATGATGAACCTATCGGCTCTCACCCTCTGCCTCATTCCGCCCTATTGCCGAAACCCTAACCCTAAGGGGAAAAGGGCGGGATAGAACTCAAGGGGCGGCGGCGGCGATGACAGCGGCAACGATGACCTAGTTCAAGAAGAACCGGAAGTATCCCGGTGGCCGCAGTAACGCCGAAGGCATGCACCACCACCATATTCTCTCTAATAATTACCATCCTGGGTACTTCGACGAGGTCAGCATGCGCTACTTTCACCACTCCCGCAACAAGTTCTACTGTTCTGCTGTCAGCGCCGACCGCCTCTAGTCCCTTGACCCCGACGATGTCAAGAAGCCCGCCACAGCTTATGACGGCAACTCCACCCCCTTGACCGGTGTCGCCCCATTCAACTACTTCAAAATTCTTGGGTGGGATGCACTCACCGGCCAGTTCTGTTATTAAATCCCTGTTGTTAAAGGAATTCTCCCTCGAGTCCCCTTCGAATCTGTGGGAGCCCTCAGTGGCAGCTCGGCGGTCGCTGAACTTGCGGGCCACTGTTTCCCTTCTCCTCCTCCTCTCGATCCGCAGCATCCCCTCGAGATGGACCTCTGGGGTAGAAGCCTTGATGGGAGAACTCCTTGAAAGGGCTCGGAGGATTGAAGGCTCGACATCGTAAGGGATGTCGACGGTGAGGGCCGCCCAGGCAACTCCTACGTCCGTGCCTGCAGCAAGAGAAAAGAAAGAAGAAAATCCCGAAAGATCGGGAAAGATTGCAAATAAACCCTCGGAAGCTGAACAAATAATGCAAGAAGAGAAAGGAACAATAGTAATGACAAGAGAAGTTTCGGGACCAACCTAGATTGTCCTGACGCAGGCGGGGAGCCGGCGGAGATGGCGGAGATTTACGCAAAGAACGCTTAGGATCGAAAAGGGCACCGATGGGTGGCAGAACTCTCAGATAGAAGAAAGGCACCGACTGGACTCTCAGGCGAAGTGAAGTCCCTGGAGGGAAGGAGTGGGTTTAAATAGGCAACAGGGCCTGGCACAGTCATGACGGTGGATATCCCTTGGCCAACCAATGCCCGCCACGTGTCCCACTCACCATGGTGTACGGTTGACTGCTGGCGGGGCCATTATGGCGTGGCACTTGGGACTGCGCTCCAGTGAGAATTCTGAAGAGTCTCTTCGGATCGCCCCGATTTGAAAAGACTCTGGCATGCGCGCATTAAATGCCAGGATATCTGAGGGCGGTCGCGCACATAATTCAAGGGGGCAACTTCGACTGTAAAAATTTCTCTATACTTCCTTCATTCGAAAATCGAACTCGAAAGTAGGAGGACTGGTGTTGGGTATAAAATCCCCCTAGCCGAAGTTCATACCTGGAGTGACAGTCCCGAGACTCTGCCGACGTCCGACCTTGGGCGACATCTTTCCGAACCTCTCCAGTGGTCGAGCTTCCGCAATATTCCCAAGTTCTACCAACGGACAAACTCCTGCCACATCTTCCGGGCTTCTCCAGCGATAAGCTTCTTCGGTCATCCATCAGGCTGCTCCAAGTGCTCTCTGGATTCTACTATCGGCCGACCTTCTACAAGGGTCAACCGCTCCCCGGACCTCTTCTAGATCTTTTTCAATAGGATTCGATCGACTCCAATCAAAACTTCTTCCAGAACTTTGTCAGTTTGTCAGTGGCCAAACTTTCCCAATAGTAGATCTCCACGATGGGTGGACTCCATCCAAGTTTCTACGGTGGTCGACTGCCTTCTGGGTTTCATCCGGGCTACTATGGGAGCCGGACTTCTTCCCCGAACTCCTATTGTAGGTAGACTTCGTCCGAGCTCCTACGGGAGTCGGACTTCAGCCCTGGGCTCCCATTGTAGGTAGACCTCATCCGAATTCTCACAAGGGTCAGACTCCGAGCCCCCACCACAAGCGATCTACTCCGAGCTTCTGCTACAAGCGATCTACTCCGAGCTACTACTACCAGCGATCTACTTCAAATTTCTACCACGAGTGGTCCATGTCAGATTTCTACTGTAAGCCTCCACCCGAGCTTCCCTTGTGAACGAATTCCTTCCGGACTTCTATTGCAGGCAGGCTTCAGTCGAGCTTCCTCAATGAATGATCCCCATCCGGACTTCTACGGGAACCAGACTCCAACCGAGCTTCTGTAGCGGATAGATTCCGGATGAACTCCTACAACGCACGGGCTCCAGTAGCCGAATCCCTCCAGCGGGTGAATCTCTCCAGCGCCATCCGACATCCACTGTCGGTCGACCTTCTGTCAGATTCTACGTGAAACTGAACTTCATCCACAGAAAGCCCCTGACCGAGGTTCTACAACAGATGACCTTCGTCTACAGTGCTAGCGCCCGAGGCACCCAACGGTAGAAAGCTCGCCAGCAACATCCGAGCTCCTCTCAGACGGAGAGCTACCCCCCTCCACCAGACACCCCAACCGAGCTTCGACCGATAGGCCTGGACTCCCTGGCAGGCCACAGTAATGGCTGCGACTCTGCTCCACTTCCTATGATGGATCCCATGCGGCTCCATCCTGCTCTGGCAAGTCACGACAACGAACATCACTCCACTCTCCACAACAGGCTCCACATGGCAGGCCACGACGATGGCCACGATGCCACTCCACTACTCTCTGTAACAAACTTCTTATGGCCCCGAACGGCCCACCACCAGGCGGTTACAGACATCGCTGTCAATCTGTTCGCCCTCCGCCTATAAAAAGGGGACCCCCAGATATGTTATTCTCTAAGCTCTAATCTCTATCTAAAAACTCTGCTAAAATTTTTGTTCGAGCACTCTATTCTTATTGAGGTAGAGAACTGACTTGAGCATCGGAGGGTCTTGCTGGAGCACCCCCAACTCTGATTTAGACTTTCTTTGTAGGTCCCGACGGCGATCGTGACTCCCTCGACTCCAGCTTCTCCGACGTCGGTGGATTCTTGCACCAACACTAATAGTGGTATCAGAGCCACTGGTTTTTAAAGATAAATATCATCTAATTTTTGTCTTAGATCTGAAAGTTTTGATGATTTAAAATTGATCTTATGCTGGTATAAGATTGTCTTAGTATAGGGTTTACCTTCTTTATTGAAAAGGTTGTCCTAGCATAAGATTGATCAGTTTTCAAAACTATTTTCAAAGTAATTGAATCAATCTTTTAGATCTAAAAATTAGTATATATAATATATCTTATTTTATATTAAATCTAAAATTAGAATGATTAAATGTTCACATTAAATTGGTATAAGGTTGTCCTGATATAGAGTTTACCCCCTATATTGAAAAGGTTATCCTTGTTTGATATGAATCGATTTCTTAAAAAATATTTTTAAAATATTTTAGTCATTATTTTAGATCTAATTATATATATTTTTGATATATGTATTTTTAGTTTTAGATCTAAAATTTGATGTATATGTGATAAATGTTTTAGTTTAGATTTGAAACTACATATATCTAATATATGACATTAGGTTTAGATCTAAAACTATTTTAAGATCATATGCCACTAATGTATGCAATGAAATATAATCTAAAAATTATTTTTAGATCAAAAATTATATTGTTGCATGTGGGTATGGGTTGAACAAATTAGGTCTAGTAATCAAACTACAATTAGGGTCAAATTGATTAAATCAGGCAAGAACCCATTATCGATTTTGGGCAGTTGATTGAACCTAATCAATAGTTAATTAGGATTAAGTCAAAGGGGCTCAAAGTTGAGTTTAATTGTAGTTGGTCGTATCAATTCATATTTTGATGTGAGTTGATTGACTCAGGACCAAATTTAGCTTAGTGATTCGGATCCATTTCAATAAGTTAACCTGATTGATTCTAATCGATCAATTTGATGTCTAAAGCAAGTATTTAAATGGTGGTTATTTAATTGGTTTCATTGTTTGACTTGATCAATTTTGATTGGTGTCTAAGAAAAGCAATGGGAGAACCCTCACTCATCTTAACTTACTTGGCCATCTTGAGAAATTCAGTTTCCTGCTAAGTTACATATTGACTCGAGTTTACACTGTTGGATGTATGCCCTAGAAGCCAATCTTGGCTGACACATACTTTTCTCTAGTGCATATTTTATACTTATTGGGCAGTCTTAATAACCAATCATATTTATGTGTCCATAATTTATCTTAAAAATTAATAAAGATGATTTTGTATATTCTCAAGGAGTTAAAAATTTGAGACATACATTATTAGTAGTTAATTTTTAAATACTCTCGATCGAAGGATCGTCATAGAGGATAGTGATTAATCCATTTGAGATCGATGCATGGATCAACTCTTTTTAGGGCAAATGAGTCTCGAGTCTGTGGTGTAAAGACACTGGGATGAGAGTGATGGTGGTTGTTAGAGAATAACTTGCACTGAGCATGATCAATACGAGAAACCACTTGGATGTCTACTTACTCGTCAGTGATTTTCTCGATGCTGTGGTGATGTGGCTGATCCTTTGACCTGTAATGTATTAGCTATTCGCAGCGAGGCTATATAGTTTGAATGTATGTTCTCTTGGTCTCTAGTCATATGGATCCTTGCTATGTATATTGGCTATGTAGGTTCAGATTCGCTGTTTGGAATAAGATACACCTAGATGGAATCTATCGACCTTAATAGAAAAGAAAAAGTCCTATATGATTCATAAGACTGAGTTCAAAAAAATCTCTGGTCTGAGTAAATGTGAATACTGAAAAAGAATTTTTACAAGATTCACAAATGAACTCGAGTCGAGCCAATTTAGCATATGACTGACGATGGGGTTTGATGAGTTCTCTATGACCTCCGTCAAGTCGGGACTCTCGATAGAGGGATTGTATCACATGGTAACTGTATCTAAGATTTTATTTTTCTATTCTACTAGGTTGCCACTACATGTTGCTAGACGTCACTAGTGGATCATGAGAACTCACTGAGATCATTCTCGAATCAACGATCTTTGTTGAGGTGAGTTGGAATCGTTTCAGCCCATCGAAAAGAGTTTCGATGATACTATGATGGAGATCACGATGTCTCTCTATCAGATAGAATAGAACCTGAGAGGTCACATAAAAAAGAAGCTTGACCTGATCAATGCTTGGATTATATTTGAATTATCAATTGGATTGATAGTTTAAATTTTAGAAACTACTAATTTGTAAGCATTACAGTTTTAAAAGCTACTGATTATTAGCGCAGGGACTTAATTACAAGTATTATAATTTTTTTTAGAGCTGATTAAATTATGAATTAAATTTTAATTAATTTTAATTATATTTAATTTAATTAGACTTAATTTAATTTAATATTAATTAGGTTCAATTATCCAAATCAGATTTGGATTTCAGGCTTGATCAGATCAGGCTTGACCGTCTTTTCGAATTTGGCTTATTTCAGACTCGATTTGATTCCAATTGAGGCTTTATTTGAACCAGATGAACTATGACTCAGAGAGCTTAAGTTCTTTAGGACTCTCTCTCCAGAAATCATGCCAAAAGGAGAAGTAGGGTGTTATTTTTCTCATCCTTCTTTCTTCACGTGCGTGAAAGGAGAGGGGGCGCCAATAGTTGGCACCCTACCTTATCTGAAATTCTTTTTATCTAATTTTTTTTATTTAAATTTGATTCAAAATAGAATCAAAATATCTCAGATTAGGACATGAAAGTATTTTTTTTTATGATAAAAAAAATTGAGAAAGTTGGGACGTGCGCTAATTGTGAGAAAGATTTCTTTCTTACAATACATCCTTATCTCAAAGTCCTTTCTACCCTTTGATTTGTTTTGAACGGCTTAGATCAAATGGGATTTGATCTCTACAGCATTAAGAAAGGTTTTGGGGCATGAGATATGAGGTGGTGTGTGCAAAAA